>NW_024424897.1:24279172-24318716 GCF_017311325.1 Ursus maritimus | reverse complement strand
GACAGAGTGAATGAGGGGGGACAGAGGGGGAGGGAGAGAGAGAATTTTGATCCCACACTGAGTGTGGAGCCTGATGCAGGGCTCGATCTCACAACCCTGAAATCATGACCTGAGCTGAAATCAAGAATTGGACGCTTCACTGACCGAGCCACCCAGGCGCCCCGCCCATTTCATTTCTCAAACTTATCTACCCTTCCCTGTCTCTTGCCTTTTCTCATCTTCGTTACGTCATGTTCACTATGGAAAAATGCATGCAACAAACCCTAAAATTACATAAATCTCTGCTCTGCCACCCGTCATTTATAACTTCTTTAAGAAAGAGTTTCCCAAATAAGGAGAAAGGAGCCAGCAGTGAACCCCTCCCCCCTACCTACTGGGAACTTTGCCTATTATCAGATTATATCAGTGTGGGTACTGTCATTCTAGTTTTACAGGGTGAAATTGGGTAAGATCAGTTGCCTTGTCCAAAGTCCTATACCTGGCTAAGTAGTGTATCGGGGTTCACACGAGATCGTTATTTTACATTTAGTGATACTTATCACTGTTCTTTCATTCAGCTGTGAATTCCCTTATGATCATGGATATGCTGTAGAGATTGAGAGGGGTGTAGGAACAGGAGAAAAAATTAATTTATAAACCTGATTTAACTAGACATTACAAATAAGGAAATGGAAAAATCTGCTCTATAATATGAGGTCTTAGCTTGGGGTTTATGGATCCCTAGGGGCTCCATGGATGGGTTTCTGGAAATGGGCGAACTCCTTGAAATTGCATGTAAAATTTTGTATGTTCATTTTTCTGGGGGAGAAGATTTTTAATTTTCCAAAGATTCTCAAAAGTTCAAGAATTGCTGCTAAGAAGAGTCACATACAGATTTATGGGAAGGAACAGACAAGCAGCATGTTAGCATTTGTCTTTTCCCATTGGCCATGTTTTGGGTATGTTATGGTTTGGGTGAAAACTTCTCATCTGCTGTCAGATATTTTTGTTTTAGACTGTTTGTTTATGCCTGCTGGTTGAAGACTATTCCTGTTAAACTTTTTTTCCAAGTGTTAATTTTTGAAGTGTAAAAAATTTTCTGTGAATTAGAAAACAGTAACAGTCCTTTGTCTTTTGGTAGGTCTAATATGTAAATTCTTGCATTTCCTTTTTCTTAATTCTGGCATTTCCTGATGTTGTTTACACATCTGAAATATTTGTTATTTTTATTTCTATAAAATATAAGAATGTAATGAGGGCCTTTCTCAGTTATTTTCAGTTTCTGAATGAGTTTTTCATTCACGTTCATGATGATCTCGTCAGTTAACATATAGATAGGCCTCTCATAATGGCTTACATTATAGGTAGCCACAGTCTGAAGAACGATTCACAAGGCCTCTGAAAGTCTCTGATTTTTCTTAATAAAGCTAATGAGCAGAATATCAGTTAATAATGATCAGGGCACTCCCACAGTTGGCCATGTTGAAAACAGACTAGTGCATTAACTCGTTGCATTCCATAAAGCCCCTTGGTTCAAGGCTAGACTGAGACTTTCCCAGATTATGTATCTTATGGGTATGTTCTGACTGTTTCTAAGGGCACAGAATTTCATTTGAGCGTTCCCTGCAGTGAGGACTTTGTCAGATTTTAGTGGAAAAGATAGCACTAATACAAGACTCTTACTCTTCTTTTTAAAAGGACTCCTTTGTTTAAATTATATTCTCCTGTCTGTGGGTGATGTTTGTGAATTGAATAATGGAAAGATGTTTTGAATACACCTTGTGATCACTCAGGTCCTGCAGGGTAGCCTACTTAGTATTTGATTTCTTCTTTGGCCCCAGGGGGTTACGGGTGAAAGTTAAGGTTGCTTAAGCCACTGGGATGAGAAATGCATATTCGTTTTTATTGTCTTCTATGGCAATGTTGGGACTGTTGATGCTTGAAGGTAATTAGGTAATGCCTTAGGGGGAGTACCTCTTCTTTGTCCTCTTTCTCCTAGCTTCTCCTGCGTATTATTGAGGAAACACAATGGCAGTCTCATTTAAATGCATGTGTAAAAAAACTACAGTGAAAATTTATTTTTATAAAAGCTTTGTCTAAAACTGAAGGTGACAGGCATTTCTCGGTTCCATGTCTTACAGATAACCGATTAGATGGACTGCTTAAAAAATAATTGATGTATGAAATTATATTAGGTGAGATTGCATTAAAATTAGTTGTTTTTCACCTATATAAAATACAGGCATCGGAGAACGTTTTACAACATTGATCTAAAATGTGGAGCAGTGATGTGTGTCCTTTGAGGTTTTGCTTGTTGTGAAGTTGACTCCCACATGTTGTGTTGGTAGCTTTGCTGTGCAACCCAGGCTGATTTTGTGCTCACCCTTGGAAATGAAGGACATTTATAGAATGCTATGGATCTTGCGACAACTTTTTTCACTGTAGATTTTGTATCCGTAACTTGCACTTTACACGTCAAGTTTAAGGTCCACAGATTTATTCAGGTTTCATCCATTGAAAGCCTAAGAATTTTGTTGCAAGAAGATGAACTGAAACAATTTAAATCTTCACTTGGTCAGCCTGGTGACTGTGGAACACGAAGTGCAGATGAGTCACTCTGAAAACTGAAATGTATCCATGTGAGTTTTTCTAAAGATTTTTTATTTGTTTGAGAGAGAGCGCAGCAGGGGCAGAGGCAGAGGGACAAGCGGGCTCCCCGCTGATCTCAGAGCTCAGTCCCAGGACCCCGAGATCATGAGCTGAGCCGAAAGTCAGATGCTTAACTGACTGGGCTACCCAGGCGCCCTTCCATCTGAACTCATCCAACATTCGAGACCTTGTGGAGGGAGATGGGCGTTCACTAGCTAAGGTTAAAACTTAGACCCTTGAATACTAGTCTAGAATTTTATTTTTTACTTTGTGTCATTAGAGATTTTTTGTTGTTGTTGTTGTTGTTCAAGGTCTAAATACGTCGTTTAAAGTAATTGTTATTTACCAAGTTAGCTCAATAGGGTTGGTTAGCTGGGATGAGGAGTTAGAAAACCAGGATTCCAGCCCTTACTCCATCACTTAACCAGCAATGCCACGGGAACGTTACTACACTGAGCCTTAGCTGTAAAATAGGAACAGTCCCAAGTCACTGTAGGGCAGTGATGCTTAAAGGAGATAAACAAAACCCGGTGTGGTTTCATTCCTGTCTTTTTCATGTTGAGTTTCTTGTGTGCAACTTGCCTACTTCCCTTCTCCATCTCTCTGACTTCTGCTTGTCCTTCAGAACCAGCTCCAGCTTTAGCTCATTTCTGAAACTTCCTCTGACAGGCCCAGCACCTTTTACACCAGTTACTCACCTCCTCGTTCCGCACTTCGTCTGCACCTTGTATGTAAAGGTGAGTGTGTTTACCCAAGAAACACAACAGTGCTCTTGTAAGCATTTATACCTACTGACTCATTTAATCCCAGTAACACACCATGAGGCAGACACAGTTATTATCCCCATTTTACAGATGCAGAAAATGAGACGTGGAGAGGTTAAATAATTCGCCCAAGGCCCCCGAGCTCTGGTATGTGTCAGAGCCAGATTTCCAGTGCAGGCAGTCAGGCCTCGGTGTGTGCTCCTCACCGCTGGGCTGGGCTGTTTTTTGTCGTTGTCCCTGTTACGCTGTTCTGTGATTACCGGTTTTCACGTCTGCCTCCCTAGTTAGACCTTTGAACTGGCTCCAGCTCCCCCAATACCAAACACATAGTAGGCACTTAATAAATGTTTAACAGGTGTGTGATAAATGTGCTCTGTGCGAACTGTAAAACATCGTATAAATGCGAATTATTATCACCACTACCATATACACTTGGTAAATCAGAAGTACAGTTTACCGAACTTGCAGTTTTGCAGTTTGCTGTCTTGGCTCCCGCTTTTCAAGGTGGCAGACTGAGGTTTGGATTGGTAAAATTTAAGGGTTGACAGTACCAAAACTTGGGTTAAACGTGAGCTATAGTTATAGGTCCCGTCATTAAGCCTGTTCGGTCACGCATTCTTTGCCATAATAATACAGCTTGTTTTATGTAAAAGAACAAGGTCAGAGAGGTCTGAGTGATTCTCACCGTACTTGATAAAATTACGTAGCAGTTCAGGGTCTTAAGTAGTCAGTCTTCCATTGTCCACCGTAGGTATCTTCAAAGTTGTCTTACTCTTAGAGGTTCTTTTTAAGAAAAAGACAAGGACACAGTGAGATTTCATTCATTTCAGACAAGTAGAACCTACCGTATTAAGAAAAACTTAGGGGTGCCTGGGTGGCTCAGTCGGTTAAGCATCTGCCTTCGGCTTCGGTCATGATCCCAGGGTCCTCGGATCAAGCACCGTATCAGCTCCCTGCTCAGTGGGGAGTTTGCTTCTCTCTCCCTCTGCCTCTGTCTCTGCCCCTCTCAAATAAATAAATAAAATCTTAAAAAAAAAAAAATTAAGGGTACCTGGGTGGCTTGGTCAGTTAAGCGGTCAGCTCTTTTTTTTTTTTTTTAAGATTTTATTTATTTATTTATTTGTCAGAGAGAGAGAGAGGGAGAGAGCACAAGCAGGGAGAGTGGCAGGCAGAGGGAGAAGCGCGCTCCTTGCTAAGCAAGGAACCCGATGCAGGACTCGATCCCAGGACCCTGGGATCATGACCTGAGCCAAAGGCAGACATTTAACCAACTGAGCCACCCAGGCATCCCAAGCAGTCAGCTCTCGTTTGATTTCCGCTCAGGTCATGATCTCAGGGTCCTGGGATCCAGCCCTGGGTCGTCCTCTGCACTCTACATGGAGTCTGCTTGAGCTTTCTCTCTCTCCCTTTCTCTCTTCCCCTTCCCCCCCACTCACGCACTCTCTCTCTCTGTCTCAAATAAATAAATCTTTAAAAAGTAAAAGAAAAAAATTAAGCTTTTAGTGTGGACATGAGTTTTAAACTCAATGTAATTACAGGTAGGGAAATGAAATAATTATGTCATAAGGAACACATTCTTATAAAAAAAACTTTTTAAAATTACAATTCAGATATTTAAATTTTTATTTTTGTCAGTACTGAAAATTTAGTATAAAAAGGTTTGTGCTTTTATTTTATCCTAATTCCCAGTATTATCTTTCCTACTTCAATTTTTTTTTAAGATTTTATTTATTTATTTATTTATTTATTTATTTATTTGACAGAGAGAGAGAGACAGCCAGCGAGAGAGGGAACACAGCAGGGGGAGTGGGAGAGGAAGAAGCAGGCTTCCAGCAGAGGAGCCCGATGTAGGGCTCGATCCCAGAACGCCGGGATCACGCCCTGAGCCGAAGGCAGATGCTTAACGACTGAGCCACCCAGGCGCCCCTCTACTTCAATTTTTTTTTACTTATTTTTAATTTATTTTATCTTGCTTAATTGTGTGTTTGTTTTATTACATGTAATATAATATACATATCTATATCTGCCCTTCAGGCTTTTCTGAAATACACTGTCCTTCACAGACTTTTCCTGATTTCTCCAACTAGAAGTGATTTTTCTCTTCTAAACTTTCAGATTTCTACTTTTTCTTTACTCAAGTGTATAGTAGTTGTTAAATAGTTATGTGACTGTCCAAAGACTTTGAGATGAGTTGTTACTTGGCAAATGTGTCACTAACATACTTTCCTAATAAGAAAGAAGTGAGTAGCCTTCTGGAAAAGCCATAAAGCTTTGGGTAAAGTGTCAGACCATTATTAGCACAGACCACCTGTCCTCCTGCCCATCCTTCCTAGCGGATCTTTTTTGGGGGCGAATTTTGCCGATACGCACTTACCTTTCCCTCCTTGTTCCTTTCCATTTCTTGGTAGTTGTTCTTCTGGCCCGATCCTCATGGATGGTTGTACGCCTTAGAAAGCTCTGCGTTCAGCAGGACCGCGGGTAGTTTGAGCTTTGGAGACAGGCCGGTGGAGGCGGTTCTGCCAGTGGGTAAGCACAGGTGGCAGAGTGATACGCTTTACGCAGCTGCCCTTTCAACCTGAACAAACTCGCCCCAAATAGAATCTTTCTAACACACGAGGAGGATGCATAGGTACCTATTTTAATAGAGAGAAAACTGTTGGATTTGTCAAAAATTAACTACGAAAACGTTTCAGGGAACAAAGTTATTTTTCTTTTAAGACTAAATGTAAGTAAACATTCTTGAAGACGCTGTAAACTTATTTTGTAGTCCACTTGGGGGAAAAAATGGCATGAGAAAAAGCGCATTCTGGAAGTTGTACTTTATCTATAATATGCTATTATATTTTCTAGTTTTTTCTTTTCTTAAGATCTACTTATTTACTTTAGAGATTTTATTTATTAATTTGAGAGAGAGAGAGAGCATGAGCGGAGGGAGGGGCAGAGAGGGAGGGAAGAAGAAGCAGACTCCGTGCTGAGCAGGGAGCCCAGGACCCTGGGATCATGACCTGAGCTGAAGGCAGATGCTTAACCGACTGAGCCACCCAGGAGCCCCTAATCTTTTCCTTAAGATTGTATTTTCTTCCTACTAGTTGGTCAAGAATGTAGAGTGCCAGGACTTGTTGCTTCTCGATTTGTATACCTCTTAATAAACATACCACATTTTTTCCGAAGTTGTATAACGTTAATTATAGCAAGACACTAAGGAATGACCTGCTTTAGTTTAGAATTTATTTTAAGAAGCAGGAGAAAATGATCTCTAAGAATTTGTTTTAATACCAAAGAGAGATGAATTAAAACAGCTTTAAATATTAACGAGGGTCATTTCTTATTTGCTGCTTCTGTCTGCTTTCAGGTTCTTAGAGCTCAGTGTATTCACCTAGAGAGTATTCTAAAAAATGAAGTTAAGATGATTTGTAATAAGTAAGTTAGAACTGAGGATACACATTAAGAGTTGGATAATGAAACGTGGAATGTTCTAATTTCCCTAATGTGCTTTTGGTTTTGTAAAGGTTACTCGATTGTGCTCTTAGGAGATAGTTTAAATCTTCTGGAAGGAGAATAAAGGAAGATTATCTTCAAAACTGAGATAAGGCAAAAGGTGCCAAAATCGAATGAAAAAAGTAAAATGTGGGCAGAAAGCCTGTGTGTGTTTCAAAGTGAACAGTCAGACTACATCTTCTGCCGTGACTGTGTGGCTTGTTCATGTTTCTGTGAGTCTCCCTGATTGTAATAGTGGGAGGTACGGGTCTCAGGCTCGTATGCGAGTGCATGTACGTGTGCGTCATAAAATAGAGTAAAGAGCTCTAACTGTAATTTTTTTAAAGAAAAAATAGTCTTATTTTCTAACTTACTAAGTAGAGAATTCCCCTGTGAATTCAGCCCTTTGTCTTTCTGATTTTTTAACTTTTCACTTAGTAATTCTCCGGTCTGTGCTGTGCAGCTGAGGACTGAGAGAGCTGATACATGCAGGATGTCCACACGTGCAGATTCGTAGAGAGCTACGTTAGTGAGGTGGTGCTGCCGGGACAAATCAGTCCCCAGTCTCGGCGGCTTAAGTCGGGGAAGGCTTGCTTTCTCACTGCATGGCCATGGTCGGTCAGCAGGGAAGCTCTGTGCGTATCGCTCGGTGATGCAGGCTGATGGAAACAACCGTCTTCTTGTACATGACTGGTCTCCATGCCTGAGATGGGAAAGAGGTCTGAGGGTCTCTCGTTAGCCATGAGATACGGTAGCTCAGCAATGACGCTCGTCTCTTACTTCACAGCACGATGGCCAGAACAGTCAGGTAGTCCCTCGTGCCGACAGCGGGGGCCGCAGGGGTAGCACTGCCTTCGCCAGAGACACAGCTGGAAACACTTGACAAACCATCCTTTTGGTCATCAGACCCTCAGTCTACTCTCTCTCATAGGCAAAATACACTCAGTCCCTCCACAAGGTAGGGGACCCCGAGGCCCTATCCAGTCACGCATCAAGCTCAAAGTCCAGGATCTCTGAGCGACACAAGGGTCTGATGATTGCTGGTCTGTCAGTGAGGAGATGGTGCGCAGTCGTCTCTGCACTGGCTCCAGATGTTGCTTTTCTCCGTCCAGAGACTTGGGAAAGAAATGGACACATGATCCCTGCCCCCGCATACAAAACGCAGTCATGACTATCGGCAGCATAATAAAAATACTCCCCATTTGTAAGGGGGAAGAGTAGGAGATATGTAGCAAATTCTGAAATCTCTGAGCAGTCATTGAGCGGGCCTCCTCAGGGTTGGGGAATGTTCTGGAATAGACCCTGATTTGGCTCATTAGGGGTAGCTCATCTGTCTGTGTTTTCTTTGCTCCCTAGCTTCATCCTCTTGGTTCCTCCTTTTTTTTTTTTTCCTGTTATCTTTGGTTGTATGTGAGATGGGCAATGAAGACTCTGCCCCCTCAGGGGAATGGACAGCGGGCAGCTTTCTTATCCTGCCTCCTGCCATAGGTGCTTGAGAACCCAGAGACCATCGTAAGTCTTGACAGTCACTGTCTCTTTAACCCAGTCTGGAAGTTCTTCTGGAAGTATAACTCTCAAAAACTTAATCGACTTTTTATAGAGTAGTTTCCGGTCAGCTCTGTGGGCCTTCGCTGCAGCCACAGTTCTTTCCTAATCGTACATGAATTTGCTACACAGCTCTGTCTTAGTACTTCTTCCTTGACTTAGTTTTGAGTACGGGTATTTCTGCTGTGATGCCATAAATGCCTTCCTGGATGCTGCAGAGTCATACTTTAAAATCAATGGGGCTTATGAAAAAATCAGGTTGGGGCAGAGCACTCAAAATCTGGGAAACACTGCGACCAGTACACTCATAGAAACAACAATAATTATAATAAATGTATTACAATAAATAAATATATTAAATATAATTATAAATATACTAAATCTCCATTGCCATACACACCCAGCATCAGTCTGTTGAACCTTTCCAGACTTAATCCCCTGGGGGGTGGTTTCCTCCTCTGAGATTGGGTGGGGTCTTGAAGACATTCGCTTACAATAGAGACCAATTTCATTATAATTAAAAATTCGATGTATGAGATGTGTAGGCTTTGGCGATCAAAAACTTTTAAACACAGGAAGGGAAACATATGCCCTCAAGTTCACCAGATACAAAGCGGAAAGTTTAGTGGTTCCTGAAGCCAGTGAACGAGCCACTACTTGCATTAAAGGAGGTACACAGGTAGGATGTTCAGCTTTTTTCTTAAGGTCCTCGTTTATCGCTAAGCCTATCTTGTTCATTGTGAGCAAGCTTTCTCTTGATCCCTTGAAGCATTGACTTGCAGGGGAAAATCTCGTATTAACCACCAGGACTTCGGTGTTCCACTGACATCATTCCCCTATTTACTAATAGCATTTGAACTAATTCACGTTAGAGAAATAGGCTTTGTAGCAAAATACACTAAGAAAGTGCTTCAGTGAGAGAACCTCCTCGCGTCTCTCTTAGAAGAGCTATTTTCCCGGGCACCGCCTTAATCCATTGGGACGCTTTATCGGTGGGGGTGGAGGGTACGTCTCTGGCTTGATTCTGCCTCAGGACTGAAGTCTAGTCGGCATTTGTAGCTCACGACCTTCTCTGTTGTTAAGCATCTGATTCTTCTAACCTACATATCGCTGACTTTCTGAACTCCTTTCATCCCGACTAAACCCACCGGTTCTTTTCTGAATTCATCCTCTGCCTGTAATGATTGGTCAGGTAGAGCCGACGGTAGCCAACACTGTCTTCGCAGTCCATTTTCCTGTGGGAGCTGTGAGTCCTCTGTCTTCTGAGATAGGTGATCGTCTCACTGAGAATTCGCCACTGCTGTCCCGTTAGCCTCCTGTACCTGTGGCCTTGCCCATTTTCACCAGCTCCTAAGCTTTTGCCACGTATTTGGGTTCTCTGGATGAGACAGCACCCCACTTCTGGATCCCAGCTGTGTCAGCTAGGAGAGGCCATGTTCTGCACGACGCTGCAGTACTAGCCAACGTAAGATCTCTGAGGTTTTAGAAGCACAGTCTGTGTAAAATTAAATGAAAAAGAGAAAGAAAATCCACTGTGCCGTGGGTAGCCTGCAGGTCACTGTAGTCACTCCGGGACCCGGGTGGATAGCAGTGACAGCAGTGGTCATCTTGAAGATTGGTGGTCCCTGTGGCGGAGGGAAGAGAGGTCTAGAGGGTCTCGTTGGTTAGAAAATGCCCCGTCCTCCTGTGCACCACTTCTGCTCATGATGTCCCGCCGTCCAGAAGCAGTCACACGGCCCCACCCAACAGCAGGGGAGGGGCAGGGCCAGAACACGCAGTCCTGCCACGTGCCCAGAAGGCTGAGAGCCCAGAGGTCTTTGGGAAGAACACATTAATTATGACCACAGAGGATTTCCCCTCAATTATTTTTCTTTGTCTTCCTGCTTTTTGTTTAATTCCTGGCTTTTGCTGGTTAATTGAATTTTACAGTCTGTCCTCCCTTGCTTAATTTGAGATAATTAATGTGAGTAAGTTTAATGGTATTTGTAGTAGTTTAGATTAGTTCCATGGGTCAGAAGTTTTGGCACATGCAAAATAAGGCTAAGTAGAATTAAAAGCCACTGAGATCTTCCTGCTTAAAATATGAGATGGGAAATTTTGATATGTGCAAAAAGATATGTGGTTGTAGGGACAACCGAGTTTAAGTTATTTTAGAGTGTCATTTGCCAGAGTAGAAATAGACCATGAGCCGTGGTGTCAGGCAGGTCTGGGTCAAGCACTGCTTCTGTCATTTAATAGATATGTAATCTTAGACAAACTATTTAGCCTCTTAGAGGCATAATTTGCTCATTTATAAATACAAATAAGTACAAATATATCTACAGATGTCAGGTAAAACATGGTGGCATTTATCACCAGGCCTTTCAGAATTCCACTGAAATGAAAGTAAAATTACTTTTTACTTTTTAATTTTTTAAAAGATTTTATTTATTTGTCAGAGAGAGAGAAAGAGCACAAGCAGGGGGAGTGGCAGAGTGAGAGGGAGAAGCAGGCTCCCCGCTGAGCAGGAGTCCAATGCGGGGCTCCATCCCAGGACCCTGGGATCAAGACCTGAGCTGAAGGCAGACGTTTAACAACTGAGCCACCCAGTCATTCCTGTTTTTCATTTTAAAAATTTTTAATTTTTATGGGGAGGGGGGAGAGATGGAGGGAAGGGCAGGGAGAGAGAGAGAGAGAATCTCAAGCAGGCTCCACACAACACACAGCAAGGAGCCTGACACAGGGCTCAATCTCATGACCCTGAGATCATGACCCGAACCGAAACCAGGACTTGGACGCTCATCCGACTGAGCCATGCAGGTGCCCCAAATCCCTTTTTTTAAAAGAACAAATCCGTAAGGACAAAGAAAACAGAAGATAGTAACAGAGAAATGACAAAGTAGTCATGGACTACATATTAGAGTCATCGTCATGTAAGAACAAATGTTGATGTAACAAAAAGCTGTGATACGACTATATCGGGAGGATTGGGAGCAATAGGTGAGAAAAAACTATAGTGGCAGACAAGTAGTAACAAAATGAAAAAAAAATCAAGAAATAGAAATATCATCATGTTTAGCAATATGGAAGGAAATACTGGGGAGGAGGAGCCAAAGGAGTTGAACATTTTCATCTCCGGGCTGCGGGATCAGGTAGGATGGAGTCGACAGAGGGCTACTCTTTTTGTGACAGACCTGGCCGTGTGTGTGACTTGGACAGCGATGTGTGCTTTTCTTTTCTTTGTGATTACTTCGATTAAAAATCGAAAATGAGGGGCGCCTGGGTGGCACAGCGGTTAAGCGTCTGCCTTCCGCTCAGGGCGTGATCCTGGCGTTATGGGATCGAGCCCCACATCAGGCTCTTCCGCTATGAGCCTGCTTCTTCCTCTCCCACTCCCCCTGCTTGTGTTCCCTCTCTCTCTGGCTATCTCTATCTCTGTCGAATAAATAAATAAAATATTTAAAAAAAAAAATCGAAAATGAGTTTGAAAGGCATCCCCCAAAGTCTTGTGGTGACTGTTAAATAGGAATAAGGCGAGGCACGTCTGCCTGCTGGTGCACGTGGCAGGCCCTCCGTGAACGCGTTTCCTTCCTCGTGTCGGCGGGACAGGGTATGTGCTTTTGGCAATAGTCACGACTCAGGGGCGAGGCGGTTGGCTGAACAGCAGTGTGAGTTATGTCACAAAGCAACGTAGGCGCCCTTCTCGTTTTTTTGTTTTTTTTTTTAATGGATGGTTTCATTTTTCTTGGAACCGTATCAACCTGATGGTTACTGTTTCTTAGAATTTATTAGACTTCTGTGCAACTGACATATGAAAAAATTCCCCGGCTATTGAGTGGATCTAGTGAGCTACTCATGGAACAAACTTAAAAACACTTAGCAACTTTGAAATTACGCTGATGAACCTGAAACCAGTAATATCTATAATAATATCTCTGCCGAGATTATGCATCATTTAAGGCCACGGACATTTTCTGTCTCTTCTGTAGTTACACCAGTTAACTGTTTTAGGGGCACCTGGGTGGCTGAGGCTGCGTCTGCCTTCGGCTCAGGGCCTGATCCCAGGGCCTGGGATCGAGCCCCACATCGGGCTCCCTGCTCTGCCGGGAGCCTGCTTTTTCCCCCTTCCACTCCCCCTGCTTGTGTTCCCTCTCTCGCTGGCTGTCTCTCTCTTTGTCAAATAAAATCTTAAAAAAAAAAAAAAATCAGCTGTTTTATTTCCCTGGTCCCCAGTGCCTAGCTCACGGCCCGCTTTGTTCTCTGAGGCCTAACTGTGGTGGATGGTAGTGACTGATGTTGAAAACAAAGCCAGCCAGCATAAAACTCTGGTGCGTTTCACCTAGGACACCCGTTTATATGACAAGACTGTAAACTCCCTGTGGACAGAGACCGTATGTTCTGCCGTATCACTGTGTCCTGTAGCATCCAGCATAACGAATGCCATGCGATAGTACGTGTTCGTTTTGTCATCAGATACGTCCTGAACACCTCCTAAGCGCTTGGCACTACGCTAAGCTCTAAGGATAGCTCGGTGCACTGGACAGATAGACTCCTGCCTTCTTAGAATTTACATTCGAACAAAATTGTGCTGAATTTAGCAAACCAGTGGCCCACACTGATCCATTTACGCAGGATAAGGAGTTGCCTCTGTAAAGAGTTGAATCATTTTCAGTTGTGCTGTATGATGTACGTGCATGCTGGGAGAAGGAAATCGTGGTATCTGACCTTTTTCCTCTTTGCTTTTCTTTGCAGGTAAGATGCTCCAAGTCCATTGCAGCTCTCCTCGAAAGAAAGTCGCTAGCGCTCTGCTCCTGCCGCAATACCAAACCTTCCGACCTCTGCTTTGGTGCTGCCACCCTGGAGGGATTGCACACAGGTTCCAGGAATACTTTTTTTTTTTTTTCTTTTGAGTGATTCTTTGTGGATGGAAAAAGATTTGAGTCTTAATAACTACCCTGTTTTAAAGCTGTTTCTCTGCAGTCTGAACTGCGTCATAAATCGGGCCACTCCCCCATGAGCCACACAGCCAGCTCTCGTCAGGAGCTGGTGGAGAGCTGCGCGGCGCGTGCAGTAGGGATGGCACAGGAAGACAGCCGTCGTGCCCCAGTGCCATCTACCTTTTACCATGGTGCCAACCAAGAACTTGACCTGTCCACCAAAGTGTACAAAAGGGAATCAGGAAGTCCTTATTCCGTGTTAGTGGACACCAAGATGAGCAAGCCCCATCTCCACGAAGCCGAGGAACAGCCGTATTTCAGGGAGCCAAGAGCAGTGTCTGACGTGCGCGCTGTGAAGGAGGACCGGGAGAATTCTGATGACACGGAAGAGGAGGAGGAGGAGGAAGTCTCTTACAAAAGGGAGCAGATCATAGTGGAGGTAAACCTTAATAATCAAACATTAAATGTCTCTAAAGGGGAAAAGGGTGTCTCTTCTCAGTCCAAAGAGACTCCTGTTCTTAAGACAAGCAGTGAGGAGGAGGAGGAAGAGAGTGAGGAAGAGGCCACCGATGACAGCAATGACTATGGAGAGAACGGAAGACAGAAGAAGAAGGAGAAGGCGGCGGAGAAGGCCAGCGTCACACAAAGGAGAACCAGGAGAGCCGGCTCCGTGGCTGCGGCGACCACTTCCCCGACTCCCAGGACTACGAGAGGGCGTAGGAAGAGCGTGGAGCCGCCGAAGCGGAAGAAGAGGGCCGCCAAGGAGCCCAAGGCGCCAGTCCAGAAGGCCAAGTGTGAAGAGAAAGAGACTCTGACCTGTGAGAAGTGCCCCAGGGTGTTTAATACTCGCTGGTACCTGGAGAAGCACATGAACGTTACTCACAGGCGTATGCAGATTTGTGATAAGTGTGGCAAGAAGTTTGTCCTGGAAAGTGAGCTGTCCCTTCACCAGCAAACAGACTGTGAAAAAAATATTCAGGTAGGTTTCATCACCGAGAGGGCAAACTTTCCAGGATAGAACCTGGCTGTTCAGACTCACCTGGTATCTGCCCAAGAGAATAAATACAGTAGAGGCTGAAGGGACAGTGTTCACCGATGTCTCTTTTTAAAAAGCTCCTGCTTTGGTCTTTTCAAAACCCAGGCTTAACATTTTCTTTCGAAAGCATTACACTTACCTGACGCTGGACTAGTGGGAACCCAGGTACACTGGAAGGGGGAATCTGTCGTAGGTGATTGATTGCCCAGGAGGTAAAGTCAACACCGACTTTGCACTGAGATTCACTGTTGTGAGACGTGTAATACGTAATTCATTCTGGCATCTTCTCTGTCAAGGTGGGAGATACTGAGTAAAGGTCAGGAATAGAGAGAGGTCCCCTTCTAGGTTTGAAAGGATGCCAGATTCTAGTGCAGCTGATGGGGACAAAAACCGTAATGACTCAGACCGGTGAAAAATGGAAGATCTCCAGGAGTGAGTTTGCTTTTACCGGTGGAGAGATGACAACATTAAATTTATCAAGAGGCTGAGCCCATGGGAATATGCAGACTTTAAACAGAGGCTGAGCTGGTTGAAAATGTTGCCCACCTGGCAGTAGGGTTACTAATGCTACTGTGCAGTATTATTAAGGTAACAATGTGGCTTTCAAAGCAGGCTGATGACTTGAAAGGACTGTATTGTGATAGGTTCAGAGGTGTGCTAATTATGTCGAGTGAATGATCTTACGTTGAGCTGTATTGGTTTGTACATGTGAATGCATATTAACGAATGTTCATAAAAGGTAAGTCTATTACTGTCTCCGTAAGATATGTACAATGCAAATGTGTTGTGCCGCATTTAAGCCAGACTTCTTTTGAAAAATGCGATTGTTTTGGTTTGGTTGGTTTCTTGGCGTGCGCTTCATCTGGAGTGCGCCTCCTTTTTCACTTTACCTCTCGCTTTTAATCAACAATCGAGATCACTGCTTTACTTGAAAGAGATTTTTTTAAATATAAATTATGTTTGCCAAAACTCCGCTGCTTTTTGATTCGTCAGTTGTGACTTGGTCTCTGACACGCTTGGCAATGAAAGAAGGCTGAGTCGTGGCGCCCAGACCCTCTGGTAACTACCGCTGCCCTTGCTTGGTTACAGATTGGTTTTGACCGGTCAGGCCGAGGGCGCTGTGATGCGGTGCTGCTCCCTAGGGGTCATCCTTGGCTTCTCCGACCACCGACTCACTGCTGAAAGTTGTATCTTGATGTCCATATAGTTGTGGGTTTTTTTGTTTGGTTGTTTTTTGGTTTTGGGGGGTTTTTTGTTTTTTAGGTTTTTTTTTACTTAAATGTGTTTTGTTAAGTTACAGAAAGGAAACAGTGACTACATCCTCATTCTGTGACTTTCCTGACTGTTGCTCACCATGCGACACTTCAGCTTGCATTCGGGTTTTGTGGCTTCTGCTCTCTTTACCTTCCTGAAGAATGCTGCTCTGTCCATGCATACAGATCCTCATGATCCTGGAGACCCAGTCATGAGTAAAAATTGAAACCCTGCCCTGCACAGTGCCTTGTAGGGGTAGGTCTGTCCTCCTCTCGAGCGGGTCCAACCAGAGGCTTTTTTTTCCTCCCACTCTTCTCAGAGTCCTTGTTTCCTGAAGCGACTATGATGTTCAGAGATTTTTATTTCCAGTGAGTAACTAACTTGTTCCCTTAAATGTCTCTGAGCTGGTGGTTACCTAGAACTTTCTAGTATTGTTTTGCTTTCACCGGAAGCACTTCATTTTGATACACGTTATGCCTAATATTCCAGACTGTTGCTGATTTGTAATACAAGGAATGAGGCACTGTTGCGTGTGTCTCCTGTCGATCTGGGGCTGGCTACCAGGGAGCGGGAGGATGATACTGACAGCTTAGAAGTCACAGGAAATTCTGCCAGAGGGACATGTCTCACAGAGTAAATCAGATATGGGAAAGTATAATAAAATCTCAATAATTGTGTTAACGAAGGCTTCCGATGCACTCTTGAAGGTACAGAAACATTGTTACACTTCTGCAGATCTATAACCATTAATATGTGTTTTATCTCGTCTTTATTTATGCTCATTTAAAATTAGTTTGTATTCCCTGGTAAACACCTGTGAACTGCTTAGTGACCTGTGTGTAGGAGGCAGCTGCTCTTGGTAATCCATTTATTTTTAAGAACTTGGTTCTTCTCCACTGGTACTGTACTAATTTGATAAAAGCAGTCAAGTCTCTCATATTAGCGGAACTTTCCATTCCTTTTTGTTTTACTTTTTGCCAGTGTTTTCGTACTCCCAAAGCGTCTCTAAAAGATGCCTCTTGGGAAGTCGAACATACAGATGTTGGTGTTGGCATCTGGGCTCCTCGGAGGACTGGCGTTTGTTCGGATTCTCGCCTTGTGCCTCGACTCTCAGGCACGCCCGTTCCATCAGCCAGTCGTCAGCTATGGCTTTCTGCAAGCCCCTGTAAATAAAGATTATTTCTATTTATCCTGCTCAGTGTGTTTCCTGTAACAAATCCTTCAAGAAACTCTGGTCCCTTCATGAACACATTAAGATCGTCCATGGATATGCAGAAAAGAAGTTTTCCTGTGAAATTTGTGAGAAGAAATTCTATACCATGGCTCACGTGCGGAAACACATGGTTGGTAAGTTTCTTCTGTGGCTTTTCTCTCACGCCTATAATTTTTCCTTGTTCTTTGGTGTGTTTTATGCTTCACATGGGGCAGGCTCTGAGGAACGGCCTCCCTTTAATCCGTTCTGACTTGTCGAAGCTACCCGCGACACGTCCCCAGCAAGCGTCACCGACTGGCACGGGACAGGTGCCTTTCCAACCTTGTTATTTCGGTTTCTCTTCAGAATGTTGCTATTACGGCCTCGCAAATTAAAGTGTAGAAAGTCCCCTGGCAGTAGGACAGGAAGCTCTCCCCGTGTGAGCTTTTCGGTGGGCTTATTCTGAGTGTGGTGCGTTCTGTGTTGCAGCGCACACGAAAGACATGCCCTTTACGTGCGAGACCTGTGGAAAGTCGTTCAAGCGCAGCATGTCCCTCAAGGTGCACTCCTTGCAGCATTCTGGAGAGAAGCCCTTCAGATGCGAGGTAAGGAACGCGCTGCCCCCCAGGCCCAGGCCTAGGGGCGAGCTTTTGTAGACGTGGCGAGCAGCGAGGGAGAGATGTGCATAGTACAGGCGCGAGGCTGCGTTTCCACGGGCCCTGCAGACACGCGCTCGGAGCGCCCCGTGTCGCCTTCACTGCCAGGAAGAGAAAGGTCATCGTTAACACGCTGTTAACCCTCATAGATAAGGTTAAGCCCGAGAATAACACACGGTGGGTTATGTTTCCTCCCTCAGTAATCCAGAGAAGTTGGGTGTAACTTCAGTGCTAATTATGGGAGAAAATTCCCCTTTTATGAATAACTGAGCGGCAGGAATATAGCAGAGCCAAATAGTTGACACGGCAGCTTCTATTTTACGTGTGAAAGAGAAGCCTCATCTCAGAGACTTTGCAGGGTGGGCTCGAGGAAAGCTGCCGTGCTCGGCATTCAAAAATCTCCACTGTGTCCCATGCAGAACTGTGACGAGAGGTTTCAGTACAAGTACCAGCTGCGCTCCCACATGAGCATCCACATCGGGCACAAGCAGTTCATGTGCCAGTGGTGCGGCAAGGATTTCAACATGAAGCAGTACTTCGACGAACACATGAAAACACACACTGGTAAGAATTTCTTGGGGAAAGTACAGCTACGTCTCGGACACTTGTTGACGGTCACCTGTGAGTCTGTCTATGTAAAAACTGAAAGCCCGGATTTGCATTCCAAGTGCAAATTCCACTTGCAAGAAGCCTGGCATATAAAAATCCAGATTTTTTTAGCCTGAAAAATGGGGCTTTCATCACTCTGTTCATTTAAAAAAAGGAATATCTGTGAGTGCCTTTTCACCGTGGGTCCCTTCAAGACCCTGGCTTGTTTTCTTGGGGCACAGGGTCTCCTGAAATTGTATGCAGTTTGTTTCATGTCTGTGCATTGTACACAATGTATATGATTTTTTTTTTTTTTAAGGAAAGGCTTCTGGACCTTTCAAAACTGAAGGACACTGCTTTAAATACAATACCCCCTCGGTGTGCTTAAAGTTTGATCAGATTGGATTTCCCCAAGATTACCGCTTTTCAGGAACAACTCCCATCAGCTGCAGTTAAATCGTATTTTAACCATTTGGTGTTTCTGGGGGGTTTTGCTTCCTAGCATGGAGGTGAATTTCGTAAGCATTTGACTACTGGCTAAAGCAGTAGCGCCCCCTGTAAACACTGCATCATTGTATCGCAGCCTTAACTTGATATTCTGGGGTTAGCTGTCTTTGTACAAATTGAACAGTGTGAGCCATTTTTCGGGTTTGTAAATAAAATCTCCTCACAGGATTCTACATCCTGTTAGTCCACGGAGTAACAGAGGTGAGGAAACTGCCGTGGCTGGATCGCTTTAGCTCCCATTCTCCTGTTGAAGTTCAGAGAAAAGTGCCTGCCTGGTGGGCTTCTTTCCCATTCAGAACAGAGCATCCTCCGATGTTAAGGATGAGTCTAGATGAAGAGTCATGAGAGGAGTTTAATTAAATAAATTCCACCTTAAAGGGTAATGAGAACTTTGAGACCTGAGTGGATAGACAGCAGGACATAGCAGAGTAATTAACAAATTCTCCTCTTATAATTTGGTGACTCTTGGATGGGCTCTTAGTTCTGAGTCACTTTTAGGATTCAGTTTTTTGTTGTAAAGCAGGAAGCCGTGGAACTTGATAGAAAATAAGCTTTTTTGAAGGTGGAAGTTGTGTCACTTTGATACACGATGCTTGGGACGTGGTGGGTGCCCCAGAGCCGTTGGCCGCATCACTTGTTGGAAGGAACCCACAGCCACTGACACCTCTGTCCCCACGCTGCCCTCCTCCTCTCTGCGTGTCTCCTAGGCGTCTTTCTCCCGGTTCCCTCTTCTCTCCTCCTCCTGCCTTTCTTTCTCTTTCTCCCTTCCCCTTTGTCCTTCTTTCTTTAGACCCTGAAATGTCCATAATATAAACCAGAGTATATGTTTTATGATTAACATATTTGTTGAATAAAATTTTAAGTTAAATATTCTTCTTTAACCAAATAGGCAAGCTCAACATTACCTGTTTCTTCCAAAGAAATACAGCCACCTAATATCCTTCTCATTGAAAGAGTAGTACATACTTACTAAAAAGAATATTAGAAAATGTGAAAGTTCATGGGGCGCGTGGGTGGCACAGCGGTTGAGCGTCTGCCTTCGGCTCAAGGCGTGATCCCGGCGTTATGGGATCGAGCCCCACATCAGGCTCCTCAGCTATGAGCCTGCTTCTTCCTCTCCCACTCCCCCTGCTTGTGTTCCCTCTCTCGCTGGCTGTCTCTCTCTGTCAAATAAATAAATAAAATCTTTAAAAAAAAAAAAAAAAGAAAGAAAGAAAATGTGAAAGTTCAGAACAAAAATCATCACTGAAATATCATTACTGTTAACATTTTGGCAAACATTTAAAAAAAATTCTTTAGTTTCTTAATACACATGTAGATAGATACTATACATAAGTGTTTATGTATTCATGTATATAGATAGACATAAAACAAAAACTGGGTCTTTATTGTAGTTGATTTTTCCTTTTTACTGTATTATGTCATTAACAGCAATATAATTTTAATGGTTATATAATATTCCTTCTGGTAAATTTGCTGTAATAATAGCCATTGTTTATTACGCACATATATGCCAGGCACTATAAAGTGCTTTACGTACATTACCTCACGTAATCAATGTAACTTTTACGGTAGTCCTATCAAGTAAAGAATGTCGTTTCCATTTTATTTAGCTTGCTGGACATTTATTTAGCCTACTGGACATTTAGATGATTTCTGCTTCCAGTTTTTCTGCTGTTATAAATAATACTGTGTTATAAATAACACATCCATGATTATTCGCTTAGGATAAATTCCCGGAAACGGGATTATTAGGGCAAAGAGACGGGCACAGTGTTAAGACTTGGTGGTACGTATTCCAAAATAGCCATCCACATACGCTCTTACCAGCTGCCTATGAAAGCGCCCATCTCCCCAGCGTTTTCCAGGGCTAAATAAAACCCTTGCTGATTTGATAGGTGGAAAATGGTTTCTGACTGTATTAATTTGCATTTAACCCATTGCTAAGTGAGCTTGGACATTTCCTCATGTGCTTGGTGTCAGTATATTTTCCTTCCTGAATTGCTCGTGCCTTTTTTGTATTTATCTTGCCATTGCAGTGTTTGACTTCTTTTTATTGTTTCTAATAGCTCTTTATACATATTACATATACTGGACCTCGTTTCACACCAGTATTAAAGTACTTTCCCCTGGTTTGTCATCTGCCTTTTAATATTGCTCGTAATACTCAAATTGGGAAAGTGGCCGGCCGGTGGGGTTCGCCACGGCCTCGAGGGTCCCTGGTTCCTTGGTGTTAAATACGGGACCTGGGAAAATACAAAGAGAAGGATTAGCATTGAAGAAGAAAAGAAAGAGCTCTTTTGAGGCTGGACGTAACCACATTTAGAGTATGTTTTGTTGGGGATTAAGGCCATTGCAGGAACTGCCCTTGATTGGGCTGTTTCTTTGCAGTTAAAGAGAAGTGAGGCAGACCCTGTCTAGGGAGGCCACCCAGCCCTCAGGCGGGGTTTCCTAGGACCGTGTGGACGTGGGGTGAGTTCAACATAGAATAATTGCTGATTCTCCTTGTACCGGTACGGCGCTGAGTGCCTGGCGACACAAGGATGAATTCAGACCTGGTTTTTGCCCTCAAGGAGCTTACAGTCCAGGGACAGGGCTGGTGGTGGTAATAATCGTAATCGTGATCACAGAAGCACTACAATGCAGTGTCTGATATGTGCCAGATACCGTTCTAAGCGCTTTCCTTGTATTTTCAGCTTATCACAATCACCTATTATTATCTTCATTTTTCAGATGAGGAAACTGAGGCTCAGAGAGTAAATCACTTGTCCAAGGCAGTCTGATTCCAGAACCACATATTTTAATGATTCTGATATAATTGAATGTAGCGAGTCATAAAATGGAGGGACGTGCAGCACACCGTAAGGGCAAACCGCACCATTCCAGAGTCTGGTTCTCAGCTTCCGGGATGAGTCCGGGCACGCAGATCAAGATCAGAGGGACTGATAATGCGTTCAGTAGCCTTAATGACATATAGATTAAATTGCTGATTTATTAATTTACCGTGAAAAGGCTGAGTGGCAGATGGTTCAGAACTCTTATTTCTTTGGTCAGCATGTTCTTTGCCTAAATAAAAATCTGTATTAGAAGCTAAATTATCATCAGAAGATTGGTAGGGACAGGGCATTACAGCAGAGGAAGGTAGCTGAGTGATCTTAATGGTGAGTACCCTACATGCACAAGTCCAAGAAGCCATCTCTTGTAAGACAAACTTAATTTGTACACTGCTAAGGAAACACTGCAAATACAAATGGCAGGCCCTTGAGTGTAAGGTATCGATCTGTTTCAGGGATGGCAGTATGCCACGGAACACATGTCTGAGAATTAACAAATACTTATATATAAACATTAACCAAGAACCTACTAAACTGGGCTACTGTAGGGAACGGGATTGAAAGGTCCCCAGGTTCACAGGGCTTGCAGTATGGAGCTGGCTGGGTAGACACGCAGGGTTCACTGAAGAGCGCACAGCAAGTGCGTGGAACTAAACGAAGTTGGCTAGAGTTTGGTGGATGGGGGCGGCCAGGCAGGAAGTCTGATGAGACATGAGACTGGAGAGCAGTAAGCAGGTGCCAGGTCACCAAAAAAACCCATAAGCCATGTAAAAAGTTTGCACTTTATTCTAAGGACAGTGGGATGAGCAGATTGCGACACGAGTCTGAAAGTTCACTCTGGCTACGGGGTAGAAAACGGGAAGGTAGGGAGCGAGAAAAGAGACGGCGAAACCAGTCAGATGGATGTCACAGGAATGGAGGCGAGTGAGGGTGATGATAGGGACTGTGGTGATGGCAGTGGGTGAAATGAAAGTGGTACACAAGATAGGGCTAGATGAGCATGGGGACTGATTGGATAAAGGTGGTGCAGAAGGGAAGAATCAAGGGATAATCCCAGATTTGGGTCTGGAATGCCATTTGTCAAGATAGAGAACGGTAGAGGGCGGAGCGGGTTTGCTAAGTAGGGTAATGAATTTAATGTTGCACGAGTTAGTTTTGAGACCCTACGGGACAGTCAAGTGGAAATAGCCAGTAGGCAGTTTGCAGACTGGGTTTAAAGGTAAAGACTTGAGAGAGACTTCGGCTGCATGTGTAGATATACAGATTCCTGGTTGCCGCTCAAGGAAGCTCATACAGAGCCGACTGGAAGCCAGATCGCTTTCTCCTCTGAACAGTGCAAAGAACAGCTAGGTAGCCAGCCAAATTCTTGTTCTTTTCTATCTCGCTGTAGACTCTGCCTTCGTGTGTAAGCCTTTCTCCAGACTCATTACAGTACTGCTTCTTAGAACCAGCTTCGCTTTCTATGTAGCAGCGAGGTCGTGTCCTCAGGTGTATTGATGTTGACGTAGACACTTTTCCAGTTACCTCGCTGCGCTTAGCTTTAGTGTAGCTCCCAGCCACCCAGTTATCAGCTCTCCCTTAAAGTGGGACACTGCAGGTGGTTGACTGCAAATGTTACATTTTTAGTTTTCCTCATTTCAGCCTCCTTGGAATCTTACGTCGAGGTCTCACGGCGACCTTAACATCACTCATTAGTACAATTAGGAGATGGGGCCTGATGAGTAGGGAGACTTAGGGGTAAGTGGGATTGTAGGCTTACGTCTGGAACAACAAATGTGGAAAATTTGGTAGGACTTCAAGAAATGAATAAGAGAGTACTAAGCAATAAAAAGGACCCATTTTTAATTTGAATCCATGGATTTGTGGTAGGTGGGTTCTAACAGTTTTTGGCCTTCCTGTGGCAAATCATTATAGCCGAGAAGACTACAAACGGGCGATGGTTAGAGAGATCCTGGTTTGATCCCGGTTGGAACACGCAACAGAAAGTTAGTGTCTGTGTATTTCAGTGAGCTTACGATGAATCCGTGCTGTTTGTGGACGCAGGGTCTAGTGTGCCTGAGAAGTGATTAGTGAATCAAGTGAGCCCGTGCTCCGATTAGACTAATAATTCAGAGAGTGAGTCCTTTGGCTCTGTTTCCCTATAGCTGTTGGGAGTAAAGAGTGCTAACTCTGGCGAGCCCGGGGGCGGTTGAGAGGTTGTCAGACAGGTGTGCTTTTAAAACCTTGTATTATACAAGTAAATCGTGTTTATGTGAGAGAAACAGGAAGTGCGCGTAAGCATAAAAAACAAAACATCACTCATCATCCCATTCCCTAGAGAGAATCACCGACGTTTGTTGTGGTTCTTTCCATATTTTTTCTATACCTGTTTCTAACTAAAAGTGGGTAATACCATGTGTACATTTTCCTAACTTGCTCATTTTACTTCATAGACTATAAGCTTAATAGATTATGTATTTTCCTGTTAGTAATTCTATTTCTGTACTTTCATAATACTGTTTTTAATGGCGCTTTCCATCAGCTGGGTATGCCATATTGATTTAATCAGTTCTGTTTAACAGAGATTTGAAGTTTTTAAGGTAATTGGAGGAAACGGGTTAAAAAGATGGAAAAACAAGGTGGGCTCTGAGGTTATCTAGAAAGTTGAATATGAATCACAGTGAAGAGCCTAGCCGTGGCAGCGACCGAATAATGAAAAGCTGAGAGAGAAAGATGTCAGAAACTAGTACCGGTGATTACAGCCGGGACCGTTCCCTCCTGACTGCACAGTCCAGTCTCTTGAAGAAGCGAGGACAATTCTGGCGTTCACAGAAGGAGGGCAGTGGGAGCTGCCAGTTTCCAAAGGCAGAGAGAAGAAATAAGGACTGTGCTATGGTGAAGAGGTGTTCTCTGCTCGCGTACGAAGGGGTCCCAGACTGGAGAACAGGAGGGACGTGATTTTCCCTCGTGCTTGCCGGGATGCACAAAGCGTCAAGGTGTGAAGTGCCATGTTTTGTGTGTCAAAAGCACGCTGTGGATGGAACCAGACTGCAGTTTGAAATCCTGGCTCCCCTCTAGCTGTAGAACTCTGGGCAAACTCCTTAGCTTCCCTATCAGTAAAATAGGGATGGTAACAGCTGCCTCCTACGGGCTGTCGCCGTGAGGATCACCAGAGGTCATAGGTGTGAAGTGGTTGGAACGGTACCAGGCACACAGGAAGCCTCCGTACACCAGAGCTATCATATATGCAGAGTAGAGTGAGGACACTGTCGGAACAAAAGGGAGCCGTCACTGCGGTGAGAACAGCCTCTCGCAGCGGGAGTGCCAGGAAAGGTCCAAGCTCCGCCCACCGAGCACTGACGAAGGAATTCATCAGTACAAGCCTGTGGTCCGTGAAGCACGTGCACACAGGTGTCACCGTAGCATTCCGTGTGAAGTGGTGAACGGACATAGATGTTCAGAAACCGTTTCGTTTCCCCCTGTGGCCCGGGGAGAAAAGCAGGCAGACTGCATGGAACTGCTGTGGTCCAAAGGAAACTTAGGAACCCTAAAAATTAACCCCTTATTTCCTCCCTCAGTGCCTTTAGAATTATGGAATTTTGTTTCCTTTTTGATTCACGGGCCCCACGCTTCCCAACCAGGGCCAGGAGCCCCCCTCCCGCCCCTCCCGCCCCCCATGGACATTTGGGAGTGGTGTGAGGACAGTCGGGGTTGGCAGAGTCTCTTGGGGGCAGTTAGGAGACTGGCCCCAGAAACGCCGTGTGCTGCTCAGGTGTGCCAGGTAGTCCCCACAGACCCAAGACATCATCTGTAGGAACGGCCGGAGCTCCCCCACCGGGAGCCGCTGCGGCAGGACAGTCCTGGTGGCGGGTGAGCCATCCAGCATTTCCAAGTCCAGCACCAAAGTACGCCACATGCTAAGGATTATGTGTGAGGAGACACGAAGAGACTTCTTTGCTCCACGGGACATTTCTAGCAGTCTTCCTTTTGTTTGGAATTTAGAAATGGCTAACAGACGAGCTTGGCCCAAATTCAAGATGCAGAGATAACGTCCGCGGTCCTAGCTGCCTTGAGCACAGGAGAACGATGGGAACGGTTCTGCACCGTCAAGGATCGCGACTGTAGGGCCCCCCCCCCCTTTTTTTTTTTTTTTTTTTTAGACCATGCCCAGATGGTAGGTTGTGTGTAAGTTTCACTCCTGTCTGCTCTTACTTGTGAATTCCCAACTTTGGGAGACTCTCTCATGGCACTTAGACTATGACATCCCGTGAAGGGAGAGGAGCGCTAATCTCCTGGTTAAAGATGAGGAATAGCGGGAGCACATAATTACCGCCTAGTATGTTAATCATGTTTTTGTGTCTGTGTTCGTCTCAGGAGAGAAACCCTTTATCTGTGAAATCTGTGGCAAAAGCTTCACCAGCCGCCCCAACATGAAGAGGCACCGCAGAACTCACACAGGCGAGAAGCCCTATCCGTGTGACGTGTGCGGCCAGCGGTTCCGCTTCTCCAACATGCTTAAGGCCCACAAGGAGAAGTGCTTCCGGGTGACCAGCCCCGTGAATGTGCCGCCTGCTGTCCAGATCCCACTGACCACTTCCCCGGCCACCCCAGTTCCTTCTGTGGTGAACACGCCCCACCCCTTCTCTCACCTCCACATCCACCCGCACCCTCACCACCCACACCACCTTCCCATCCCGCCGGTCCCGCACCTGCCCCCACCTCCCGCTCTCTTCAAGAGCGAGCCTTTAAATCACAGAGGCCAGGGCGAGGACAACTTTCTGCGGCACCTGGCCGAGAAGACCAGTTCGGCACAGCATCATTAACGTCCACCTCCTCACGTGTGTTCTCCACGTGTGCCCGCGTGTGAGTGTGCAGGGAGGGAGCTGGTGAGCACTTCCGTCGCCAGCCTCCACCGAGAGCTTTGTCATCGTCTTGGTGAATCAGCACGTCCAAGGGAATGAACGCGAAGACTACCTTGAGCTCACGGAGGGAACTGTCATCTAAACCAGGGGAACCACCGAACTAAAGCCCATTTTGCTCGCATTTTCTGGTGACTTTTATAGATTTCAAATACTCAGACTTGTGGAATTTTATAATTTCATATCAGCTGATGAGGTATGCTTGCTTTTATATCCCGGACTTCTCCTCAAAGAGGGGACAGGCCTGGTTTCCTTTGTACTAATCGGGAAGGCTGTGAGATTAATCCAGAGCATTAATTGTATCACTGTGTATCGTAACAAATTCTTTTCAGCTTTTGGGGCTGGCTTCGGAATGGAGCCGGCCGTGTTACCCAGTATATCCAGCATTATAGAGAAAGACGGGAAGTTTCTTCTTTGTGTAGCTCTCCTAACGCACTCTTTATTTTACTACAGAAATTATTTTAGAGTTTTTGTATAGACTTCTTTAGTGGTCTGTTTCTAAAATGAAATGTATTTCAATAAGCGGTGTAATTTTTTCAGTGTAGCTGGGCCTATGTTGTAAAATAGAAAAAAAAATTTTTATAATCATCAAAATGTGATTCTTAAAGATGCATATAACTTCTATAGTTCAAAGTTATTCTTACATCCGTACAACTCGAAGGTGCTGCAGAGAGGCCAGCTGTATGTGCGAGGGTCTCCAGACACCAGGTCACTGCACGATGAGGTGTCGCTTTCCGAACTTGGCGTTACGTCCTTGCTAGGTTTTCAGATCTCTGCGTCGCGCTCAAGTGTCTGTGTGTTAGGCTCGTGGACACGCTCCTGTCCTCCGCGTTTCACTTGGTGGGGTCCCTGCATTCCATGGAACAAAGAGTGGCAGGGAGCTGGACCTTTTCCAGGGGGGTCACCTCAAGCTTGCGGGTTTTAAAACTCTGAGTCAAGCTGCTCGCCGTCAGGAGGAGGAAGTGGTGGAGGTTTCGTGTCCTCGGTCTTGTCTGTGTCTCCCTGTCCCCAGAGCTTGCTCGTGTCCCACCTGTGGCGACGACAGATGCCAGTGTCACGACACGCTGCTGGTTTTGAGGTTGCTGCGTTTCTCTAGCGTTGTTGTGACAAGGCGAAATAGTACACTAAGACCCCAAACACGGTGTCCCGACAGTAGCTGAGAAGTTGGGAGGAGAACAAATGGACTCTGGGCTTTCAGATGTCTGTTCATCTGTGGATATAGCCACAGCTTGGAGCTCTTCTATCACAGGGTCAGTCGTAGCGAGGGAAGAAAACGCCTACGTTGGGCTGCCCTGTTCTCTGCAGATAATTACGGGACAGCAGTGTTCACAGGTGGGGAGAGCAGCGTCTCTAACACCCTTAAGACAGGCTCCTTTTTCGGGTTTGGGAAGCTTCAGAGAAGCACGATCAATCAGGAGCTTCTATGGGGAAGGCGGAAGAGAAGGGCTCACTTTTTGCTCCTATTTAACTGATCAGATTTCTCCAGACTCAGTATAGCTAAAAACCGTGGTGTTGGTTTTTGTTTTTTATCTCAGAGAACAGAGTTCCAAAACTAGGTCTGCTCTCTTTCTCTCTCTCCCTCTGTGTTTTAATCTGGACATGTCTTCATTTGTGTTTCCTCAGGCTCCTAGATCATTGCCTAAATCAGAACCCTGGCTTTTATTTATTTTTAATTTTTAATATTAAATGTGCAGATATGTTTCAAGCACTTTTCTGGCTGATTAGCTCTGTGGTAGGAAAAAATGGAACTCTCAAGTGAGGTCAAGTCCCTATTTTGTAAATACCACGTTCGCTACTAGCTTTTTGGTTTAAAATTTCCTCACTTTTTCCTTCTGATTATTGCCTTTCCTCTTCTGTGATGAGCATAGGAAAATTTTGGAATGAGGCAGAAAAGTATCCCAAGACCTACTTTTCTTCCTGTTTGTGGATGTCATTTTTAAAGAATGTTATTTCAAGTCTTTGTATACAGTTTTTGGACACCCAGGTACCCAAACCAATGAGGAAAGTTAATGTCTTGTTTGTGACCGTTATTTCTTTAGTGGCTGCCTCCCCTTACTCCACAAGCCCCCTCCCATTCCATGACAAGTCTGTGGGTGGATCTGTACCTTCATGTAGACATATCATTACTTAATGGCCAAGCCTGTAATACTAAGATGGTTTTTTTTTAAAGATGTAAATTGCAACTTCATTGGTTTTAGTCCCTTATTTTATTCTACATAAATTTACCGTATTGGGCAGCAATTCTGAATTCTAGACTTGAGACCGTTAAATCAACCATTTTATGAAGTGTACTATAATTATACACTGGAAAATTCAGGTAGTCATATTTGATTTTTTCATCCGAGTGATTATAGCCATAAAAAAATGCCTACTACATAGGAAAACCAGTATTAAGCAAATAATCACCACCACCCTTAACAGAAGCAAAAAAAAAAAAAGGATTTTTTTTTTTTTAAATCAGCATTGTCACATAATACAGTTCACAGTGAAATGTATTGTGGAACAATCTAGAAACTTCTAATTTTTTTTCCCTGGATAAGTATACCTTCCCTGACCTGGGATTTGTGGTCTTCAGGAGCACTGCTCAGAACATAGTGACTCCTCGTCCGTGTCCTATCACATGTAAATAATGAAATGCATTAAGAATATTCGCGGCATTCGTGCTTCTGAGTACAAGAACTGCAGGATTAAGCCTTAAACATAATTGTGCATCAGGTTTAACATGCTTAAGACTCAGACTCAGGGTTGGAAATTTGATTGGGGTCCTTCACTAAGATGAAAGTTGCGTTCTGTGGTGTGTTCCCTCCGACAGAGGGCACAGCGCCCTGTGACTTCAGAACTTCATGCCTGCTTGCTGTCTGTCTATGAAAAAAGAACCATGGAGGAGTTTGTGTTCTCAGCCCTTATCTGTCCGTCTCTTAAAGACAAGAGAGGCCACATTTCAGCATTATCTAGATGCCCAGTCAAGGCTGTTTCTCATTACTTAATTTTACTGTCTTCAAAGGCTTAGATCGTTGGTAGGGTTAAGGCTTACTCGAGGAAAATTCCCAAGGACTTTCTTGAGTTGACATTGCCTTTTTTTTTTTTTCTATTCTTTTTTCTCATAGATGTATCATTCAGACATAAACTCTTCCTCAGCCTTAACAAAAGGCTGCTTGCTGCTTTCTCAAACTGAGTCAGGTAGGCTCATTCTGAGTTAGATTTTTTAATTTGAATGAAGAAAATAAGATGAGCAGTTTAAAGGCACGTGGCTTCACTTCTGTGTGTATTTGTGATTTGATTCTTATTTTTAGCAAGCAGGGAGTCTCCACATAAGACTTTATGGAAGTTCAAAGAAATCTGTGCAAATCAGTTATGTATACGTTCACAGTCTACCATTTACACGAATCGTCCCAAGTTAATGACTGAGCATGACATTACCGTGGTTGTACCATCTTTAAAAAAAAAAAAATACATTTGTTGGAAGTACCTTTTCATTGTGGTTAGAAGGCTCCCTATAATTTTATCGTCCCTAGGATAGTAACTGACGGCAAAGTACGCTGAAGAGATGCTTGTCCACTTTGAGTTTCCTAGTTCTTGAAATTGTTTTCAGTTCTTCTGTTTGTCAAATGGATATGTGTGTTTAATTTTTATGTCACTGGAAGTTTTAAATTTTGAGAAGATCAGGCAGAAATAGAAATCCATTGCCGATGATATGTATTTTCCCCATCTTGCAGATTTCAGCCAGTGAAACAGAATGGTAGGCAGGGGATTTTATTGTAAAAGGAAGAGGAAGTAGATGGAAGAAAACAAGTTCGGGGAAACCCTTCTGTTCGAGCTACTGTATAGAAGAGACGACTTGTATTGCGTTGCTGATGCACACGCTGAACCTTTCGGTGCTGTTCTAGACTGTATGGGAAGTATTTAATGGAAAGGGGGATAAGTTACATTTAAGAATTTTATCAACTCTTCTACCATGACGAAAGCCAGCTCACTTGGAATTCTTCGGACGATAAAATTGAGCAAATAAATATCGGGTTTTAATTTCTCTTTGCCTAAACTAAGATAGGAAATTTCCCAAAAGATCATTTCTTTTCAGGAATGAAAGGTCATTAGCCACCAGAGACAGTGGCATTTTATGCAATAAGAACACCCGAACTACCCTGCTCCTGTCATCTGTAGCATTTGTACTAAGTAACGACGGCCTTCCGGCCCTGGACACTACCTCGATAAAGGAAACCAGAGATCCTCTCCACACTTTCTATGGAAGCCATAAAAGTTGCCATCAATAAGTCCACTTTCATAGTTCTATACTTTTATACTCTCTAGACTTTTTATAGACTCTATGATCAGATCTTTTTGTCTTAGAGGATAGGTTGTGCAAGATTCAAAGGAAAAGCAAACTCCTTGGTTGTCCCAACTTTGAAGCCCTAGCTTCAGTAAATTTGTCTAAAGAATCAGATTAATGTACCATTTATCCAATTCTTGATTTAAGTCACAGCTGTTTTGCAGAGTGGCATATCCAGAAAACACTTTCTTATTCCCTAAGCAGAAGCTATATTTGTTGTAAGAAACTACTTATAAAGTGGATTTCTACTACCTTGTTACTCTGTGTATTCCTCGATAATATATGTATTGTCACAACGTTCCTGGAGTTGTGTTTATTTCCTTGTGACAGATAAGTGAGTCCACGCTTCCCCCCGACCTCCCTCCCCCACCCCACTCCCACCCCATTAGCTCACTGCAGCTCAGTCTTTCACTCTGTTCTTGAGTGCCTTCAAAAAGCCAGCATCCCGGAACAGCCTTTCCCTGGTCTGAATCCTACCTCTGATTATTTCATTCTCCTGAGTATTGGAAGTCACCTTACTCCCGTTGGTGTGGCTCCCCAAACTTGCTAGACCCTTGGGTGCGAATTCTGGACCTATTCCTGTTCTGTTGCCCCGTGTCACTTGCAGTTTACATTTACACTCTTGCTTCCATCTTATTTCTTGACCTCGTCTGTCGCTAGTGATGAAAGATTTTATCCTTACTCCTCATTTGCTTTTCTTTCATCAGAAACAAGATATTCCTTTAAAATTAAAGGTCACTGAGCACCTGTCTTGAACATCTTCTCATGGTGGGTCTCCCTGAATGCCTCCCCTTTCTGATGAAGGGATCCCAAAAGCTGCTGTTGCTGTGCCCTGCTGCTGCATGCACTCTCTCTTCCAGAAACATCCCGGAAGATTGCACCCATAATTCTAGTTCAGTCAGATGAATTGGAAATCGCTCTCTGGGTTGATCAGAAGTCCTTTATTGGTTGTCGATCTGCCTCTCTCATCCATCCGCCTGTCCCTCAGAAACTTCCAGTTACCTTCCTTGCTACTTGTTCTCATCTCATGAATTTTAAAAGTGTGATTGGTACATAATATATGAAGGATGTAATGAAAAGGGTTGCAGTGTTCTCCACGTGATAGGAGCACCTTCTTGATAAACCCTCGGTAGCAATCGGCTCATCTTTTCAGTCAGAACTGACGTGGTGTGTCGTGTGCAGGTCCCTTGCTCCTGTTCAGTTCTCCTCTAAGACCGAAAACAAGTAGAACTCTTTAAAATGAGGAAATTGGGTTGCATTTTCTTTTCTTTAAGTGAATGAAAGCTATTGAGTATTTTGGTCGTAGTCAAAATTGTTCCTTTCTGACCCAAAATGTCATGTCCTTTCTTCTTAAAGTTGATAATACTAATACTCAGGTTTTCAAGACTAATAACCACACAAAGTGGGAGTCTGTGAAGGCAGCTGTTAATAAATTCCTAACCCTTTTTGCCTGGCAAGCAGTATGTAAATTGGTGAGATGGTGCAAAATTGTAAGAATTGGTTAATGTTTGATAATGAATCAATTCAAGACATCTGAAGGCCTCCCTGACTATTTGGAGTTGAAAGGCCAGTTTACAGAATGCAAAAAAAGTAGACTACAGAAATAAGTAACAAGAGTGTCATGTGTTAAATCCTTTCCACTTTAATCTGCCTCGATGGTCCCTGTTACTGACCTGGAAGTTTGCCTCTTTTCTTGTAACTGGCCACCTGAAGTAACCACTTTGAAACGTGTGGCTTCTCTCCAAAGCCCGAAGCAGCCCAACAGGTTGGGGAGAGGCACGGCGGCCTCACTCTTGGGGGAGCCACATCCCCGAGACAGACTGTTGGCTTGGTCTTTGTCTTCTCAAGTAGTCTCAGAGGGCCCTGAGAAGCGTCCCCTCCACTTCTAGTTCCAGGTTTCTTCCACACTCTCCGAGCTTCTCCGGTGAGATGGGGGATGGTACAGATTCCTTGAAAACAATTTCGGGGACACGAAGGAAATGGGAATGGAGCTAGAAGAGGTGGAAGCTGACTTGTGCTTCGCTTCAGAAGGGAATGCTGGTTTTGATCAGCCCCAGAGCCGCTGTCTGACTCGGATGTGCCAAAGAATCAAGTTGTTTGGGACTATCCAGCTCCCCTGAGCAGCCCCAGCTTCCTCCCTGCCTGCCTTTCACAGGTGAACAGGGACGTCCCATCACATCCTGCAGAGGATTCAGGGCTGCGTTTAAGTGCGTTTGAAGGTTGGTGGGAAACATTTTATTCTTTTAGCATCTCTGACACTCCTGGAAATACCCTTTCTGTGCTTGATGATGCAACTCATTAGGTTTTGCCAAAAGGGAAAAAGAAAGAGACTGTGTGGCATGATTTAGGGGTTTGCTTCTAAAGTTGTATCCCAAAGGATAGATCCGCAGGCTCTGAAAATCCGTTGAATTCCTCTCAATCTTCCATCAGTTTCAATATGCATTTTACTCATTTCTTGACAAGGGCTTCTCTTCCATCCGCAGTACTGGCTCTTTCCACAAGAGGGCAACAAAGTCCTTCAGCGCCTTTCTTCTCAAAACTTCGGGAGATGCCTCTTTGAAGTCTTACAGAATAGACTCTCTTGGCTCCGAGCTTGTTTATAGATCTGTGTGTTTAAGACATTTTCCCTTCTTGCCAAGTCCAGTGGTTGCTCAGCCTTCAGGATGCAAACAAAGACTGATGAGTGGGTCAGGCATCTGAATTAGCCGCTTGAAAACGGTGGCCTGAGATGGAGAGCTTAGGACCCACCCTTGGGCGCTCGACTGCACAGAGCAGGGAGGCAGCCCTCCTTACTTCTTTCTCACACACCCCACCATCGCTGCGGGAGGATCCCATCGACGAGAGGGACAAGCAGCAGGGCTGACTCTGGAGTAGGACAGAGGAAATGCTTCTCCCCTCTGCTCCAGGGCAGGTCTGGTATGCCAGGGAGCAAGTCCTGACCCGCGGGAGGTCCCCAGCAGCAGCCGCTTCTCCAGCTTGGAGTTCAGTCTCTGTTCCGTCTCTGTCCAGGACTTGTCCTGCCGCTCCTGACCCTCGTCAGCGCTCTGACCACGAGGTTTGTCCTCACCGCAACATCTTCCTCACAGCCAGTCATGACTGAGGGCAAACACTCGAGCATCACTGTTCACCCCGTCGAGGCAGGAGGCATCTGCACCCGGAACGGCCTTCTTACCGGATCTCTGCCTGGCTCCTTCCCCACCTCCCACCCCCCCTCACCCCCGCCCCGGCCGAGTCTGACCCACTCCCACACTTGACAAAACGCGAGCGAAACTGAAGCTGTGATTGGTTTAGGTAACAGGTGGCCAGGTGTAACTTGTTGGCTTTTATTTTTGGTTTCCCCAACAGTACTGAAATCACTTGCACTTTTCCTCGTTTCTTAAAGAAAAGAAAACCCAGTTTGCTTGCCAGGAATTGTTTAGCGTTAGGTTTACAAAGCTTGTTGTTGAATGTTGAACATTTGTCCAAAGGAGTTTGACAAAACAGAAGCTGCTTGGTCCCTGTTTCGCCTGCTAGGTCGCAAGGATTCAGGCCATGCGGCTGGGGTACTTGTGTCAAGTCCAGAAGGGGGCAGTGTCCCTCTCCTACCTCTGTGAAGACGCCATTGAAGGTCAAGTTGGACTCGCGTAGGGCAGGTATTTCTCTTGCTGCAAAGCGTAGAGGAGCCTTTCAGTTGGGGAGGTGACAGGTAGGTGAGACAGGATCTCTTCAGATGGGGAAGATGCTGGGGAGAGGAGAGCTCTTGGCCCCAGGAAGCTGTGGCCAGGCAGACCCAGGCTTCCCCCTGCATCTCCCAGTTAGCCTCGCTTCCCGGAGTCCTCTCTTTCCAGCATCCTGTCAGATCCCTCAACGTACTCATTTCCCCCCTCATGTTAACTATACCAATATTATTTTTTTAACGATTGAAATGCACTTTTTTTATTTCAACTCAATCATGATTTTAAGTATAAAAAATTTATAGACTGTTAAAACTACTTTTTTTGTGTATTTTTAACCACTCGATGTAGCATTGTCTATTTTATTCTTGTGAGACTCTGGTACAAGGCGTGCCACTTCCTATTTCCGACGTGCTGGGCCTTTGGATGTGTACGGTAACAAACTTAATGCTAATGTTCAGAGTAAAAAAAAAAAGCAGCCCTATCTGTCGTGTGTCTTTCTTACCTCCCTCTCTTCCTCACCCTATGTCAGCACCATTTTGAGGTCTCCTTGCTCAGTGAACTGTCCTTGTTTTCTGCGAGATGGGCCGTCCTGATCTGCTCTCATCTGTGGCCTTTAGTCCTGCCCAGCTCACTGACCCGACGGCCTCTGTCTGCAGGATGACATGTTTTCAGGGCTTGCCGGCCACAGTGAACGTGGGTAGTTCTCGTCCGCTGGGGCTGCCCGCCCGCCCACTCCGACCAGCCGAGCGGCCGTCTGAACATATCCTAGAAAACAGTATTTGAGAAAAGGATCACGACTGAGATCTGAAGCAGTCTGAAGAACGGGAAGCCCGGACGGACACAGCTTACCAGAGTCCCGGCCCCGAAAAGCAGGGATCGTAAAGTACGGCCCTCGGGCCGAGGCCCCTCTTCCTGCGCCCGCCCCTGTTCACTCCCTCCCTCAGCGGTCGAGCCCACGAATGTTCGCGGAGTGCCTCGTATGTGCTGGGCGCTCCTCCGGCCGCTGGGAATTCACGCGGTGAGCAAGACCATGGAGCTTCTGTCCCGAGTAGAGGAAACTCAACAATAAACAAATACGATCTGATACGACGTCAGGTGGGAAGAGGCTGGTCGAGGCTCACCCTGGGAGCCAACTGCAGGATCAGCTGTTCTCTGTCGCAAGCCTTTCCAGCAGGGAGTGAAGGCAGTGGGAAAGAAGTCCTACTGTTCAAGTTCCCTTTGGGTAAGGCCTCTTAGAAGGGAACGAAACCGTCCAGATCATAGGATTACCACTCTTGCTCTTTATCATTGTATAACTCTGGCTAGAGAGGTCAACACCCCGTGTCCCAGCCTTTTTTTCCACGGAGAGAGAGTAGATACCCCCCCCCACCTCAATAGAGACTAAATCAGTGGCTTTCAAACTTTGTGACCCATGGAAAGAAATGGATCTTCTCATGACTCAGCTAATCCAAGATGCAGATCTATAAGCTTATTTATATAAGTGAATTAAAAATTCAAGGTGAATATCTTTCATAAGTCCTCCTGCAGTTTGAAGACTCCTAGATTTTTTTTTTTTAATTTATATATTTGACAGAGAGAGACAGCCAGCGAGAGAGGGAACACAAGCAGGGGGAGTGGGAGAGGAAGAAGCAGGCTCCCAGCAGAGGAGCCCGATGTGGGACTCGATCCTGCAACGCCGGGATCACGCCCTGAGCCGAAGTCAGACGCCTAACGACTGTGCTACCCAGGCGCCCCTGAAGACTCCTGTTCTAAAGCAGTGTATATGTGTATTATTTTCTTCCCACAGCAGCCTGCATTCACTTTCATATAGAACCCGTTGTAACTGGAACATGCAACATCTTAACGGGTTCCTATTTCTGACGAGGTCCCAACTCGGACTTCCTTGCACAGATTAGCCCACTGCTCATTCCAGCACCCTGCCGTGGAGACATTCAAACCGCAGGCACAGGGCAGTCCTTTCTCATGGGGCCTGTGACTCACTGCCCTCACCAGGGTAACTAGGACCACACTTGGCCCTTGAACAGCATGGGGGCTGTGGGTGCTGGCCCCCCGTGCAGTCACAAATCCGTGTATCACTTTGGACTCTTGCCTCCCCCAACCCACCAAACTTCGCTATTAATAGCTTTCTGTGGACTGGAAGGCTTACCAATACCAAACAGTCGATTCACACATATTTTAGATATGCATTTTTACTGTATTCTTACAATAAAGTAAGCTAGAGAAAAAATATTATTAAGAAAATCATAAAGAAGACATTTACAGGACTGTGCTGTTTCCCCCAAATCCATGTGATGAGTAGACCCACGCAGTTCAAACCCATGTGGGTCAAGGGTCAACTGTCCTTCATCGCGATTCAAACATGAACCCCCTTTCAAGGTCTCCATTGTAAATGGGATTAATAACGACCCTGGATGAGTCTCAAGCCCTGGTGTGCCCACCCTGTCATAGTGTGTCCCCGACCTTCCTCCCAGTAAGCTCCCAGTTAGTGGTGTGGCCATTTTCCACCCTGTCGAATCCTGGCTCGTCTTGTGGCTGCTTTGACCAGTAGAATGGCAAAAATGTGGTGCCAGGTCCGGAGCTTATGCTTCAGGCTGTCTCGCAGCTTCCTGGAACATGACTGCCCAGTGAGACCAGAAGCCCAGACTCGACCACGGAGTGACGCCTGTGTGGAGAGAGGTCCTAGCTGGCCCCCCAACTGAATGCATGCTTAGGAGCCCAGGGGAGACCAGCAGAGCAGCTGCCCGGCCAACCCAAAGAATCACCAGAAGTAAATTATTATTGCCGTAAGCCACTGAGATTTGGGGTGGTTTGTTACACAGCAGTAGGTAACTCGGAACAGCCCTAGGATTTAGGTCCAGCAGTTATGAAGCGCTTGTAAGTTTGCATAGTTCCTTATGCAAGAAGCTGAACCTTCTCCGGCCGTATCTGAATAATGCCTATCGCTCCTCCGTCTTCAGGCTCCTGCTCCCTCTATTTCCAGTCCATGCTTATGGTAGCTGCGAACTGGAAAGGAGGGAGGGTCTCCTCCTGTCTGCAGCTGGTTTTCAGAGTTCCCCTCCAGCCGGTCATCTGGCCTGCTCTTCTGTGTTCCCAGCCTTATTCCTGAACTTCCTGAGTTAGGGAATGCCTGGCTGTGGAGCCCTGACCGGTCCATGTCAGCCTCGGTCCCGGCACTGAAAGCATAGTGACGCCCTATTCAGCTTCCACTTCCTGCAACGACTTGGATCCTTCCGGAGATGTTATTGAGGGAGACCTTGTAGTAAAAGAGAAACACAGGCTTGTTCCCAGGCAGATCTGGGCTCAGTCTTTTCTCTCCCACACAGTAATCTGTGTGGCTGTGAACAGGCTGTTTAACCACTCTGAGCCTGTTTCCACATCTGCTAAAAGAGGATATTAATAGCAGCTCCCTTAAGGTCATGGTGAGGATTAAATAAAGCAAAGCAGGTAAAATGCTCAGCTCAGTGTTTGGCAAGTCATGTCTGTGACAGGCAGCTCCAGGATGGCCCCAGTGATCCCCACCTCCTAGCGTTCATGCCCTTGTGCGGTCCTCTCCCCTTCGGTTGGGCTGGATTCAGTGACTTGCTTCTGCAGAATGGAATATGACCAAAGGGATAGATGTCACTTCCCAGATTAGTTACAGAAAGACTGGGCGTGGCCTCTCTCTTTCCAATCACCGGCTGCTCTGTCATGAAAACACAGGCCACCTACGGAGGACGCGACGAGGAACAGTAGCTTGCCAGCGACCACGTGAGTGAACTTGGAAGTGGTCTCGGAGGCCTGCCAACAGCCACAGGAGTGAGCTTGGAAGTGGGCTCGCCAGCCACGGCAGTCTTGAGGTGACCGTAGCCCCAGCCCATGGCTTGATGACCTAACGAGAGACCTGAGCCAGAGACGCTCATCTAAGCTGAGCTCAGATTCATGACCAACAGAAACTACGGGATGATGGGTTGCTGCTCTTCGCTCCTAAGTTTGGGAGTAATTTATTAAGCAGCAATAGACAATACAAAGTGCAAATATTAGCTATTAGGAGATACAGGAGACAATAATTATGGTGTATGCTGTGGGGCACCACCCAGATTCTCCGCCTTTCAGAAACAGCTCAACTCCGGGTCCAACGTGACCTCTGTCCAAGCCTATGTCATGGAACACTCTCCAGGTTTTGATTCTCAGCACTGAAGTCCGTTCCTGAGAGTCGGTGCCAGGATTGATTTGGGGGAAGCAGAGTCTAAGCTGAGATTTGGGACCCTCGCGGGGCAGCTGGCGCTGAAGACCCCGTCACTAGCCGTAGGTGGAACTGACGCGCATTCCTGCTGGCTTGGCGCAATCGTTCGAAGTTTCACTAGGGGCGAACTGGGGAAGGGATGCACTCGGTGTGGGGAGAGGGCAATACTACAGGCTTCGGGGAGGGTGGGGGGAGTACTCGTTCTAAGGACAGTAGCACCTGAAGGCCATTGGTGAGTGCCGCTGCCGGAGCAGAGAAAGTTAATGAGTGGCTGAGTATTTAATCACCAATGAAAGGCAAATGGGAAAGTCACGGGGGCCTTGGGTTGTTTAAATCCACTGCATTGTGATATTTGTTACACAGCAATAAAAAGTAAAACAGATGGGGGGGGACTTGGAAGCAGAGTGCTATGACAAGTACCTAAAGATACGGGAATGGCTCTGGAATCGGGCAGTGGGTGGAGGCTGCAGGAATTATGAGGAGCATTCTAGCCTTCTAGAAAAAAGCCTAGATTGCTCTAAACAGACCATTAGTAGAAATATGTATGTTTGTGTGGTTTTTTTAATGATTTTTTATTTATTTATTTATTTGCGAGAGAGTGTGCAAGAGAGAGAGCGAGTGAGCACAAGCAGCAGGGAGAGGGAGAAGCAGACTCCCCACTGAGCAGGGAGCCCGATGCAAGCTCAATCCCAGGACCCCAGGATCATGACCTGAGCCAAAGGCAGCCACTTAACCGACTGAGCCAGCCAGGCGCCCCTGGAAATATATATGTTAAAGTCACTGCCGGTCAGAAGAACGTGAGGAAAAGTCCGACTCTGAACTGCCTGAGGAAGAGGCTCAGTCTCCACGAACAGACCATTAGTGGAAACCTGGACTCTTTTTTTTCTTAAATCTTTGATAAAAATGTGTAATAAAAAGCTTCGTGGCAAATGCGATTGCAGGGTATATATTTACAAAGCGAAAAACAAAGGATTCTCATTTTGGCCAAACAACAGCAGATCTGTTCGGTTGCTCCGCTGTCCTTGCCGTGACTTCGGTGCATGA
>NW_024424897.1:24241051-24279162 GCF_017311325.1 Ursus maritimus | reverse complement strand
GAGCCGGGCGCTGAAGGACAATTTCACACCCGGCGCGAGGCAGCGGCTTCTGCCAAGGCAGGTGTTTTGTTTTGTTTTTGACTGAGTTGTCACTGACCCACGGTTCACACTGGTCTCAGGTGTGCAACACAGTGATTCCACACATCTGCACGCTGCGCTGCGCTCCCGTCCCCACACAGCGCTGCCACAGCGCCACTGACCGTGACCCCCGTGCGGCGCCCTGACACCTGGGTGCGAGGACACTAATGGCCAGGGCTCAGAAGGAGGTGAGGACCATGTCATCGGCACTGGAGGGAGGGCCGTTCTTGCTCGCGGCAGAAAGCTTAGCAGGGCTGTGCCCGACAGCGGTACCGAACACAGAACATATAAGCAATACACCGGGATGTTTTCAATGAGATTTTTTAGATCAAGTCTGGTTTCTTTTTGCTGCTTATGTTAAAATGCAAGGGGGAGAGAAAGAAACTAAGGGGAACACTGAAAGAGGAGCCAGGCAGGACGAGATGAGCGGGGAGACACTCGGCCTGTCCAGAACGCGCGCGGTGCTAGCGTTCGGAACCGGCCGCCCAGCACTGGCGAGGAGCGAGGTTCGGGGACGTGACACCGCAACCTTCTGCTGAAACTTGAGAAGGACCCAAAGGCCAGTCACAGGAGAGCAAGGGTTGTGCCGTGTGCTGGGGCTGCCGGGCCGAAGGCCTACGGACTGGGCAGCCTCTGTGATAAAAATGTATTGTCTCCGCTACAAAAGCCCCATCGAAGTGTCAGTGGGGTTGGTTCCTGTCGAAGCTGAGCACCCGTCCCGTGCCGCTCTTCCAGCTTCCGGCGGCTGCTGGCCATCTTTGGGCTTCCCTGGCTTGTAGAAGCGTCGGCCGTGTCTGCCACCTCTACGTGGCGCTCCCCTGTGTGTGTGTGTGTGTGGCCAACTTTCCCACTTCTATAGGATTAAGAGTCCACCTGTTCTAGGTTGACTCATCTTAGTGAATCACGTCTGCCACAACCCTATTTCCATAGAAGGTCACCTTCTGAGGTGCGGGGGGTTAGGATTTCAACCTAGGAATTTCAGGGGACACAATTCAATCTGTACCAAGGGTATTCTTCATAGTCTTGATCAAACAGGGGGTGCTCTAGGAAGCTTAGGGGGTGTTGCCCCTTGGCCTTCTCAGCAGAAGTCCAATAGAGAGAAGAGACCATCACGGAAAGATCGGTGGGGAGAGCCTTTGGTCTAACGGAGCAGAACCCACCGGTTCTTGAAGACTTTATCCCTGGAGAAACAGCATGAGGATGGACTGGAAGAGACCAGAGAAAATGAACGAAGCTTTGGGCTTCCCCAGATTTTACTGACAGAAAGCAGTTTGGTAAAAAGTGCAGCAAACGTGCACGATCTTTCACGAGACAGGAAGAGTGACTCAGAGGGCAGCTCCGAGAGCCCTGAGAGCAGAGGCGAGAGCCTGAGGGGTTATTCCCAGGCCTGAAACCTAACAGAGTTTGCCTGACTCGATTTTAAAACTTCTTTGATACAATGGAATATTACTCAGCAATCAGAAAAAATGAGTTCTCAACATTTGCTACAACATGGACGGCACTGGAGGAGATAATGCTTAGTGAAATAAGTCAAGCAGAGAAAGACAACTATCATATGATTTCTCTCATCTATGGAACATAAGAACTAGAATGATCAGTAGGGGAAGAAAGGGATAAAGAAAGGGGGGGTTAATCAGAAGGGGAATGAAACATGAGAGACTATGGACTATGAGAAACAAACTGAGGGCTACAGAGGGGAGGGGGGCGGGGGAATGGGATAGACCGGTGATGGGTAGTAAGGAGGGCACGTATTGCATGGTGCACTGGGTGTTATACGCAACTAATGAATCATCGAGCCTTACATCGAAAACCGGGGATGTACTGTATGGTGACTAACATAATAAAAAATCATTATTAAATAAAAAAATAATAATAAATAAAGGATAATTTGTGCACGAAAAAATAAATAAATAAAACTTCTTTGGACCGGTGACATTTCCCCCTTTTTGAACCTCCTTTATGCCTGTCTCGCCCCGTGTGTTGGGAATGTTGGGGCTACATGACTTAAATCTTTAGTTTCCGGGTCCGTAGGTGGAGAGAAACTGCGTCCAAGAGCTGCTCTGGAAGGGGTTGTACCCAGGGGCCTCATCTATATCTGATTTAGATGATGCAGGTTTGGACTTTGGAGCTGATGATACTTCGACGAGATTTGGGACTTTGAATTGACGCTTGGAAATCTGGAGGGAGGTGAATGTATTTGGTACTTGGGAGGGACATGAATCTGCAGGAGCATGGACGGCAGAAGTCTACAGTGGCCCCCCAAGATTCCACGTCCTTTTTTTTTTTTTTAAGATTTTATTTATCCATTTGACAGAGAGAGAGACAGCCAGAGAGAGAGGGAACACAAGCAGGGAGTGGGAGAGGAAGCAGCAGGCTCCCAGCATAGGAGCCTGATGTGGGGCTTGATCCCAGAACGCCAGGATCATGCCCTGAGCCGAAGGCAGACATTTAATGACTGAGCCACCCAGGCGCCCCAGATTCCACGTCCTAACCCCAAAACCTTTCGCTATGATGAAATTCTACTCCCACAATCATGCTATGTACGTTTCATGGCACAGCTGACCTGGTACCCTGAGCAGAACCCAGCCCAGACTCCTACAGAATCGCGTGATATTCAGTGGATGCTGTTGGAAGCAGCTGATTGCAGTAATTTTTTTTTTAAAGATTTAATTTATTTATTTGAGAAAGAGAGAGAGCAGGGGGAGGAGCAGAGGGAGAGGGAGAGAATATCCAGCAGTCTCCGCGCTGAGCCCAGAGCCCCACACGGGGCCTGATCCCACGGCCCTGAGATCATGACCTGAGCCAAAACCAAGAGTAATTTTTATGCGGCCTTAGAAAACTAACTGCCTTGGGAATATAAGGAGCAACTTTCATCTCTTGCGGCCAGCAAGCACAAAAGCTGAAGATCGGGCTCAGGTCCAAGACTTAATTATTAAAATAGCAGAGCTCTAGAGAAAGTTGAATTCTTACCCACTGAGAACCTACCATGACAAGGTCAGGGGCCTGGTTGGGAAGGGGTGGGACTCTGGCATTTGTGCTGGGGACATCTGGGTCTAGTAAGTTCCAGATCTCTTTTAACCCTCTGGGACTGCAGAAGTGGTTCACCCCTCCCGCAAGAGGATAACGTTCCCCTCTTGCCAAGAGCCGACGCAGATCCGCATCTCTGGGTCTACCCCACCTCTGCTCCTAGCCACCAGACCAGTAGCGAGGGTCAAGTCACAGCCCAGCTAGGGCAGTGCTGGCCTTACTAAAGGAAGAAAAGGACTGGGCCAGTGTCAATTTTTGCCTCATTGCAGGAGAAAGGGGTTCTCTTTGCAGTTCTCGGGTGAAGCTCTTGGCAGGCTCCAGCAGCTTCTCCGGCTCCCGCCTTCCGCGCCTGGGCAGCTTACCCATGCTCTGATTCTAAGACCCGGCAGTCAGCAGCACTCAGAGGCCAGCAGCCTCCCCACACTGCCCTCAGGCATTTCAGCATGGACTGCCTCCCAGGACCTACCTCCTCCTGCACGGATTTCCAGGGCCCCAGAGGGCAGATTTTGGTGAGTTCTGCGGAGCAAATTTCCCACAAGACCCATCTGCTCGGCGCGATGACTTTCCTGCTGTCCGGCAAGCCACGGCTGTGTCCTCTTCATGAGATCTGGGTCTCGGTCCTGGGGAGGCCACTTACGGGCTCTATCTCAGCATCAGGGCTAGTGGCTGGTTCTTTGATCTGCTCTTCTTAGACACTTTGGAGTCCTCTTTGTTGGTGCACTAGTCAATCCTTCATTACTCCAGGTCCCTGTTAGACTTCATTACTTACCTATTACTTGCCTCGTTCAGATGACCGCGTGGTTTCTGTCTCCCAACTGGACCCTGTCTGGCACGTGAAGTTGCAGGACCCAGCCGCCATGTACAGATAAGAGGTGGGTCAGGGTTCTGGGCTGGGGTCAAGGGGTGTAGGGTGGTGGAAGGTTGGACTAGACTCCCCAGCAGCCACGGGGATGATGGGAGCCTTATGATAGAGGCCAGATGGCAGCAAACACCCGAAGCAGGTGAGGTCAGTGATCATAAGGAGAGGCCGCGTCAGACCCGGGGCGGGGGTGGTGGGGTGCTGGTCTGCAGAGAGCTGCGGAGGGGATTAGCATGTCACGAGTGGTCATCGCCATGATAGCCTCCTACCTTCACTGGTCTGGCCCCTGCCGAGACCAGACAGAGCCTCCGGGGCTCAAACAGACCACGGCAAACTCAACGACTAGGAGACCCGCTAGAAAGGGCCATGCCAGATGTGGAATCTTGGCTAAAGCTGACTGACATGGCCACGGCACCTGCTTTATGGCCACGGATCTACTGAACACCTTCCTCTCCATCCCTGCCAAGGAGAATCAGGAAAAACGTACATTCACTCAGACAGATAAAAGTATACATTATGGTCTAATTCCCCCTACCCTCTGCCTGTATTCCCCACCCCCAACCCCGATATAATGTGGTCCAAAGGGACCTACCTGACATCCTGGAGCGCATCACAGTGACCCGCTCTCAGGGGCACCGTGTTAATCAGACTGCATGGGCTGGAAGCAGCAAGTATGTTGAGGCTCTGCTAAGACACATTTATTCTAAAGGGTGGAAAATAAACCCTATGATTTATGGACCCGCAGTGCCGGTGACATGTCTAGAGGCCCAGTGATCCAGGGCATCCAAAATAAAGGACACATTACTTCATCCTGTACTTTCCACCCCAAAGAAACAAGTGCAATGCCTGGTAGGCCTTTCTGGATTCTGGAAGCATCTTTCCTTACTTTAGTCATGCCGCTTCAACTCATAACACTGATGGCAGAGAGTGGGGTCCAGAACGGGAAAGGGTATCTTCGGGAGGTCCAGGCCATGGTGCAAGCAGGCCTACCGCTTGCCAGGTAAGGGCCATACAGCTGTGACGTTAGAGGCAACTATGAAGAAATTACGCGGAGGTTATGGCAAGCCCCATTAGGAGAATTATGTAGACACGGGCCCATGCCATCTGTCTTAGATCATTAGAAACCTTTTCCAAAACAGCTTCTGGAGTGCTGCTGGATCTTGGTGGAAACAGAACACCTAACCACGGCCGTCAGTGCTCATGCAGCCAGAACTTCCCCTCATGAGCTCATTGCTCTCAGACCCACCAATTCATAACGTCACATGGGCCTAGCAGCACTCTAAGAGGCAAAGAATATAACCAGGAGTGAACTTGGGCAAAAACAGGCGACACAAGTAAGGTGTGGGAGCAAGTTCCACAGGCATGTGGCCCAGCCCCCCACGTGATCCACCACTGTGACCCTGGTATCTGTCCTTCAGCTTACATGTGTGGTGGCTACTTGGGAGCAGGGGCGGGGATGGAGGGTGGAGGCTCCTATATGATCGTCTGAAGGTACAGGGGAAAAATGCAGAGCTTGGCTCACTGATGGGCTGGCTTGCCGAATGCAAGCTGGGAAGAGACATTGCCTACACTACGGTCCTACTCTGGGTGATCCTGGAAAACGGCAATGAGGGAAAGTGCCAGTGGGCAGAGCTTTGGCAGTCCACCTGGACATTCACGACGCGCGGGAAGAAAAATAGCCCAAGGTGAGAATATACCGGAGACATGGACAGCAGCAAATGGCTTGACTATTGGCCAGGGGCTTGAGAGAGAAAGTTTAGAAGGTCAGGGACAAAGAGGCATGGTAATGAGACAGGGGGACAGGGCTGTGGGAAGGGGCATGAGCTGTGAAGATCTTCACATTACACATCAGTGCCTATCACGGGGCATCTATCGTGGTAGACGCACTTACACAACTAAGTAGACTGAATGGCCGGCCCAGTGGACATGAACCAGCCCCGTCATTGGTCAGCCCAGTGCTCACTCAACGGGTACATGAATGGAGATCCACGGGAGTAACTGATGAAAGTTTTTTTGTTTTTTTTTTTTAATATTTTATTTATTTATTCGACAGAGATAGAGACAGCCAGCGAGAGAGGGAACACAAGCAGGGGGAGTGGGAGAGGAAGAAGCAGGCTCATTTCGGAGGAGCCTGATGTGGGGCCCGATCCCATAACGCCAGGATCACGCCCTGAGCCGAAGGCAGACGCCCAACCGCTGTGCCACCCAGGCGCCCCCTGATGAAAGTTTTAAGTGGGCCAACCAGCATGAGCTCCCACTCACCAGGATTCATGAGCTCCCACTCACCAGGATTCATGAGCTCCCACTCACCAATCTCTCAATAAGAGACCAATGCCATGCCCTTGATATGGCATCACCATCCCTCAGAAAGATCAACCAGCCACTCGATGACAAGTTGATTAGATTGGCTCCCTTCCAACTGTTGAAGCAACAATTAATCATGACTGGAATCAACACACATTCCGAGAATGGGTTTGCCTTTCCTGCCGCAGGGCCCGGGATGGTTAGTTCCGTGCGCCAACTTGGCTAGGCTAGAGTACCCTTATTCAGCCAAATGCTAATCCAGGTGTTGCTGTGATGCTGTTTAATATTTACAAGTCAGGTAACTCTAAGTAAAGGAGATGATCCTTGATAATTTGGTGGGCCCCATCTCATCAGTTGAAAGGCCTTAAGATCAACCCCAAGGTTTCCCTGAAGAAGAAATTCCGCGTTTGCTCCTGCTTTAGAGTTTCAGCCTGCGGGCCTGCCTGCCGAGTCTGGGATCTGGCTGGCTGGCCCCCACAACCGTGCAAGCCAGATTGTTGCAGTGAATCTCCAGATAGGTACTACAGATGGATATGCAGATAAAGCTACAGCTGGAGAGAGAGCTACCCTCCTCCTGGTCTGTTTCTCCATTGGAGCCCGGACAGGTACGGGGCCTGTGCCCGCATCACTCTCCGAGGGCTTATTTAAAAAACAAAAAAAAGGAGGAGGAGTAGAGTGACCATTAAGCCTCCAGCTCCCAAATCACCAGTTTCCAGGGAACCCAACTGAAGGCCACAGCTCACCTGTCCCAAGCACCTGGTGTGTGGTGTCCACTAATACGGACTTGAGGGGAAAGATGAGACCAGGCAAGAAGAAAACCACTCAGGACCACGACCCCGCGGGCCCGTACCCGTGCTTCGCGCTGATGCGCGGTGTTAATCAGCACGGATGGCGGGAAGTCACAGTCTGCAGTGTTGTCAGCGGATGACAAGATGGTAACCACAGAGTGCGGCCAACCTGAGCGCATGGGCACAGATCACGCCAAAGAAGACTTTTGATGGGAAATATCCCCAACACACAACGCCTTGGGGAAATGGACAGGTGTTAAAGTTTGCGGTGGGGTCCCCACAGGATGAATGCAGAAGCCCAGCCCCCGGCAACCCCTCAGGTGTGAAGTGACAGCATGTGGGGGGGCCAGAAGCAGAGGAATGAGAGACTGACCCGTCAGAGTAATGAGGGGCGCTCCCCTGGAGTCAGGAATCTTGAGCTGAACAAACGAGAACAGTGGTTCTTCGGTGTGTGGCAATGATTTTCCTTGCTTTCTGGTTGTGCAAATCTGTTTAGGACGGCACGGAGCTGCTCTGACTGGCGCCTCGACGTCCCAGCTGGGTTTGGCAAGGTCTCCCGCGGGGCCCTGGTGAGAGGACATCCGTTGCTGGCTGGCGGCCAGCACGGCGGTGGGTTAAGATCCAGCGAACCCAGTGCGGGCCTGGAGCAGCAGAACGTTTAAAGAACAGGAATGTAGGCCGGCTGAGGTGAACGACGGTGGCTTGGGTTAGCAAAGAAGGTGCCAGACAATGTGAGACCACAAAATAATGCTCACCCTGGAAAGCTACAAAATTAGAACTTCAAACAGAGCTAGTTACGAATTAAGACTCCTCTATTTACCTTCCTCGTCGTGGGGGAGGCCATCTTTCTGCCCAGAGCCCTACCACAAGGAGAATGAGTGGAATTATGTATCTGGGGATGATGTGATATGTTTGGGTTGGGTCTCGTAAGACTCACACCCACTGTCTTGACTGAAAGAACAGAGCCCTTTTCAAGGGTTTGGGGTTTTTCCACTTCTTTATGATCCAAGTGTTTAGACCCTGAGGACAGGTCAGGGAGAGAGCTGGGGACTTCGGCTCAGGACGCCAATGATGGAGAATCTGAAGCCTCCACCCAAGTGGGGGACCCACTCTGGTGAATCCCAAGAGCTGCCCCACGAGCTGAGCCACAGTTTGTGGGAATGACAGGAGAGCAAGTTCCATCAAGGCCACCTGACCAGCAACGGGCAGACCGGTCTACAGCCCTCCCTCTGCCTCCCCTGCTTCCCTCCAGCCAGCCCCCACCACCCCCTACAACCCCGCTGCCTGTCCCTGAGACCATCCTCCCAGTCTCCCCTCTACACGCGCTCACTCAGGTCTGGGCCCTGGGCACACGCTTCTCCTTCTCCACCCTCGTCACGTTCCTTCACTCTGGTGTTCTAGACTGATGTGTCAGACGGCCACCAGGACACACTGTTTTCCACACGGCCGGGGATGGAATCAGGCAGGTGAGCCGTGGGTTCATGAGTCAGAACGCTGTAGGGGCCACTGGGGGGCTCCGTCGGTTAAGCATCTGCCTTCGGCTCAGGTTATGATCTCAGGGTCCTGGGATCTCAGCTCGCCCCTTATACGTAAGGAAACTGTCTCCCAGGGCAAAGTGGCCACTAAGCCAGCCTGCAAGTTCACGGCCTTGCTGCGGCTCTGACCCTCAGGAAGTCAGTCCCAGGACCTCCCTGTAGCCTTCCTTTCTCTTCCTTTCGCTTGCATATTTCTCTTATTCTGGTCTTTTTTTAAAATTTATAATTGATTAATTAACACATAGTGTATTATTAGTTTCAGAGGTAGAGTTGAGTGATTCATCAGTTGCATAGAACCCCCAGTGCTCATATTCCAGTCTTTTCAAATACTGTAAAAATTCTACTTCATTCATATTTTAAAGGAGGGGAAGCAATATAGAGACTGATCCAAAAAGAGCAATAGTTTCCAACTTCGTTTTTATTGGATTTTCATTCTATAATTGCATGTTTAACCCAGCCAGTCGCCATTCTGAGTTGGGGTTGTCTTGCACTAAGACATTTGCCTCCTCTGAGCACCCCGTGCCAGATGGCGGGGACCAGGAAGTCTGGGAAGCAGTTTCTCCACTCGTGGGACAAGCCACACACAGACAACCAGGAATCCATTGTTCGGATTCACCAGGGTATACTGGTGGTGCCGACGAGTGGAGAGAGAAATGGAATCTACCTTTCCTCTCCTTGCCCAGGCAAAACAGAGCTAGACCCTGGGTTCCCTCCAGGCTATGCCAAGAGTTTGAAAGATTCAAGTCTTCGCTGCTGCCTGGCATGGTCTGCCTGCCCGAGCGGTTGGCTCTTACTTCCTCCCTCTGTTGCCCAGGCTGGTCTGGTCTTGCTGATGGACGCAGGGTCAAGGCCGCACAGCATCGTGGCCCTCCCCAGACTACCGCATGGGTACCCCACTTCAGGCAGCTGGGAATTCAGGTCCTCAGCTTCCCTAGCACGTCATCTCAAGGTGATGGAAATAGTGACCGCGCGTGGAAAGGGCACCAGCCAGCCTAGGAAATGGGGTTGTAGTCCAAACTCAGCCTCTATCCCAGCCCACCTTTCGGGGCCAACCATTTATCCTTCGAAACCCAGCTCAGGGATCACCTCTTCTGTATATAGGATTCTTCCTCCAAGCAGAGCCAGTCCCTCCTTGGTCCATCCTACCCTCTGCACAAGACTGTCACGCTTCTCACATGGTTTGTAACTCGCGTGTGACTTCCTTGTCTCCTCGTCCCGCTGTGAGCCCGAGTGAAGAGAACAGTCTTCAGCCGTAGCTCTTGGTAGGTACTCAATATACAAATTAATAATTACGGAATCACTTCAAAATGAGAGCGCCTGGGTGGCTCCATTGGTTAAGCGGCTGCCTTCGGCTCGGGTCATGATCTCAGGGTCCTGGGATCCAGCCCCACATCGGGCTCTCTGCTCAGTGTGGGAGTCTGCCTCTCCCTCCCCCCTGCCTCCCCCACCCCCAGCTTGTGCTCTCTTTCGCTCGCTCACTCTCTCTCAAATAAATAAATGAAATCTTAAAAAAAAATGGGAGGGTCAGGATGTATGATCTTGAAGGTGGCCTCCCTATTTAAAAGTCTGTGATGACCTCAGTCTCACTTCCAGGATTGGGCCCTAATGGCTGAGAAGCACAGAGAGGCGAAAGACCTAGGACTCCTAAACCCTCAAGCAGGTCCCTGGGACACAAATTCCATGTATATATTATACACACAGGTATGACAAGGACTGGGGGGTGAGACGTGCCTCTCTTCTTTCTGTGAGTGTAGATCAGTCACCCCGATGTATTTTGAGGTCAGTCATCACGCCCTGAGATGAGATGCTGTTTCTTGAACAGGTGAGAAGGCGGAGTGGGGATGGAGGCAAAATCTTAGAGGGGCTGAACGATTTGCTCAACCAGACACTTGTTGAGGGTGACCTAGATTTTGAGCTGGGGTTCTCACTTCCCCCTCTGGGTTACCCGGACCAAGAAAGTCTTGACCAAGCTATGTTTTGTAATCTACCACCACGGGCAGCGGGCCATTTCCTCGCTGAGCTGTGGGGCGGCAGGCGGCGATCTAGGAGGAGCTGCGTTTGACGTGGGACTTTTAAGCAAAGGGTCATCCTTGGTGTGGTTTGAAACCGTGCCTTGGTGTGTTTGCACAATGGCTAAATGAGCCCTCCGTAAAGACTGGGAATGGACGGATGTCTAAATATAATCACGGGACACAGTTTGAGATCTGCCGTGGGTAGAACGCAGGAACCCTAGCTAGAGGTCTAAGACGGCGGAAGAAGCAAATCCGTCTCCTATCCCCACGTTCCCAGCCCGGCGGGTTCTTAAACGTAGGGAAAAAAGCACGGGCAGCGTGCCTGAGTCAAATCAGGTCGCTGGGCATTTCTGCCCCTTCCAGGTACCAGAGAAGAAAATGTCATTGTGTGGGGGGCGGCGCGGGGGGGGGGCGGCAAGAAAGGAGGGAGGGCGGGTGGGCTTGTTGCTGCCAGGCTGCCAGCGTCCAGCAAGGCTGTGCAGGTGACTTGTGGAGCTAGTGGGTGAGGCTTAGACGCTCCCGCTGGTGGAGACAGCTTTTATTAGAAACCTTCCTTTTTTTTTTTTCTGGCATTTCACTAAATTAGCCAAACCACTCTTGGCAAAAAGTCTGGCTGTCCTTAGTCCCAGGGTGGATTGGATTTAATCTGAAGCAGGGTACCGGGTGTCGGAGGAAGGGCCCTGGGCCCGGCGACAAAGACGTGGGCTGGGCGCTAAGGGACAGTGGGGACCTGGAGCAAGTCAGGGCCCTTCTCTGGGCCTGGGTTTTCTCATCCGTCAAACCACAAGGTTGACCCGGAGGCTCTCTCCACCCTCCTTGGCGTAGGAGGTCATCCTACAGTTCAAGGCTAGCTCGGGCTAGTTCAGGGGCAGGGGCGGCGGTGCCGAGCGGAGGAGGGGCCCCAGCTCCGGTGGTTGGCGCCCCTTCTTCCCGGTTGGCTTTGCTTCTGGCCCCCAAATTGTCAGCTCGCAGCTGACCGAGTGTCGGGGCGGTGAAGGGGGCTCCGGGAAGCGCCACCTCTTGGGGACAGGGGCGCGGCGGGGCGCGGGGCTCCCCCCCCCCGCACCCCGGGGCCTCGAGAGGTTGTCGCGCCCGGGGACCGCACCCGCGCCGGGACGTGGCGCCCGCAGAGGCGTGCCCGGGGCTGGGCGGGGGCCGCTGCCCGCCGGACGCCGGGTCCCCGCCGCGGCCCGTCTGGTCCTTCCCGGACGTGACCGGCTCGGCGGCCCGGGCCACACGCCAGGCGGCCGGGGGTTGGGGGGGAAGCCCGGCGGGGCCCGGGGCCGAGCGGGGCCGGGGCCGTGCGGGCCTCGCGCCGAGCCGAACGCCGGGAGGAAGGGCAGCCGCGGCCACCGGCGGCGACGGGGGTGCGTGCGACACGCGCCTTTCCCCAACCCCCGCCGTCCGCAGAGCAGCTCGGCGTCAGCGGATCCCCAGCGTCGGGGCTGCTGATTGTTTCCCTCCCAGACTGGCCGGCTCGGTGCAATTTCCAGACGCCTCTTTGGGACGGGCCCTGGGGGAGCCGGGAGGAACCGGTTTCCCGGCAGCCGGGCACAGAACCCGGCCTCTGCGCTCCTCGCGTCGGATCATCTTAGGCCATCCTGGCCCGCGCGGTGTGGCAGGCAGGGCCGGTGACCCCATTTTGCAGGTGGCAAAACTGAGGGGAGAAGGGACTTAGCCAGAAGCACATCAGGAGAACTTAACAGACCTAACAGAAACGAGCAAACTCCTAGCCCTCACTCCCATTCCCCGGGGTGAGGCTCTGGGCTCCGACGTGGACAGGCCAATCTCCATCTCGCTCCCTGTGTCCTCTGGTGAGGAAACGGAAGTCTTCAGGGACCTCCAAACGGGAGGGAGGGAAGACCGAGGACCTGGATCCAGTTCTGGGCTCCCCGCCCTCCTTTTGTAGGATGACGCCAGCCTCCCCCTCCTATCTGTCTCCCAGGCCCCACCTTTCCCTGCTTCACTCCATCAGGATTGGAGGCTAAGAACCCTCGCTCCTATTTCTCCTTGATAAATCCCATTAAAGATCGCCTGAGCCCTCTGACTTGTGGAACTTGGGCAAGACGCTTGGCATTCTGGGCCTTATATAAGAGTGGAGACTTCCACCCCTAATATTCCTGGATACTCTCTCTGCAGGCACCTGCCTGCCGTAAGGAGTTAAATGTTCTTGCTTTTCTCTGTATCATCATTATACTTGCCTGCCCCGCACCCCTGCCCATAGGAGTACCCAATAAAAGGTTATTAAATAAGCATAAAGGTAGACCTTTGCCTGTCCCTCTCCCCTAACAAAGTCCTAATAATAACCAAAGCAACAAGAGAAAATAAGTGCGTTTATCAACCCTTCCCAAGTATCTCCCCATCACCTTGGGTGCTAAGGAGCAGACAGCCACCTCCCCAGGCTGATGGGGCGGCAGAAACATTTCTGCTCAGAAGCTGGTTTGAACTGGGTCTCTGCCCCTCTCTTACTACTTCCGACCACATCACCTCTTTGAAACCCTGGATCTTAGGTGTTCCCTGGCCTGTGGCTAAATCAGAAACAATGGCTCCCCTTGGACAGAGGACAAATCCAAAGAAGTGAAGCGGGTCAGCCAAGAGCGCACCACAGAAGACAAGATGGCAGCCGCAAGGCCATTCCCTCAATTTTGGATGAAGAGGATCATAACGTGGGCCTGGCGGGGCGATAGGAGCCCAGCTGCAATGGAGAAGGCTGTGTAAGCTGTAAGCTGCTGGTGGGCAGCACCCCCGTGCCTGGTGGGGGGCGCCGGGGAGCCTTCTCAGGCCTGTGCGTCCGGGCACAGGCGCTGGACACACAGGACGAGCAAGACAAGGGCTTTGCCCGGGAGGAACTGACGTTGGAGGGAGGGACAGGCCCAGCAGGCCCATTAGCACGAGACCTCCAGGCAGTTGTTACAAAGTAGACCGCCTAGACAGCCGTTCCTCAGGGGCTCAGGTGGGGGGGGGGGAGGAGTGCCGTGCCCCCCCCACAGGTGTACTGGTTTGCTGGCTTGTCTGCTTTGTTGCTTTAACACCTCAGCCATCATTGGCAGCTCCCTCAGGGGACACCTGCCACCCCTCTCGACCGCCACCCCTCTTTCACTACGCCTGAGGGAGAGACCAGTTGGGTGACTCCTCCGCCCCTTCGCTCAAGATCCCTGGGTCACTCTGTCCTCCCAAAGGCTTCGGGAACAAGTTTGCTGGCTTTCCCTGTGGTTCAGCTTCAATCTGCAGTGGGAACAAGGCGAGGGTTATATTTAGGGTTGGTTTTTTACCTTGTACTTGAATCATGCTTTAAATGTTTTAAATGTATGTTTCAAATAAACTTACGTGTATTTATACACGTGTGGGGTTCAACGACATATGCATGTGGTACAAAATTCGAGAAAGCAGTGGGAGGAAGTCTGCCTTCAAGCCTCCCAGCTCCCCTCCCCAGAGGTAACCACCCTGACTAGCTCCTTACATATCCTTCCAGAAATCATTCTCTTTTTGGAGTTTTTTTAAAAGCAGTGTTTGTCAAGACGTGGTGTACAGGCTACCTGAGTCCGACTCCCCCGCGTTTCTGCTCCCCTGGTCACGACATTAAAGTCCGCGAATTCTGCTTTGAGGAACGTGACAGCTGCCATCCTGTGGCTGGAGAAATACTTCCATATGTTCCTCCTATTTCTAGAGGAGGAGGCTGAGGCCAGACCTGGTCAGGTCATGCCAGCTCTAGAGCCAGGGTCTCTTTCCTTTCTTTCTTTTTTTCTTTTCTTTTTCTTTCTTTCTTTCTTTCTTTCTTTCTTTCTTTCTTTCTTTCTTTCTTTCTTTCTTTCTTTCTTTTTTAAGATTATATGTATTTATTTGAGAGAGCACAAGAAGGGGGAGTGGCAGGCAGAGGGAGAAGCGGACTTTCCGCTGAGCAGGGAGCCCGATGCGATGCGGGGCTCCTTCCCAGGACTCTGGGATCATGACCTGAGCTGAAGGCAGATGCTTCACCGACAGAGCCACCCAGGCGCTCCTAGAGCCAGGGTTTCTATCACTTTCAGCTACATCGATGTTTTGCAGAGTGTGTGCATGTGTGTATGTGTGTGTGTGTGTGTGTCCTTAGAAGGAAATCCTCTTTTGAAATGAAACCATCCCTGGAAACACCCATGTAAAATAAATAAAAGCAGAGTTCCTCCCCCTGTCGGAGTGGGAGTGGGGCAGAGCGAACTCACTGAGCCTCCCCTGCCTTACAGCAGCCCCTGGGACACCTCCATGGAACCCAGGGGTTGAAAGAACACAGTGTCACCTTGCGGGATATCCCAGAGGTGACAAGAATTTAGTATGCAGACGGTTATGTCCCAGGTGGGGGAAGGGAATCAAATTTCAGCTCTACCCTCCCATTGTGAGCCCTGCCTCCCGCCCCCACCCCATGCTTTGTGACCTTCAGCCCTCCTCACATCCCTCAAGCCTACGGGAGGGCTGCTGTGCACGGAAGCTTCCTTGGAGCCCATGAGTCCCCAAGAAGAGAGCTGGCCCGCTTTGAGCATCCACATCCGAATTAATCCAAGCGTATTTATGGAGACCTCTGTGGTGCCAGTGCAATCAACTCCAAGCAGTTGAAAACTAGCTCCCGCCCCCCGGGCTCTCAGTCTAGCTGGAGAGAGAAGACACAGAAGAAGTGATAAGGACATTAGGCAGGTGTGTGCTGGGGGAGGGGTAAAGGCAGGTGGGCCGGCAGCTAGGTCATCCTCGGAAGGGGGAGGGGGAGGGGCAGGGGGTGGGGAGAGGCAGAAGAAAGGTGGGGGCTGGGCAGGAACTCAGGAAACACTGTCTTCCAGGGGAAACTCACCCACTCTCCCTGGAGATGTGAGATAAGGTCAGAGTCGAAGAAACAGCAAATCGGAGCCTGAACCCTTAACCAAGCTTAATTAAACTAACCGGCTTGAGGGACTTGAGTTAGAATTTAGAAAAATTTTCTCAGCTCCATGCACACACTGGCCTCCTGCTGCTTTTTCCCCTCTGCTGGAAGGCTCTTCCCCAGCTCTCTGCACTGCTGGGTCCCTCATGTGCCCCACAACGCCTCCTGAGGCTTCCAGCTGCCCTTGATTAAGGATCACCCCTCCCATGGGGCGCCTGGGTCGCACAGCGGTTAAGCGTCTGCCTTCGGCTCAGGCGTGATCCCGGCGTTATGGGATCGAGCCCCGCATCAGGATCCTCCACTGTGAGCCTGCTTCTTCCTCTCCCACTCCCCCTGCTTGTGTTCCCTCTCTCGCTGGCTGTCAAATAAATAAATAAAATCTTAAAAAAAAAAAAGGATCACCTCTCCTTCCCTCTCAGTACCCTTCCCTGCAACACAACCCCACTTCTGGCACTTGATACATTTACTTGTTAATTGCCTCTCCCATTCGATGTCTGTGCCCCTGGGGCCTAGGATAGTAGGTGTGCAATAAGCGTTCATACACGAATGAATGAGTGCAGGAGGGACTCTGTCTTGGTGAGTCTCCATGGAATGCTCCCCCGGACAGGAGCTGTGATTCTGTGGACAGTGGTAGGCGCCAGCTACCTCCGGTGCAACTTCACCATGCCGAGACTCGATTATAAACCTCACCAGGAGGCACAGCGGCCAAGTAGATGTTGAGGCTCCTGGGGGGGGGCGGGGGAGACCGACCTTGGAAAGGGACCACCGCGGGGCTGGGGATGAGCAGGTGGAAGGTGTGGCTCCCTGCTCCCTGCAAGGTGCTTGGTCACCACAGACACCAAGCCAGGGAGAAAGAGAGAGGAGGCGGTCAGGCATGAGAGGAGTGCTGGTGAGGCTGCCAGACAGGTGTCACCTCTTTTTCCGGGACTCAGTCCCCCTAACCTGACCTTGGCTCCTCAGATGAATCAGCAAGCTCTAGTCTCTGAGGGTCCTGGCAGCACCTCCCCCCACCCCCACCTCCGCCCCGGGGGCAGACCAGAGGCTCTTGCACGACATCAGTAACACAGCTGGGAAGGCAGGAGGCTCAGAAAGCCAGCAGTAGCCTGAGGACAAGGGTCATCCAGCCCAAACCTATGTCTTTGTTATGGAGACCCCCCAGCCCAGGAAACAGCTGGTGCTGGTGCTGGGAACTTGGGGACTGGGGGGGAGGGGACAGTCCTCAGCCTCAGCTGAAAATCAGCACCTTGGGTACAGCAGTGGAAGAAATACAGTTTCAAGGCACCAAATTTTCACCAATAAATACATAAATAAATAATTTAAAAAAAATTTTAAATGCAGGTATGCCTTGCTTTAAGCCACAACCTATAGGAAAACTATCTACCAAGGATAAGCAAAGGGGTGATTCCTCATTTTATTTTATTTTTTTAAGTTTTTATTTATTTATGTAATCTCTACACCCAAGGTGGGACTTGAACTCACAACACTGAGATCAAGAGTCACGAGCTCCACCAACTGGGCCAGCCAGGCAGGTGTCCCTGATTCCTTGTTTTATTTTATTTTATTTTATTTTATTTTATTTTATTTTATTTTATTTTATTTTATTTTATTTTATTTTATTTTATTTTATTTTATTTTATTTTATTTTATTTTATTTTATTTTATTTTATTTTATTTTATTTTATTTTATTTTATTTTATTTTATTTTATTTTATTTTATTTTATTTTATTTTATTTTATTTTATTTTATTTTATTTTATTTTATTTTATTTTATTTTATTTTATTTTATTTTATTTTATTTTATTTTATTTTATTTTATTTTATTTTATTTTATTTTATTTTATTTTATTTTATTTTATTTTATTTTATTTTATTTTATTTTATTTTATTTTATTTTATTTTATTTTATTTTATTTTATTTTATTTTATTTTATTTTATTTTATTTTATTTTATTTTATTTTATTTTATTTTATTTTATTTTATTTTATTTTATTTTATTTTATTTTATTTTATTTTATTTTATTTTATTTTATTTTATTTTATTTTATTTTATTTTATTTTATTTTATTTTATTTTATTTTATTTTATTTTATTTTATTTTATTTTATTTTATTTTATTTTATTTTATTTTATTTTATTTTATTTTATTTTATTTTATTTTATTTTATTTTATTTTATTTTATTTTATTTTATTTTATTTTATTTTATTTTTAAGGATTTTATGTATTTATTTGTCACAGAGAGAGACAGAAAAAGAGAGAGCACAAGCCAGGGGAGCAGCAAGCAGAGGGAGAAGCAGGCTCCCCGCTGAGCAAGGAGCCCGACGCAGGACTCGATTCCAGGACCCTGGGATCATGACCTGAGCCCCACAGGCGTCCCTGATTCCTCATTTTAAAGGAGGACGTTCCAGGGGGCGCCTGGGTGGTTCAGTGGGTTAAGTGTCCGACTCCTGATTTCAGCTCAGGGCATGATCTCAGGGTGGTGAGATGGAACCCCTGCTTGAGATTCTCTCCCTCCTTCTCCCTCTGCCCCTCCCCCCTCAATAAATACATAAAATATTTTTAAAAATTAAGTAAAGGAGGATGTTCCTTGGAGAAGTTGTGAGCTCCCCTAGTGAACTGGAAATCATTGCCTTCGTAAGTATTCGGCTTTCCATACTAATCACTTGCAATGTAGCACTTTCCAGTTTACAACCTGCCTTCAAAGATTATGAATACTTTCACACAGTATATTCTCATTAGATTCTCCGAGGGCCCTCTGAGTTACCTACAACGATCCCCATTTTACGAGATGAGGACACAGAGGCCTGCGGTGGGTAGGTCACAGCCAGGCCTTCCAACTTGCAGCTCTTCCCAGCACACACCCTGTCCCCACGTGACCCTACAGCTCCCGGAGGCCAGTGCGGAGCAAGGGGCTGTGAGCCCTGCGAGAGATGAGAAAACGGAGCCCGGGGGACGAAGGTTTCCAACAGACTCCCTGACCCTGAGCCCGGTTTGAAGGCAGACAGACCTGGGCTTGCACCTAAGTTTATCACTCACTAGCTCTGCTTGGCACGGACTTGACTTCAATGGGCCTCACTGTCCTCATCTATAAAATGGGCCTCATATTACCTACGTCACGGGGAGCCGTGAGGGTGACCTGATGGACGTTATCCCTCGGAGCAGCGCCTGACTCAGCTGCTGTGATGATGCCAGCCTTTCTTGTTGTGTTTTTTTTTTAAGATTTTATTTATGTGTTTGTCAGAGAGAGAGCCAAGCAGAGGAAGCAGCAGGCAGAGGGAGAAGCAGGCTTCCTGTGGAGCAAGGAGCCCGATGCAGGACTCGATCCCAGGACCCTGGGATCACGACCCGAGCTGAAGACAGACACTTAACGGACTGAGCCACCCAGGCGCCCCCATTCTTGTTATTTTTCCAGGATCTCTCACACTTTCGTGAAATATTCACAGAGGTGAGTGACGGGGAGTCTCTTCCAGGGGCAGGCAAGCTGGCTAGCCTTGCCCTCCCCTCATCGCCCTCAGCCCTTCCAGAAGGTCACACCAGGCTGGTTCTCTCCTAACCCCCAGGAGCCTCCCTGCCACCGCCTGGCATCACCTCACAGCCACCGGCCCTGTGGCCACCCCACCTCGGCCTGCGGCGGGGCCCGGAGCCCGGACAGGCCTGGCCGGCAGCCAGTACTTCCTTGGTAGGATGCCCCGCCACTCCCTCTGGGCCCTGCTATTCTGGGAGCTGTAATTTAGACAGCCTTCCCCGCCCCAATTGCTATCTGTGGCAGCAGTCACCGTCCCCGTGGGTCCTGCCCACCCCCTGCTAGACGGCCTTTTCATAAACAGCTCCCAGGCTGCCCTGTTATCTTGGGTTCCATGGCTCTGGGGAGGAGGCCCTGCCACCCTGAAGATACAAATAACCCCTCAATCCGGGGGGAAGCCGGCCCAGTGTGGACAGAGGGGGGCTGGAACCCTCACCCACGAGAGCCCAATATAGCAGCCCTCAGAGCCTGACCCTGAAGTCCGCTGAGGTGGGGTAGGGATGCAGAAGAGAGAAGAGCCTGCCATTATCCCCCCAACACTCAGAGAACTGGGCTGACCCGGGCTGTGGTCTCCCAGAAGGCCGCTGCTCAGCCGCAGGGCCATGAAAAGAAGGAGGGGCAGTCAATAACAGCAACAAAAGTGATCTATCTTAAAGACAGATGTGACTGTGTCAATCCCAAGCTCCAGACCTTCAGGGGTTCCCTGTGGCCCTTAGGGATGAAACTGATAAGACCCTCCGCCTTCTGCTCTTTCTACCACCTCTCTAGCCTCAGGACCTTTGCACGAGTTCTCTCCCTGCCTGAACACAGTTCTCCTCTTCATCTAATTCCTACTCATCCTGCAGGGCTTGGCTTAGAAGTCACTTCTTGGGGCGCCTGGGTGGCTCTGTGAGTTAAGCGTCTGCCTTTAGCTCAGGTCATGATCCCAGGGTTCTGAGATCCAGCCCTGGGTTGGGCTCCCTGCTCAGCGAGGGGTCTGCTTCTCCTTCTCCCTCTGCCTCTGCCCCTTCCCCCACCTGTGCTCTCTGTCTCTCTGTCTCTCTCTAATAAATAAATAAAATGTTAAAAAGAAAATAAGTCACGTTTCATGGAACCTTCCCCTGACATCGGCACACATATACACTCCTCTCTGATCCTCCCCTTGAACGGGGATGGGTGTCCCTCCCACGTTTACCAGAATCACCAGGCCCCTGCTGATGCACCTATCTCCCCAGCAGACTAGAAGCACTCCCAGGGCAGGAACTCTGTCTTGCTTCTCTTGTTTCTCCAGCACCAAGCCCCGTCCTGGCATACAGTAGGTTTAAGAAAAATCTGTTGAAAGAATGCATGAACGAATAAATGAACAATTCCTCTGCCCCCCTTCCCCCGGGGGATGAGTCGGTCTCTCGGAGAGGTATTTGCTACTTTGTGCCCTTCATTCTCCCAGAAAGCCCCATCTTCAGCGTCTGTGTCTTTGTCCTTTACATATAACTTCCGGCTCACTGCACTGATCTGGAAAATACGGTTGCTATGGCCATGGGCCTGCTCGTGGGGAGCCCCGAGAGGCTCTGAGGACGCACTAGAGGACAAGGCAGGCATCCCTGGGTTGAGAGGGAGGAGGGCACAGAAAGAGGCAGTCCCCAGGCTTTACAAGCGGTAAATCTGGTACTAAGAAGCAGGGCGGGTGTGCCTGTTAAACGGGCAGCTTTGGGCACTTCTCCTGTGACACAGAGACACACTTTGTATTTTGCTTGCTCCAAAAAGGTAAATGGGAAAGAATAACCTATGATTAGAGCCACAGCACGGAGTTCGATGAGTCTACCAGTTAGCCCCATACGTTATTGGAGGACCTCTGGAGTTGGAGCATTTCTGTGTCCATTCCTCTCGTCCTACAGTCTCACTTGGATTTGCCCCAGATGACCGGCCTCGAGTGAAGGCTGGGAAGATCTGTCACTGCAGTGAGAACAGGAGACCCACTCCCTAGAATACCGCGACGGAGCCAAGGTCGAGGGCCCAAGCCTTTTAGGGAGAGAACAAGAGAGCGGTGGGGGCTCAGCATGCCACCTCCCCACTCCTTGAGGCCGTAGGATGAGATGGTCAAAGACAGGCGTGGTGAAGACAATCAATCTAGTAGCCAAATAGGCAAAGTCTGTGCTCTGGGTGGGTGACATGATCCAGACATGCTTCCACCTCAGGGCCTTTGCACGTGCTGTTCGTGCTGCCTGCGCTTCTTTCCCCTCAGATTTCTATACGGCTCACTCCCTCGGGTCTTTGCTTAACTGGCCCCTTCCCAGTCAGACTCTCCCTGGCCACCGTTTTAAATTGAAGCCCCCCCCCCAACCATTGCCCTGTTTTATTTGTCTCCGTAGCACTTCCTGCTATCTGACATGCTGGGTCCTTTCCCTCTCCCCCCTTCCCCCCTCCCTCCCTCNNGTCCCCCCCTCCCTCCCTCCCTTCCTTCCTTCCTTCCTTCCTTCCTTCCTTCCTTCCTTCCTTCCTTCCTTCCACTGTCGGCCTCCTTTAATAGAATGTGAGAAGCATGGCAATGGTGTTTACAGATGCATCTCTGGTTCCCTGTTGCTGTGTAACAGATCACCCTAAAAACTCAGCAGCCGCAAACCAGCGTTTATTATCTCCACGGTGTCCGTGAGCCGAGAGTCCTAACAAGATCACGGTCATCTCGAAGCCTGACTGGGGCTGCAGGGCTGCACTCCCTCACTCACGTGGCTGTGGACGGGCCTCAGGTCTGTGTTTACAGATGCATCTCTGGTTCCCTGTTGCTGTGTAACAGATCACCCTAAAAACTCAGCAGCCGCAAACCAGCGTTTATTATCTCCACGGTGTCCGTGAGCCGAGAGTCCTAACAAGATCACGGTCATCTCGAAGCCTGACTGGGGCTGCAGGGCTGCACTCCCTCACTCACGTGGCTGTGGACGGGCCTCAGGTCTGCAGTTCCTTGCCTTGTGAACATCCCCGTAGGGCTGTCCACAGCAGGGGAGCCGAGGGAGTGCTCCCCAAAAAGGGGGAGAGCAAGAGAGTGAGAGAGCACCCAAGACGAAGCGCATGGGTCACTTAGACCCAGCCTGGCACAGCATGGGAGGGGCCCGCGGGAAGGTGTGGACGCCAGGATGGGGGCCTCCTCGGAGCCATCTGGGAGGCCGGCTGACAGATCCCCCACACGTCCCTGGCGTATAGGAGATGCTCCAGGAATCGTACAAAGAAAGAATGAAGGTAGGAATGACTCCAGTAGAAGGCGTCGAGGCTTCGTGCCCCCAGGGAGCTAAGAGCCCTGAGCGCGGGCCCCCATCCCTGAAGGATCTTAGACACATGGAGCTTTCCTCAACCCCCACCCCACGTCCACCTCCACCTCTCCCCAGCCGGGTGACCTTGGGCAAGTCCCTCAACTCAGAGGCCTGTCGTAGGGGTTTAAAAGATGAGGAGGATGTTGACTAGCTAGAATTTAAATACAAATTTAAAAAATTAGATTAAAAAAAAAAAGACGAGGAAGTAGGCATCACAGAGTCTGACACACACAAGCCCTCAGTAAATGTCGCCAATGTGGGCAGTCCTGTGTGTTTTAGAGCTGGGGATGATGTGTGTGTGTGTGTGTGTGTGTGTGTGTGTGTGTGTGTGCTTCCATAGGGTTCTTTCCCCAGAGCCGTGGCTGAGAGCAGCTGCCCCAGGTTGGCCGTGCCGGCGGATGACTCATGTGGTCCAGACACCACGTTTATCACTGGGGCCAGAAATGGGCACGTGCTGGGGCCTTAGTCACCCGAACGGGCAGGACAGACTGATGAGCATGTGGGCTGCTGTCCATTTATACTGAGTTAGCATGTATGACACCAGTGGCTCTTAAACTTTTTGCAGAGAGGAGAGGGAAGGATAAGTGGTGTCAGGGAACCTTTTGAAAGTTGACATGAAAAATGCACATTTATAGGTAAACACAAAAAAATATCGTCAGCTCAGGCCATTCACAGGTGGACCACCGTTCCAGAAGGCTGGCGCTTGACTGTGGCCTCCGTGAAGGCAAGACGGGAGCCTGCGTCTCCTGACCAATGAGTGCATGCTTACGTGGACGAACGAAGAAAAGAAGAACAAAAGCCCCAGAATCTTGGCATCTTTGCTGGCTGGCAGCGCATCCTCTCCCCTTGTACAATGGCCTCGGGAAACCGGCTGGTTTCGAAAGACCTGCGATCAAGTTCTGCTTAGCGACCTTGGACTTGTCCCCTGACCTTTCCGCACTTCGTTTTCCTCATAGGAAAATCATGTGAATTGCACAGTGTTTTGTAAACTACAAAGCCCGCGGGACACACCAGGGACGCTCGTTTGGGTCGGACTCCTATCCTGAGGGTGCATCGTCTCCAGCTCCCAACAGCGCAGACCTGCCTTGGGGATGGGAGGCTTCCTCTGTGGGGCGGTGTGTTCAGGGGAAGCTGTAAAAACACGCTGAGCTGCCGGTCCTTCCGGCTTTTCCTTCGTTAGCCTATCCCCAGCCCCACGGCCCAGGTTAAACCAGGAAGCTTGCTCTGGTGTCATTCCAGGCCTAAGGCCACACCCCACGCATGTAGCCTAGACTGAGAGTCTTGCAATCATCCAGGCAACAAATACTTTTTGAGCAGCTACTCCAGATCAAGGCCTGTGTCCCCCGCCCCCAGCACGCTGGGGACACCATGGGAGCAAACCCACTCTGGTCCCTATTGTCGTGCAGCTGACAATTGGAGGGAAGCAGATATGAATCCATCAGCCAGGAGGAGCCCAGGGTGCTGTGGAGGTGTGTAATGAGAGAGGAAGGGTGTCTGGGCAGGACAAGTTTCCATTTAGAAGTGACAGGCGAGCTGAGCCCTGAGCTCAGCGCGATGGATGCGGCGGGAAGTACTCTGGAAAGAGGCCATGGCAAGTGCAAAGGGCCTGTGGTAGCACATTTGAAAGCCCGAAAGAAGGCTGTTACACAGAGTGAGCGGGAGAGGGATGCGAGAAATAACCAGGGACACGAGGCAGGCCGAGACGAAATCAGCTTGTTCTCTTTCATGTGATACTTACACAAAACGGAGGAAATGGAGTGGCAGATGTCAAGACTCTGCAAGCCGTTACACAGAAGGAGGGTGCCTTAGAAGCCAAATGAGAGGAACCCTCCCAGCAAGTGGGCCTTGAGTCAGACTGCAAGGACTTCCTGGCCCCATGGGGACCCCGAGGTGGGGAGGGGGTGACTTTCTCAACCACCTGCCGCGCGTGTCTGCCAGGTAGCAGAAAGGATGTCTGCACATTCACCTCTTTACCCGTTCCCTCTGCCACATGACTCCCTCTTCTTGCTGCTTACTGAGGGGGGACAGTGGACAGCTCTGTCTGGGGTGAGTCTGTTGTGGGAGAGGGGCTGGCCTGGGGAAGGCAGGGAGGGAAAGACACAGGGGTGGGGAGAAGGTGGTGCTGGAGTGTCTCCGGGCTGCTCAGGGGATGTGGAGAAAGAAGGGAGGGGAAGCCAGCAACAGGCCAGAGGAGGAGTTGAGGTGGGACAGGGAGGGAGAGTGGTCAGGAGGGGGCATCTGGGGGTGGGGGGTGGGACCTGACCCCTGGATTATGAGTCTCCTTATCCTGGAGGCACCTCAGCTCCCAGCTGATTGACCTGCTGAAGTCCAAGACCGTCCCAGGCGGCGCAGATCTACCAGGGGTCTGACACTCTTTCGGGAAAGGCTGTTTGCTTATCTCCGTCTCCTCGCTAGACTGTAAATTCCCTGAGGACACGCCTGTGTCTTCGTCAGTGTCTTATCTCCCAGTGCCTGATACAGTTACTAGTTGTCCAGTGAAGGACAGCAGGAGTGAGTACTGCACTGTAGGGAGGCCTGCAGGGCACGAGGCTGTCCCACAGCTACCGACGGAGCGCAGCTCTGAAGATCTGAACCCCGAGCTAGGTTATTGCCGGATTCTTGGGAGCACTGGAAGTGAGGCAGCCCACTGCCATCCACAGAAGGGCAACTCAAAACTCAGAAACCCTGGAGGCCGGCCATGGGATATGCTGGTTAACAACGGAACGCTGCCGCTGACTGCCTGGGTTCGAATCCTGCTTCGGCCACTTCCGGGCTTTGGGACCTTGGACTAATTACATACCACTCTGTGCCTCATTTTTCTGATCTGGAAAATGGAGGCACGAATAGATCCTAAGGTTGTTGTGAGAAGGAAGAGAGCTGAGCCTTTAGAACACTGCTTGGCACACAGGAAGGCTCCAGTGACTGTTGTCTAGGAAGGAGACGAGAGACCGGAAAAGTCCCTCCGCCCCAGCACAAGGCCTTAGGCCCAGAACACCTACAAGAGAACTCGCAGAACTGCCCGAACAGGGCACTCCCGGTGGCCTCTGGCGCTAAGCCCACCTGCACAGGTCGCTGGGTCAGTGAAGGCCCTCAGCCTCCCCCAGACGGAGAAGTGCAGACCTCAACGTCTGAGCCCACCGCCACTTGCTACACAGTGTCCTTGGGCAAGGCACTTGCTCAATGTCCCCAAGCTTCTGCTTTTTCATTTGTAAAAATGAAAAAGGGTTGTTGTGAGGATTCTTGGCCCGGCACAGGCACAAAATCGCCCTTCCCCAAGGTGGAGTGTTCAGAGGAACCAGGCCCTCTGCCCCTCCCCTTCCTCCACTGCCCCTCCCCCACGTCGGAGAGCCAGAGGCCCTGGTCCTGATTCCTGGCGTCCCTGGCTCTAACACCAAACCTGAGGCGAGAGTCACACCCCCTTTGTCAAAGCCAACTGGAGAGCCCCATCCCTGGCCACCTGAGTCAGGCTTCCCCAGAGACTCCTGTGTCTGTCGCCTCAGATGACCCCTGTCCCCACAAGCTCTCTGCCACATTGACTGACAGGAGTTCTAAGGCGAACCCCACAGGAAGAGAGGAAGTTCCGCAGCTTGAGTTCTGGCCGGAGGCCTCACCCTGCTGGGGACGGGGAGGGGGTGAGGTGGGAGGGAGGATTCCCCTTCCCTTTCTGTCCGCCTCTTTATTTTTTTTATTATTATTATTTTTTAGAGATTTTATTTATTTGACAGGGAGAGAGAGACAGCCAGCGGGAGAGGGAACACAAGCAGGGGGAGTGGGAGAGGAAGAGGCAGGCTCCCAGCGGAGCAGGGAGCCCGACGCGGGGCTCGATCCCAGGACCCTGGGATCACGCCCTAAGCCGAAGGCAGACGCTTAACGACTGAGCCACCCAGGCACCCCTCTGTCCCCCTCTTTAGACACACAGTTGATCATCCAACTTGTCCAACTGCCCAACTGTGTTCATTGGCACAACGAGACGGGAACGTTTCAGAGCGGTAGGATTATGTCCTGCGAACTGGGAGTTTCTAGGTTTGTCCCGCCGGGGCGCTTTGCACAGAGCTCCTGTGAGCTGGGGAACTCCCGTGTCTGGAAGGCAGAGGTGGGCGGTAAGACCCTGGCTCAGGCCACAATACAAAGTGACCCGCCCGCCCCACCCTCAGCCCCATCGGTGAATTTGGGAACAGCTGAAAGGATGTTAACCATCAGAATGGGGTCTGAGTCTAGTGCCTCCTTGGGGGTGTGTGGCCCTGGGCAAGAGGTTTGATCTCTCTGAGCCTCAGTTTCCCTGTTGGAAAATGCGGATAATCCTGGAGTGACCAGTTAGTGCGAAGATGAAATGAGGGGACAAATGGAGTGCTAGGTGGAGCTGAACACAGCAGGTGACGTGTTTCATTCAACAAGAAACATCTCGGTCCCACTGCGCTTCGGTCTACGTGCTGGGGGCGACGGGACACTAATACATAAGGCAAACGTGGTCTCTGCCCTCCTATTGCTGACAGGACAGGAGGGGTGGCAGACACGGATGGAGGGACAGGGTGTGGGGTAAAGGTTAAAGGCTGGGGCACACCTGGGTGACTCAGTCGGTTAGGCTCAGATCATGATCCCGGGGTCCTAGGATGGAGTCCTGCATTGGGGTCCTTGCTCAGTGGGGAGCTGGCTTCTCCCTCTGCCTGCCACTTCCCCTGCTTGTGCTCTCTCTCTCTCTCTGACAAATTAAAAGAAAAAAAAATCTTAAAAAAAAAAAAGGCAACCAGGCTAGAAGCCCAGCTCTGCCTGCCATTCACCGGCTGGGTGACCCTGGGCAAGCTCAACTCTTTGTGCCTTGATTTCCCAACAGCAAAAGAAGCCATGCACCATTTCATAGAGCAGCGAGGATTAGGAGAGCTGCCCGGTGGAAGTATACTGACAGCAGTTCCCACGTGCTCTGGTGGCACATGGGTGATGGGTGTAATAAAAGGAGCTTCAGGATGTGTGACAGACAGGGGTCACCCAGCAAATGGGGCAGGTGCGTTCCTGAGGAGGGAAGTCCCCAGGAAACATCAGGGGTGCTTTGGAGCGGGAAGAGAGGGTGGGCAGTGAGGACAGGGGTTTGAGCAGCAAGCCAGTGAAGGAGCTGGGGCGCTGGAAGTTACGGTCAAGGGTTTTAAACAGCTGTAAAGCGTTCGTTCTCCTTTGTACGTGTGGAAACATGGAACACACTTGTCCTGTTCACACTAGCGCCCCACACAGGGTAATTCCTCGCTCACCCTCCTTCCCTTGCTGGTTTCCAGCGCCAGGGACTGCCCGATCGCACAGGGCCTTTTCATCTGCCGGCTCTCTTGGAGGAGTGGAGCAGGGGGAGATTCAGACCCAGGCCTGGGGCGCCGAGGCTCTGCATCCATACAGTTCCTCTGTGACCCCGTGGGCCAGGTGTGCCTAGGTTTGAACTCAGGCAAATAATTTCTCCCGTTGTGAATATTCAACCGTAAAAGCAGCAACCTAGCACCGCGTCCTGCTCATAGTACGCTCTCCGTGTATGTAAGTTTCGGCTCTCAGCTCTTGAAACAGAAGCTTCTCCTCAACCAACCGGCTGGAGGGCAGACGGAGCTGGGAGGGGTGCGGATTGGTTTGGTGGGAAGGGGAGGCTGGGGAGTGTGGCTAGGCGCGGACTCTAACGAAACAGAAGAGAAAGCGGGTTTTTTATTTACAACACCACTTGCAAAGGACAAACAGTTGGGTCCTTAAATCGGTGTTTACGGGGTAGGGGAGTGGGAGAGCCCCTTCCCCCGCAATCCCCGGTAACCTGTAACCGAGGAAGGGTCCCAAGAGGCGAGGCGCCGCGACTCCGCGCGGAAAGCAGAGCTAGGCGCACGTGGGAGAGGAACTGCTTTTCCTGGGCTGGGTCCAACGGTGCCTACCGCTCGGCTGAGGAGCGAAGAAGGGAAGGGGAGCTGGCTGTAGGGGTGCGTTTCTGCAAATCTCAGGGCTCAGCGCCCTGGAGGCACAGCCCTGACACTTCTGGGTGTGTGGGCGGGGACTCACGCAGAGCCCCGCAGCCGCTCCAGCGAGGGTGCCCCCCACCCACGCTCCTCCGGAGGGATGCGCTCCTTCTCCCCACTCCTCCCCTCGCTCCCTGCGCGCAACCCCACCTTCGCTCGCTCTCGGGGAGCCTGCGGGGCAGCCGGGAGGCGTGGCCCGCGGGCGGCCCGCCCCTTTGATGTGCGCCGGCGCCGCTGTGATTGGACAGTCGCTTGTGACGTGCGGGGACTGCGGTGGGCCCGGGTGCTGCGGCAGCCGCAGCGCCAGCCGCGGCTCGGGCTCCGGCTCCCGGGCATTTAAAGGGGACGCGGCGGCGGCCCGGGGGGATGGGGGGCAGGTGGAGGGGACGGCCCAGACGCACATCATCCACGGCCCCTCGGGACTGGAGGGACTCGTGAGCCGGAGCCCAGAAATCCGGGGGTGGATAAGACACCGCGTCCCCTCCAATTCCCGTAAGCACCCCTTGCCCCATCCTGCGCCCAAATACCTCAGGTAGCCCCTCTCCCCCACTCTTTACACTCCAAACTAAGCCGGGACAGACCTCTGCCGCCGCCGCTCTCCGCGTGAGTCCTGGGCTCTCCGAGGTAGGGAAGGGCTGGGGTCCCAGCGTGGGGTGGGGGCTGTTTGGAGTTTGAGGGCGCTCCTTCACGTGTGTCAGTGGGGGAGTCCCTGGAGCGGAGAAATGAGTCCTCCTCCTTTCTCCTACCCCGGGAACGTGGCGTCCGGGTATCCCTCTGTCCCCGACTCGGGCAAAGCGAAGGAATCTGTGCTCACTTGCTCCCTGCCACCACCAGTTCCCTGGGCTCCCCGAGCTGCGCACCCCCCTGCCCCGCATTGGAGCGAAGCACCCGCCAGCTGGGGGTATGCCAGAATGCCTGCTTTCCAGCCACCTCTAAAAATATCTCTTCCCCCCACTCCACCGGCAGCTGCCACCTCCCTGTCCACGGAGGATCCCCTTCCAGCTTGTCCACCCAGGCAGGGTGAGCCCAGCAGGGACTCCTGGTCCTAGCTTCTTCACTGACACCAGGGCTCCAGGTCCTCAGGGCCAGGTGACTCACAGCCCAGGGGGTCTCCAGGGCAATAGGGGGAGCTCTGGCTGCAACTTTGCCAAGAGGCACCAGGGACTCCTGAGTTCTAATCCTGCATCCGATGGTGTGGGACCCCCAGGATGTTAGCTTAACCTCTCTGGGCCTCCGTTTTTCCTATTTGCTGCTGGTGGTGGTGAGAAGGAAGTCTTGGGGAGGGAGAAAACTTCAGCTTAGTTGTGGGATCCAGTTCCTAGTGATTGATACAAGAAGACCTGGTCTTGGGCAGGGGGCTTGTAACTGTGGTATCTGCAGGGTCCTCGCTCCCCACCTCCATCCCTATCCTCCACATTTCCAGGGGAAAATTGTCCCCGAACTGTCCCGAGGGATCCGTCCCCTCATGAAGCGGGTAATGGCAAACTGTCTCCCTCCCCCATCCCCATTCCCACAAATGTCATCTGAAAGCATTTTTGTCAAAGGCAGGAGGAAACAAGGAGGAATCCAGTGATCTGATGTGGAATCAGGGAGGCAAGCACCACTTTTAGGTGGGACTAGAATACGGACTCCCTGCCACCCCAAAGAAACCCCTCTCTCCTCTCTCTGCTCTAGCCATCTGGAGAAGCTCAGAGATCCTGTCCCCCCTTTCTCTAAGGGACTCTTTCTGGTGACCACAAAAGGATCTGGTCACTTAGGACAAAGCTGCCAGAGGTGAGTAACCTTTCTGAGCGTCATGAGAAGGCGATGCCAATGGGGCCTGGGGGTGTCACTGATCACTGTGGGGTAAGGGTGGGGTGGCGGCACGGCCTTCTCTTTCTGAGGGAAGAAACTCAGGATGCCTGCCTTTCTGCTCTGGGGACTAAAACAAGGGGAACTCACTAAACAAATGTTGAACCCATTTCCCTAAATAGTATTATTAGATGAAAAAAATATAACTAAACTATGTCTTTTGCTCTAATGAATGAGAAGTTTTGTACATAGTTGAAAATCAGTAGACTATTCCACCAAATTTTTTAAAAAGATAAGAAAAACAAGGGCAAAGCCAGGAGACCCTTTTCTGTGGGATGAAAGTTGGTCTCTGGGTGGCTGCTTGGAGAGCCTGTGCATCTCTCTGTCTCCCTCTCGCCTCCCCGAGCCCCACACATGTCTGTGTGCACCATGGGGTTGCTCGCTCTTATCACAGAACTGGCATCCCCTGACCTTTCTCCTCAAATCGCAGGGCCTGGGGGCAGACTTGCGCTATCAGCAGGATCCTGGAAGTTTGGAACTCCCTCCAGATAGGGCCTGGGAAGAGCCCTCCCATCCTCCAAAACTTGCCATTCCGGTGTCCCTGTGCCTTCTCTCCCATCTTCTCCTAGATCCCTCCCCTGGCCCCCACCTTTTTCTGCCCCCTGCCCCATTCAGCTTTGGCCACCTCCCAATTCCTAGATTAAAAGTTCTCCAGGGGAAAGGCTGAGACCCACTTCCATCCATATCAAAAGGGCTTAAAGGCACGTCTGGTTAGGGCGTGGCGAGGCGGTGGGGTAGCTCCAGGTGGTAGAGGCCCTCCCTCTGACCTATGCCCTGTTCCCGGGAGGTCTCAGTCGTCTGTCTCGGGGCCCACAGCTTCTCCCTGAGGGTCTGGGATGGTCTGGGGAGAGTGTCACCTTGACAAAGTCAGGGGTTTCCAGTGTCATCCCCTGTCACCACCAGAGGGCAGCAACCAGCCAGGACTTTGCTCCTTTCCTGGTCTAGTCTCCTGGTTCTTAACATCTTTCCCGATGTGTCCCAGCTGCTTCTAGTTTCCCATTCAACCCCAGAGGTGAGGGGGAGGGATGGGGCCTGGGGAGGCACTGGGAGCTGCAGGCGGTGTCGTCTGTAGCTGAGTGGTGAAGCCCCCCCGAAGCCAACCCCTGTCCCCAAAGCCAAACAGCAGAGCCCCGCAGAGATTTCACACTGACTGCCGGGCCGACTGCCAGCCTCTGACAGCACCAGGGAGGCCAGTCCCAGATCATCTGTGATGCTCAGGGGTCCCGGCCCCCAGCTGTGGCACAACGAGCCCTGTCATCTGCCCCTTCCCTTTTAAGCATACAAGGCTGTGGCCCGGTGTGCATGAGCCAGGCTCCCTGGGGACACAGCATAGCCTCCTGCAAGTTAACCTCTCTGGGTCCTTCTCATTTCCTGAATTCATGGGACTGCGATGAGCCGCGGGAGAACACCAGTGCTGGGGATGTGTAAACCATGGCACAAGAAAGGGGCCGGGATCATACTGGAGGAAAAAAAAACACCGGTCTCAGACCCTAAGCTCTGGTTTTGAGATCTGGCTTTCCCACTTAACCAGACTCCTTGTGGTTGTCAGGAGCTCTGGACGACGGCTGGAGGCCGACAGAGTCCCGCCACGTGGTGCCCAGGGTGATGCACTGAGAATGAGCGGGTGTTTTCCAGTTGCTGGCCTCCGATGCCTGTCTAGGGTAAGTGTGTCTCTCCAGGGGTCTCTTAGGCTGAGGCCTCAACCCCCTTCCCATCATGGGGTGGAAGGAGCCCTATCCAGTCCCTTTTTAAGGCCCACCCTCATCTCCGCTGGGCCTCCACTAATCCCTGGAAGCTTCCACCCCAGGTGTGGGGTCCTGGTACTTGACATCCTCAACTCCAAGGATCCTGGGCCACTGCGACTCGCAGATGGATCTCGATGAGACCAGAGGGTGACTCTAGGGATGAGCCTGAAGGGACAGTGCTGTTAGGGAGGCAGAGAGCTAGGTCCACACCCCAGCTCTGAAATGAGGAGCTTGGACTTGAGAAAGTTTCACAAGGTGGGCCAGGCCACAAATATCACTGGAATATCAGAGAACGAGTTAGGAAGAAGACAGGAGGAGAGGTGGTTCCTTCTGGACTGATCGAGGTGGGAGGCCAGGAGGGAGAAAGGCAGTGTGTATGGTGCGTATTCTAAAGCTGAACAGGATTTGCTCTCTGCCCCTCCACCATGCACGGCCGCAGAGGTGGCCCGGACAGGCTGCTGAGGGCTTCCACGGCCTCCATTCGCTTGCTTTTCTTTGTGCCTCACACTTGCACTCTTGGCCACCATGCTCTCCCATGTTCTCTGTAGGTGGGACTCTGGCCCGAGGTCTCCACTTCCTGGAGCCCCCCATCCCCACTCTGTCCCCATGTGCAGTCTGTCTCCAGGCTCCCCTGGCATGACCTCCTCCTAGCCTCCCCCTCCCACTCCCTGCTTCCTCTCCCTCTGCCTTTTCAGCCACTGCTGCTCTCTTTCCTCTCCCTCACCTGTCTCCCAGGTATGTCGAGGCCTGGCGCGGGAAGCTCCTACCTCCCCAAGCCCCACTGCTTCTGCTGCCCGCTTCCTTCGGACTCTGGCAGAAACCCCACCTGCTGACGTGTTCCTCCCAGGGAACTGGCAAGTGATTAGTGATGAACTGTCAGCACAGGGCCCTAAAACTCCCTGGAGAAAGTGTCCCATCCTGGGACCCCTGCCCAGTGCCATCTGGCTGGAAGCAGCTCCCAGAGAGTCTTCCTGGGTCAACCCAGCGACCTGGTTATTCCAAGAACTAAGATCTAGTTCTCTGGCCAGTGCGGAGGCCCAGGCCCTCAGCAACAATCCAGGCCCGAGGACCTGGCATTCCCATCTACATGCCTTCGATGATACCAGCGAGTGTTCCCTGGAGCCTGGCTCCTTATTGTCCACAGTCCCATCAGCTCGGCATGGCCCAAAAAGGGAATGAGGAGGCTGCTTCCGTTGGGTGAATGCCTGGTTTCCCTTGCTTACGTTTGTTAGGGAAGAAGGGGGTGGAGAGGACTCCACATCACCAGGGGCCACTGGAAGTCTCCAGAACAGCCTAGTCCAGAAGCCTCCCCAAAGGGGTCACCCCTTGGAAGCTGCTGTTCCCGTCTGTTAAGCTGACCCTGTTAAGCCCCAGTGGCCCTAGACGAGAGTAGCAGAACAGGTGCCAAGGAAGCCCTTCTGGCTTCAGGAGGAGGACGGTCTTCTGAGGATAAACCCCAGCACAGTTCAGCGAGAGGTGCCCACGGGAGGGGCAGGAAGGCTGGGGTGGGGGCGGTGGCGTTGTGTCCTCCGCGCAGCTTAACCAGCCTTGGGTCCTCCTCAGGTCTTGGATGTGCCAGCGCCTCTGGCCGTGGCCTGCTAACCAGCCTCTCCCCGGCCGGCTCGCGCCGCGCCCCCTCTCGCTTGCCCCCTCCTCCTCCTCCTGCTCCTCTCCCCCCTGCTCCCAGGACGGCGGGATGGCCGCGCAGGGCGCGCCGCGCTTCCTCCTGACCTTCGACTTTGACGAGACGATCGTGGACGAAAACAGCGACGACTCGATCGTGCGCGCCGCGCCAGGCCAGCGGCTGCCCGAGAGCCTGCGGGCCACCTACCGCGAGGGCTTCTACAACGAGTACATGCAGCGCGTCTTCCAGTACCTGGGCGAGCAGGGCGTGCGGCCGCGGGACCTGCGCGCCGTCTACGAGGCCATCCCCCTGTCGCCCGGCATGAGCGACCTGCTGCAGTTTGTGGCCAAGCAGGGCTCCTGCTTCGAGGTGATCCTCATCTCGGATGCCAACACCTTTGGCGTGGAGAGCGCGCTGCGCGCCGCGGGCCACCACAGCCTGTTCCGCCGCATCCTCAGCAACCCGTCGGGGCCCGACGCGCGGGGGCTGCTGGCGCTACGGCCCTTCCACACGCACAGCTGCGCGCGCTGCCCTGCCAACATGTGCAAGCACAAGGTGCTCAGCGACTACCTGCGCGAGCGGGCCCACGACGGCGTGCACTTCGAGCGCCTGTTCTACGTGGGCGACGGCGCGAACGACTTCTGCCCCATGGGGCTGCTGGCGGGCGGCGACGTGGCCTTCCCGCGCCGCGGCTATCCCATGCACCGCCTTATCCAGGAGGCGCAGAAGGCCGAGCCCAGCTCTTTTCGCGCCAGCGTGGTGCCCTGGGAAACGGCCACCGACGTGCGCCTCCATCTGCAACAGGTGCTGAAGACGTGCTGAGGACCGCGGCCTGCAGGGGGCGCCCGGGCGGAGGAGGGGGCGGGGTGGGGGGAGATCGGGAAAGACAAACCTAGTTTTATTACTCCCTTTTCCCTTTCGCTTTGGTATGTCCCTCCGGGAATTCCGGGCTCGTCCATGGGGGGCTGGGAAGGGAGGTCGGAGCCGTCCCTATCTATGCAGTTCACCCAGCTCGGCTACCTCCCCCAGTTCCACTGCAACGTTTAATCTGGAGTCTGGCCCCACCTAGTTGGTGCGCATACCCGGGAAGGCAGCGCGGTGTTTTCAAAAATCCTTGTCCTCCGAACTGGGAGGAAGGAGTTCCCGGGCGGGGGAGAAAGGAACATCTCCCACCGCTTTCACTGCTCCCTTGAGCTGCGGAATCTTCCCATCCCCTTTTCTTCTGTTAAGGGAACTCCTGTTCCGAAAGCCTCCCGGTCGCTCCGGAGTCCCAGCGGAGAGAGATGAAGCTCTCTACCGACGGCATCAGGCCTAGGTCTTGCTTCACCTACCGCGTCTCCACACTACACTCTTTTTCTTCTCGCCTCCCTCCCTTCCCGCGCCCGATCCCCCCACCCCCCACCCCCAGCCCCGCCAGCATCCCCAAAGGAAAAAAAAAAAAGCCGGAGGGAACAGTCGCCTCCTGGTGGTGGAACGAGGTAGCACACTGTCCGGCTCGAGTCGGTCCAGCCTGGGACCTCGCAGCGCGCGACGGTGTCTCCTCTCACCCCAGCCTCGTCTATGCAGCAAGAGACCAGGGACTTTAGCAAAGTCGCCCCGCGGGCTCGGCCCTCCGCGCCCCCCTCCTCCCGTATGGAACAGAAAGCCATGATGTTTTAAAGCAGAGCCAGCGAAAGTCAAGCCCCTCCTCCCTCTTCGATGTTTTAGAGCTATAAAGGAGGTGAAGGGGGAAGCGCTGACTCAGATCTCTCGCGCCGATGTTTGCGGGGTGAGGGTGAGGCGATCCCTGCCCTCAGAGAGCCCGACGTAAGTGGAGGAGTTGGTCCCCGCCTCTGGAGAGAGTGCCCCGCTTGAGGAACCCAGCTTTGTGGTCCGTCGTTGGGGGCCTCCGGCTTCTAGTGTAGAGACTTAGGACGGAAGTGATGGGGAGAGCCAGCTGCCCTGGCGGGCAGAGGGGCTCAGTAATTCACAGTAGCCATTCACTCCCTCCTCCCTCTCTGGCCCCCCAGCCCGGCAGGGCAGTCACCAGGAGGTCATCAGAGATTTATTCCGAGTTGGCACTTGGCAGCTGGAGACCCCATCCTGCGTGGAGTAGGGGGTCCTCTGTGGACAAGATGAGCAAACTCTTTGGCTTCCAGTTCTTTCCTGCCTGCAGCAGGGCTTTGGGTACATCCTCTCTCTCCCCGGGACCCCTTCCCACCAAAACGAGGGGGAGGGATAGGCCCAGCTCACAGAGCAAGAGGAGGGCAGGCCTAGGCCAGCCTTGAGTGTGGAGCTGGCTTTGTGCTGGAGCTCGAGGGGCTCGCGCGGTGCAGCGCCTGGGTCAGGAGCTCAGGGAGCCCCAAGCTGTCAGCAGCTGGGCTCCACATAGTTCCCCGGAAAGAATCCAGTCCCTTCCGAGCTGACACCCTCGCACCAGCCGTCTGAGTAGCGGCGTGTGATGCAGATGATGGTGCCCTCGGAGAAGGAGAGCTCGTTGTCCTTCTGACGGGTGTATGGGTACAGGGTCACCACTGCGGGGCAGGAAGAGAGATGGCCATGAGATGTGCCTCCCGGCCTACCATGGGGATGCCAGGGAACACCTAGGGGGCGGCTGCGGGGAATGTGGCAGGGGGTGTGTGCTCCGAAGCTTCGGGACCCCCTCCCCAGCTGCGTTTAAGAATATACTCAGTGCCAGGCCAGCTGCCTGTCTTTCCAGCTCGGTCACCACCCTGGATGAACATTTGGTCAGTTCATCAGAATGGGCGGGGGGGGGGGACCCCTAGTCCCAGGAGTCAACGCACCTTTCTCCAAGTATGCGGCAGGGACCCAGCTAGGCTCTTCGGGCCCAAAGTCCGGTGGGGGCAGAGGGGGCAGCCCCAAGTCATCCGTATCCAGGGGTGGAGGAGGGGGCAGGTCCAAGGGTGGAGGCAGCTTGGGGGCTGGGAGGGAGAGGGGAAAGCCTGCAGATGTGCCCCAGGGTACCCCTCCAGTGCCCCCCCCCAGGAAACAAAGCTGTTCCAAGTCGGGGTTCGGGCATCTACCCATGTGGTGTAATCTTTTTCTCCAGCCTGTTCTCCTGGCCCGGCATGGCCCTCCGCAAGGCGTCTAGAACCCAGGAGGTTCTCGGCAAACACATGTTGAGTAGTGTAGGGTAGTTAGGCTCTGCTACTTAGCCGGGTGACCCTTGGGCAAGTCACTTAACCTGTCAGCCTCAACTTCCATCTGTTAATCAGAGTGTGAAGCTCCGCTCAGGGTTAAAGTTGAAGTGCGAAAACCGATGAGAAGCTTGCGCAGGGAGCCTGGCATAAAGCAGGCGCTGAGTGAAGTTGTTCTCTTGCCCCTTTCTCTCCCGTTACCCCCTACCTTGGACGAGGTGTTCCCTGAGGCCGGCCGAATGGAGGGAGATGGTGGGCCGGAGTGGGGTGGGGAGGGGAGGAGAGACCCCGCAGTTGAGACCGAAGAGGGCGGAGCTCCTTACCCGGCAGGGGCAGGGACAGTTCCTCCAGCAGAGGGGGCGGCAGGAAGACCTCGGAGGCGGGTGGAGGGGGTGGGGCCGTGGGACTGGGGAGGGGTGGGGGTGGGGGTGCTGCCTGCCCCTTGGTTGTGGAGACCCCACCGACACCTTCGGCGCTGCTGAAGACAGAAAGCGGGGCTCGGCTAGGTTGGGGGGCACCTTCCCTAACTCGGCATCCCCCCACCGGCCCCGCCCCTTCAGTCGTGAGCCCCAGGCCTGTGAGGAGGGTCCTCCCCATCCTAGCAGGCACTCTGACAACTGGCAGGAGGCCCCCTCCAACCCCCACTTGGACTCGTGGGACTCACCCTGCCGAGGCCAGGGAAGAGGCCGATGAGGCGGCGGAGAGCTTGCCCTCGGGCACCACGGGGAGCTGCACCGGCTCGGGGATCCGCGGTGGCCTCCTGAAGGGGGGGAGGGGTGTCGTCAGTGGGGGGAAGGAAGGCTTTGGCGAGCCGGGGTCAGGTGCGGGGAGGAGGAAGTTCGGCCTCTCGGCGCTGAGGGTGGGGGCGGAGAGTTTCGGGATCGCTAGGCCTCACCCCAGGGTGGCGGAGGCCGGTGTGGCAGGCGCCTTGATGCTCTTTCGCGAGAGGGTCCCGGTCCGCGACAGCTGCGTGGTCAGATCCTGCGGGGGGCGCAAGGGGCGGGGCTGATGTCTACGGGCTCCCCAGCCAGTACCCCCCCCCTCGCCCGGTCCCAGAAAGGAAACGAGGGAGAGGCGGCCGCGAACTGGGAGGGAGAGCGCGGGGACAGCAAGTTCCCACTTCCACTTCCCAGCCCCCTCTCCCACTCCACCCGACCGCCACCCCCTCCTGCTGCCTCCTGGGCCCTGGGCCTCTGGTCCGCAGGCCACAGGCCCGACGGGAACCTGAAGCAGACACGGTCTGAGGCCACTTCCTCCGCACAGCCTAGCATCCGTACCTCGCCCCCAAAGCATCTCAGTGGCCAGCTTGGCGGTCTCTAATTCTGATAGACCCAAAGCCCAACGCGGGGCTGAGGAGGGGGGAGGAGCGGAGAGGGGGGAGAGGACCATCACACTTAGAAATATCCCACCTGTCATTTTGATGGGCCTACCTAACCAGTTAGGGGAAGCTCAGGACAGAGAGGGGAGAGCATTTAAAATGCTCGAATGGCTC
>NW_024424897.1:24097464-24241041 GCF_017311325.1 Ursus maritimus | reverse complement strand
GGGGGTGCTGCCTGCCCCTTGGTTGTGGAGACCCCACCGACACCTTCGGCGCTGCTGAAGACAGAAAGCGGGGCTCGGCTAGGTTGGGGGGCACCTTCCCTAACTCGGCATCCCCCCACCGGCCCCGCCCCTTCAGTCGTGAGCCCCAGGCCTGTGAGGAGGGTCCTCCCCATCCTAGCAGGCACTCTGACAACTGGCAGGAGGCCCCCTCCAACCCCCACTTGGACTCGTGGGACTCACCCTGCCGAGGCCAGGGAAGAGGCCGATGAGGCGGCGGAGAGCTTGCCCTCGGGCACCACGGGGAGCTGCACCGGCTCGGGGATCCGCGGTGGCCTCCTGAAGGGGGGGAGGGGTGTCGTCAGTGGGGGGAAGGAAGGCTTTGGCGAGCCGGGGTCAGGTGCGGGGAGGAGGAAGTTCGGCCTCTCGGCGCTGAGGGTGGGGGCGGAGAGTTTCGGGATCGCTAGGCCTCACCCCAGGGTGGCGGAGGCCGGTGTGGCAGGCGCCTTGATGCTCTTTCGCGAGAGGGTCCCGGTCCGCGACAGCTGCGTGGTCAGATCCTGCGGGGGGCGCAAGGGGCGGGGCTGATGTCTACGGGCTCCCCAGCCAGTACCCCCCCCCTCGCCCGGTCCCAGAAAGGAAACGAGGGAGAGGCGGCCGCGAACTGGGAGGGAGAGCGCGGGGACAGCAAGTTCCCACTTCCACTTCCCAGCCCCCTCTCCCACTCCACCCGACCGCCACCCCCTCCTGCTGCCTCCTGGGCCCTGGGCCTCTGGTCCGCAGGCCACAGGCCCGACGGGAACCTGAAGCAGACACGGTCTGAGGCCACTTCCTCCGCACAGCCTAGCATCCGTACCTCGCCCCCAAAGCATCTCAGTGGCCAGCTTGGCGGTCTCTAATTCTGATAGACCCAAAGCCCAACGCGGGGCTGAGGAGGGGGGAGGAGCGGAGAGGGGGGAGAGGACCATCACACTTAGAAATATCCCACCTGTCATTTTGATGGGCCTACCTAACCAGTTAGGGGAAGCTCAGGACAGAGAGGGGAGAGCATTTAAAATGCTCGAATGGCTCGAAGGCCACAGGCAAGGGAGCGCCTCTGTTACTAGTGGGGTGTCCCCAGGCGTAGGGACACGGGAAATGCCGTGCTCTGCTACACTCCACGAGGCGAGACAACAGGGCCCAGGGCTGAGTCATAAAGAATAGAAATGGGGAGGCCTGGTGCCCGAAGGAGGGAGTGTAGTCTGGATGTTGCGGGATGGGAAGGGTTTCCTGGGGTCGTTTAGACCTAGGAGTGCTTTAGTCTAACCTGGAACGTTGGCATGCAGGAGCTGGGATGAAATGGGGTCGGGGGTGTGTCCTCTCCCACGTCTGGGGAGATGAGCCGAGAAGGAAATGGCAGTGTCATGCTCCCCCATCTTCACCAGCGCCCCCCCTTTGAGTGGCTGCATCCCCCACCCCACCCCCATTCCCGCCCAAAAGCAAGCGGCTCTGGGCTGAGGGCTCAGCGCGGTGACCTCAAACCTCCAGACAGAGGAAGTTGCCGTTCTCATGTGGCTGGGGAGCCATTCTCATGCACACCCTGACACCTCCCTTCCCCCTCTTCCCCTTCGCACACACCCAGCCCCCACGGAAGGGGGTGCTCGGATGCACCCTCAGCGGCATCTGAGGACAGGCTAAAGGCCAGTTGTGGAGGGAGGAATCAGGAAGGACTTTTAAGGAGGGAGACTTGGAGAGGAGGGGGTCCACTTAGGGTGATGGCTTCAGGGAGTGAAGAAAGACGAAGGAGGCAGGTTGGGACGGGAACGTGGCTGTGGACGAGAACTGGGGGCCTGGGGACAAGGGAGCCATGAAAAGGAGAGGATGAGTTGCGGAAAAGAGGAGGGGCCCTCTCTCTACCTTGATCCCATGGCCAATGTCATCCAGGCAGCCAAAGTTGAGGGGTTTCCTGTAGTAGGGCGTGAGGGGAGGGAGGCTGTCGGGGGCGATGATTTTCTGGCCGGGGGGCAGCCGCTGGACGGTGGCCAAGGTGCCGATCTCCCTCCGGGCCACTTTCTCCAAGTGCATATTCACCATCTGCCACGACAGGGTTGGAGGGGACAGTGGGGCAGTCTCTGTACCGTGCCCTTCCTCTTACGGGAGGAAGAGGATAGAGACTTTGGGGTGGGGGCAGGGGCCAAGGGAGGCCATGAGGTCCAGAGAAAGAGTAAACGCTGTCCCCCAGGGTCACAGGGCATTTGGGAAAAGAGTCGCCAGGGGAGGACGGAGCCACTTTGGAGCAACTTCCTGATGGAAGAGAATGAGGGTTATTATTAGCTGAGCAGGAACCAGAGGAAAAGAGAAAACACAGCACCCCTGGGGCTGCTGGGAAGAGACTGGAGCCCCGGGCTGGCTCGGAAGCGGAGCTGGTGGATAACGTGGTTGTGGCAGAGCTTGGAGCATCGTGGCTGGAGCGACCGGCTCTCTTGGGGGGACAGAGAAGTGAATTCACTTCCTCTCGGAATGTTCTGTGGGGAAACTCACAACACCCAGAGGGTGGGGACTCACTCGGGTCTGCTGGGGTGAGAGAAGGCACAGCCCACAGGGCACATGCGGGTGATACATGGGCCATGCTGGTGTGTCAGCGTGTGTGTGCACGTGTTTGGTGGGGCGATTCCTCAGCCAAGGCTCCAGGAAGGAAGGAGGAGGGCGTGTGTGCCAGATGGGCGGGGGGGCACGGCATGGTGCTTTCAGGCCTGCCGATGGCCTTGCCAAGCAAACACTCAGGGACGAGGACACTTAGGAAGTCACTGCCTGTGTTTAGCTGGAAACAAGATCCACTTGCCTTTTTCTGTGCTCGGCAACCCCCGTGGTTGGTAAACCCTGCTTGCTACCGTGCAGGACAGAATTCAGATAGAAGTCCGAAAGGAGAACATGTCCGAGTGGGGCCGAAGACTTGGGGGCCAGCACCAGAAGCCCTCCCACGACCTTTACCTGGCCCAGCGTGTTCACCCGGGCCTCCACCTGCCGCAGGGAGGCCGCCTGCAGGTCCAGCATACGCAGAGTGTGTCCGGCCAGACTGCCGACTTGGTAGGCCACGCTGGCCAGTGCCTGGGTGGTAAAGGCCATGGTCTCTTCCAGCGCCTTCCGCTTGTCTGTGGCCTGAAAAAACACAGCTCTGGTCGGAGGCCGGCCCCTTCCCCTGGATCCTTGGCTGGATGGGTAGGATAGGAGAGGGAGAACGTGGGCGCTGAACCGGGAGAAAGCGGTAACTCTAGATGTTTGATGGGGCTTCTGTGAGAATGATGTTGTAGTAAGAGGGACTTGGGGACATGAGGAGAGCAAATCTACTGCCCTGAGGAATGCGTACAAGGGGAGGGAAAGATCTCCCTTCTCGAAGAGTCAGATTGAGGACTGATCCCACGACATCGAGAGGACCTTTGGGAATGAATAGTAGAAAGGAAAAAGGAAGGCAGTACTTTCTTTCTTTCTTTTTTTTTTTAAAGATTTTATCTATTTATTTATTTGACAGAGAGAGAGAGAGAGCCAGTGAGGGAGGGAACACAAGCAGGGGCAGTGGGAGAGGAAGAAGCAGGCTCCCAGAAGAACATGGAGCCTGATGTGGGGCTCGATCCCAGAACCCCAGGATCACGCCCTGAGCTGAAGGCAGACGCTTAGCAACTGAGCCACCCAGGCATCCCGGAAGGCAGTACTTTCAAACTTAAAAACCAACCGATCGACATCAGGCCGGCTATCCCATTCCTTCTAACCGGAACCCTGGGAGTGATGTCGATGAATCTGTGCCTTTAAAAGCTCCCCAGGTGGCCCTTGTGCGGTCTTTCTCCAGTCTGCAGGGTGGTGTTTAGGAACCAATGATCGAGTCCACTTTATAGATAAGGAAATTGAGGCCCAGAGAAGAGTGACTTCATTCATTCCCTCCAGTAGCTTCCCAATACACCGAGAATATAATCCAGACTTCCAGCCATGGCCTATATGGGGCCCCACAAGGCTGGCTCTGCTTTTCTCTCTCGGCTCTCTCCTACCACTCCCTTCCACTTGCTCCCCTCCAGGCACATTAGCCATTAGGTCCCTGTTCCCAGATCAAGCTAAGACTGTTTCTACCTCAGGACCTTTGCACTTGCCATTATTTCTTTCTAGAATCCTTATTATTAAGTCTCAGCTCCTCAGAGACACATTTCACCACCACCTTAAGATTCTCGTAGCCTACTTCTATTTTGACTCTCTACCATATTTACCCTGTTCTCTTTTCCTCATAGCACTTAACACTATCCATCAGGAATTCTTTATCTATTTATTTCATTATCTGTTTCCCCCATATACTAAAATGTAAGCACTGTGAGAGCAGAGAGCCTGTCTGTCTTATTCTGTATCCTACCCTGGAATAGTGCCCAACACACAGACGATATTTAATAAATATACATTTGTGAGTTAATTCATGAATTGAATGTGAACCCAAACCCTTGCCGGGCATCTCCTTACTGCCTGCCAGGCCCTGTGCCAGGTGTGGCCAGAGGCACACTGGCAGTCAGCGCTGGAAGGGTGGACAGGGAATAGCTGAAGACAGAAGAGGGTTTTTTTTTTTTTTTCCAGTTCCAGATGAGACCGTGGGGCTAGAGCAAAACTCCTCCCGTCATTTGGTTCCCCAGGCAGCTTCCTCATCTCAGATGAGGAGCTGCTGCCATTTAGCCTGGAGCCTTCTAGGGGGTAGGGGTGAGTCCAGGACAAGTCTGGGCCAGGCCCATGCACGGACAGACAAGGCTGCACCACGCAGTCTCCTTGCTAAAGACCCCTGGGTGCTCCCCAAGGCCTGTCAACAGAAAGGAGACCTGGAACCTCTCAGAGCAGGGCTCCAACGGAGCCTGAGCCAGGCTGAAGTCAAAGGGCAGGCCCAGAACCTTCTGGGCAGCCCTTCCCTGCCTTTCTGTTCAACAGCTAGATGCTCATTTGCGTGCAATTTACATCTCATCAGCATATGTAACCAAGAGCCTTGAAAAGGCAAAGAAATCAAGGAGAACAGGTCTTGTTCTAGCTCAAGACCTTTCTTTCACAGGTGAGGGAACGACAGCCCAGAACAGAGCGCTGACTACTCCTCCCTCGGCCTGTACCCACATTTCCCAGCTCCCCTCGCCGGCACTGTCCCATGCTTGGCCTGCCGTGTGGAACTGTCAGCCCAGACAGGAAAATGTCTGCTTGGGCCCTGCTCTGGGAGGCTGGAGCCGGATACCTACTGACCCCCGGTTTGGGGCTTGGCACAAAGTTCGGTCCGGAGGTACAAAGGTGTGAGATCCATCGTCATGGTTGACTGCTTATTCATCATGCAAAGTACCTTGTCTGTAAACTCAGTGGACTCTGACGGAGGAGAACTCTGCAGCCGACCCCAGCCTGCCCTCCCCCCATTCCCCATGAGTTTCCTGACACCTGGTTGGGGTGGAGGGAGGGGTGGGGGAGGGGCGGAGGGCGTGGGAACCAGGCCTTGTTTAAGGGCGGTGCTGAGAAGTCACCCAAACCCTTCGCAGGCACTTGCTCCCCAGAGCGGGATCTTCAGGGAGGCCGAGAAAGGTAACTAAGGTCAATTAGTTAGTGTTCTGCATGAAGGAAGCAGGAGCCCCAGGACTCTGACCCGGGGCAGGGCTTTCGATGCCCTGGGTGTTTTGCAAGGGCCGCTTCGCCTCCCTAGAATTGACTTTCATTATCTCTGTGTGCCTTTCATCCTTCCGAAGGAGGATGATGATGGTGATGACGGTGATGGTAATAGTTTCCATGCATCCTGCCCTCCTAAGGGACAGGCACTGGACTAAGTGCTTTCACACGTTCTCACATTTAACCCATGTGACCCCTGTGAAAAAAAGGTGTAAGAATCAGAGGGTCACCTTGCCATGGGTCCTGTAGTTGCTAGCTGGCTGAGTTGGACATCGGACCCAGGTCTTTGGGACCCCAAATCCTGTGTGCACACTGTGTATATGACAAACGAGAACCCATCTGGCAGAGCCTGGAGGTGTGCAGAGGTTTCTGAAGGAACGCGCAGAACCACTTCTCTCCCGGTCCATAGGAGGAGCCTGCCTTCCTGCACCCGAGACCCGGGCTGGTTTACAAGCCACAGTCCGTCTCATCCACGAGCGGGTCACTCAACATCTACACATCTACATTCACAGCAATGATTCAGCGAGAGGTTTGGCAGTGGGCTCGGGAGTCAGAGTTCTGGGTTCGAATCCAGATTCTGCCACCAGCTTAGAGACCTTGGGAAAGCGAGTCAATCTTTCCGAACCTCAGCCTCCTGGCTGTGGAGTGGGAGTGGTTCTCCCCTCTCAGGACTGGGGGGAGGACTAAAAGAAGCCAAGTGAGGACAACACGCCTGCCCAAAGGAAGGGTGCAGAGCGTTCTCCCTGGTATCATCCCTGACTCTCTTTAATCTGCCATTTTCCCATAAGCACTTGCTACTTTCATTCTTTTTTTTTTCAACACTTCTCCTGAGCCAGGAGGCCCCCGGGCCAGCCAGTGCAAAGAAACTGTCCTTAAGTCGGCATGTCAGGGAAGGGGAAAGGTGGGGAGGAGAAAGGCCGGCTTCAGAAGTCAGGAGGCCGATGCTCAGCTCTGCCACAGCCAAGCTGTGTGACCTTGGACAAGTCACCTTGCCTCCCTGAGCTGCTGGTTCTTCATCCATGAAAGAGGAATAATATTACTTGTCTCATAAGGTGGTTATGAGGATTAATGAAAAAAACAGAGGTGCTCAATCATTGCTAAGTTTCCCTCGCCCCTCTTCCCTTGATCCGGGAATCCGTGTTCGTGGGCCTAGAACAACGACCCAATTTAGGAGACTGCTCTAAAATGCCACGACTGTCATCTTTTGCTGGTGGACTGCTCCCGGCAGTCATGCTGTCCATCCCCCTGCCTCTGCGCCAGACCCAGCCTAGGCTGATGTCCCTCCACTCTCGCTCGACTATCAGGGAAGGGATTCTCTCCTTGGTCCCTCTCAAGTTCACGACACTGTTCGGGAAGTTCTGAAGTCTCACCTAGACTCAGCCTGCAAACGGAATAAAAATGCCAGCATTTATGTCAGGACAAGTCTGGGCCTCCGGATCTGAGCGGGACGCAGGAGGGAGTCGAATGCAGGGTGAGGCCTGCTAACAGGACGGAACAGTGCTGCCTGCCTGGGCATCTCTGCGGCTCCGGGACAGGGATGGGGCGCGCTGGGGCTGGGGAGCATGGGGTCAGGGCTGAAGCTGGGGGAGACCGGCATGAATCCGAGGCCTGGGGTGGAGGATTTCCCAGCGGGGCCAAGGACGAGCACCTGTCAGGATGGCTCCCCCGGTCCTGCCTGCGAGGTGGACTCCAGGGGGCCCCGGGGGTCGGGGCGGGTGCCCGCTCCGCCTACCTGCACGTAGTTGTCCACGCAGTAGTCGGCGACCCGCAGCAGGGAGCTGTGGTTGCCCCGCAGAGCTTCCCGGCCCGTGGGGATCTCGAACTCCTGCAGCTGCTGCAGCTCGGCCATGGCCCCCCGCCTCTGGCTGGCTCCCCAGGGAGCCCGCTGGTTTTTGTGCCTCACCCTGCTCTTGATTGGTTGCTCTGCCTGCCCCCCCTCACCGCTTTTGGTTTCCTCTCCGTGAGAGACCCAAACCTGCTTGCAAAGGGCAGGCAGGCTCATTCCGGGACAAGAGGAAGTCAGTCTCCGCTCCCTGGGCCTGCGCCTCTCTGCCCCTTGCCCGGAGGAAGGGGGAAGCCAGGGGCCCCCCTGGGGGCCCAGCCCCCCAATCCCTCCCAGCAGAGGAAGCCAAGGTCGGGGCGCTGTGATTGCTCCCTAGGCCTGCAGAGGAAACTGTTTGGCGGTGGGGGGGGGGGATGGGGTGGGAGACTGAGGAGGAAGGGGGCTGGCCTGCTCTGGGTGGGGGGGGGTGGATTTTCCACTCATGGAAGGGGAGGAAGGACAGAGGGTGGGGGCTTCCTTGGGAAGCTCAGGGATGAGTCACCAAGGGCCCGGGGAGTGGACGGTGGGTGGGATATGGAGACCAGTCATGCCGGGGGCTACAGGGTGGCGCAGCCACGATGGAAACCGGCCAACGCGGCAGCGAGAGGAATCAGCCCAGACACCAGGAAGACACATCCAGAGGCCCCTGAGCAGGGTGAGCCAGCCTCGGAAGGGCTGTGTGTGAAGGGGCCCTGGTGCACATGCTCTGTGCCCCACGGAGGTAAGCCCAGCTGTGGCCTGAGGGATTCGGATTAGACAACAGGAAGGAATTGGCTTTGGGAAGCATCGGGTTCAAGTTCCAGCTTAACTGGTCGGTTTTAGGAAGCTGCGGAGGACAGAGCACCGAGCTGGCGTCTAGAGGTCTGTGCTGTCCATCCTGCATTTACAGGAGAGTTGCATGAGAAACCTCCAGGCTCTGGTGCCGATCTTACATTCTCAGCGCTCCCAGCTGTGAGTGGGATTCAGACCCTGGAGCGGGGGGAGTCACGGTGGGCTCCAGGCCTCCTCCATGGCCCTTCCAGAGCCCCTCCTGTCAACCTAGAGACAGAACAAAGAGAGGATCCCTTCCATACCGTATTGATCTCTTAAGCATCTGCTTCTCCAGAGCGTCCCCTTGCCAAGGGACAGGTGTCAGCCTGAGCAGGAGCTAGGTGTCTCTTAAACAGCATAGCCTTGGGTGGTCCTGGAAGGAAACCAAGAGAAATACCAGGATGCGGGCCCTGTGTTCAGCGATTGCTGAGGGAGACCCCCACTCAAGGCTCAGAAGGAGGCATGGAGGCCAAGAAGCATGGACACAGACGTTAGAGGTGGCCAGGGCCCCAAGTATGCAGGCCCTGCATCCTAAGCCAGGAGTCCATTTTTATTGAATAAGCGAAGGAAGATTGAGCTAGAAGAAGCTTGTAAGAGGTAACCGTGGGGCTCCAGTGGGAGACACAACGGCTTCTTGGGTGAGGGAGGTTAGGAGCTGGTCTAGGACTTGCTTCACTGAGAAGAACAGTCTCAGAGCCGGCTCAGAGGTAGCAGAGGGGAGGGATTGGGAGACAAGGCACGGGGAAGGGAGCGTGTCGGGGTGAGGGTGAGAACTGGCTCTAAGCCAGAGGGGTAGCGAAAGGAACAAGGCAGATGTAGGGGGCAGGGTGTCTGCGCCAGGGGCAGGGAGGGCTTGGAGGCTCAGGCCGGTGGATGGGCTTAGAACCTTGAGCCCATGATCAGCTTAGGCATCAGAGACTTTGGCTTTCAGACCATCTGCTTTATCTGAAGACTTTCAGCCGCTGAGGAGCTGGGGAGCTCAAACACCATCTTGCCTGAGTCGGGGACAAGTGACTTGAAGTGCACGCTCTTTTCTTGGCAGGTGAGAGGGGCTGAGGTTGCACTGGGTTGGGATTTAGCCTTAGAGTTATGAAAGCTGGGCACCCAGCAGGCCTTCCTGATAACCCTGTCCTGACGATGATGATGATATCAGTAATAATAATAATAATATTCATTATGTGCCACACAGAGGGTAAAATATTATATATGCATTATTTTCTCAGGACTTACAAAAATCGTACAAGGTAGGTACTGTTATTATACCCATTTTGCAGAGGGGGACACTAAGATTCAAGGAGGTTGAGTGACTTGCCTCAGCCTCACAGCTTGGAAGTGGCAGAACCAGGATTAGAACTGGAGTCTGGCAGGCTCCAGAACCTTCCTCTTAACCACTAGGGTACACTCTCCCCTGGCAGGACCTGCTGTTTCCTGAAAACGTCTACCTGTACCATTATGTGGAACAATAACCTGGCTTCCCGAATCCTATTCCCTGAAAGAGTCTTCTTTTCTCTCCCTTCTCCATGCTCTGATTCCTGTTTCTAGACAAATCCTTCCCCAAGGGCGGAGCCTGTGCGTCCCCCTTAACCCCGGGGGCATCCTCTCTTCCAGACCTGGACTCAGGATGGGGTGGGGGTGGGAGTGAACCCATGGTGTGAATGAGTGGGGCCTGAAGTGAGGGGCTGGACAGGGAGGAGGGTGGAAGTTGAGGTGTGGGGAGTGCAGGAGGGCCCTGCGGGGAGCCCAGGGGAATTTGCGATCCCAGCTGTGGAACCCTTTCCAGGAGCAGGTGTCTCTGGGGCAGGATGGCCCAGGACCTCAGTGAGAAGGAGCTGTTGAAGATGGAGGTGGAACAGCTGAAGAAGGAAGTCAAGAACCCAAGAATGCTAGTGAGCCCTCTCTTCCCTTCCCTGCTCCTGTTCTCCATCGCGTCCGGGTCCTCATGGAGCCGGGACCCCCCCCCCGCAAGGGGAAGCGATAGGCAGTGGGGTGGTGAGGCCTCTCCAGCCTGGAGGGCGCAGCGTGCTTGGCCTGGCGCCCCTCGGAGGGAAGAAGTCACCCCCCACCCCCGCCTGTCCCTTTCTCTGTCTCCCCTCCAGCCTCCGTCCCCACCCTGTCCAGGACCTGTTTTCTTGGACCGAGCAAACCACGGATCCCCACAGACAAACAAGGCCTGGAACTACCCTTTGTTCTCTCGCAGATTTCCAAGACAGGAAAGGAAATCAAGGATTATGTGGAGGCTGAAGCAGGAAACGACCCTCTCCTCAAAGGCGTCCCTGAGGACAAGAACCCCTTCAAGGAGAAAGGCGGTTGTATGATAAGCTGAGGGCCCCGGAGCCCTGTCCCCTGAAGTCTGTCCCTCCTCAGCCCCACTCTTCACCAGAAACCGAGTGTCTGCGGACACTCAGGGACCCCAGGGACTCTTCACCCTCTCTCGGCCACCGCAGGAGTAGACACCTGGCCCGGGCACTGGAGAGCCATTCCCCACTCCCCCCTTCAGCTCTCCTCCCCTCCACCTTCCCCGGTCCCTGCGGGCTCCCCGTGGAGGCCCTCGAGGACAGAGGACAGCTTCTCTGGCTCAGCGGCAGGCACTTGTGTGGTGGGGTCCAAAGAGCCGGCCACACCCTGAGACCCCAGACGGCATCCTTAGAGACGTTTACCCAGCCCAGAGCCGTCCCGTCTGTTGGTCGCCCCACTCTTCCTAGGAAACAGCATTCCTATTCAGAGTAGTTTGGGGTGAGGGCCAGAGTGGGGGGCCCTTCTTCCCCATCTTCTGTCTGACCCTGTGGTCCTGCTCCTAGTCACTCAGACCACCCCAGAGGGCCTGAGGACAAAGAGTTTGTGAAGTCACAGTGTCACGATGTATTTAATGATACGGAGTGTGGTTCTGTGCTGGGCACTAGGGAGGGAGACGAGCAAGGCTAACAGGGCCGGAGCAGAGAGTTTGCAGTTAAGGCAGTAAGTCTACCCCACAGAAAGGACCATCGGTGGTGTGGGGCACACGGCAGACCCCCACTCGGGGCCACGGGCAAGGTCGGTGTGAACTGTTGCAGGCCAGTGGGCCGTGGGCCGGGCCGGGGCAGACAGAGGCCCAAAGAGGGAGATACCTGAAGCCTTGAAGGGCCTCCCATGAGCTCAGTGAAGAACTGTGGTCTCCACCCGAGGCAACAGAACAGGCACGAAGCAGCCCAGGGACAGGATTTGATGAACAGGAAGGAGGCTGCAGGAGGGAGGCTGGCTCCCGCTAAGGAGGACTCGGATTCCTGGGCCTGTTAGCAAGGAGATTACAGTCTTATGGAGCCACAGAAGTGATGAGGGCGCAGAAGGCAAGCCAAGGACAGAGCACAAGCTGACCTCCCAAAGCCCCCCTCTCGGGTGGGATCTGTGTGACAGTCCTCCGGGCTCCATGGCACAGTCCAGCAAGAGAGAGTCTACCTCCCTTTACAAATGTTTCCGTGATTTACCAGAAAAAAAAAAAGCATTCTTCATCAAAAACCTAACTTCCAGAAGGTAACTCCCAACGGTCTTACTGTTAATGCTTTACCAGAGGGTAAAACAACCTTCCTTTGACAGTGGCAAGGCCTCCAATATCTTGTAGGTCCTCTTCAGCATACAAAAATTCTTTCGAAAACCTTGCTTCTTGGGGTGCCTGGGTAGCACAGTCGTTAAGCGTCTGCCTTCGGCTCAGGGTGTGATCCCAGCGTTCTGGGATCGAGCCCCGCATCAGGCTTCTCCACTGGGAGCCTGCTTCTTCCTCTCCCACTCCCCCTGCCTGTGTTCCCTCTCTCGCTGGCTGTCTCTGTCAAATAAATAAATAAAAATCTTAAAAAAAAAAAAAAGAAAAGAAAACACCTCGCTTCTTCCTTACCCCCAACTCCCAGGTATGTAATCAGTCCCCCTCACAACGTGGGGCAGCAGCTCTTTCTGCCCACGGGTCCTGCCCCGTGCTTTAATAAAACCACCATTTTGCACCAAAGACTTCTCAAGAATTCTTTCTTGGCCGTTGGTTCTGGACCTCACCCCACTGAACGTCACCTATATTCCAAGACCTCATCAGAAGGACTCACGTGATACAATTGCATTCAGCGCAAGGTCTGTGGGGGAGGTGAGGGGGCCCCATAGCAGGGCAGCCTAACCCAGCCGAATGGGTGAGGGGCGTCCTGGGAGAGAGAACCGGTAAAAGCCTCCACATTGAAGTTGTAACCGGGCGATGCAACGCCAATCTGGTTGAAGTGGCCGTGTAAGCAGAGGCATAGATACGAGAAGGGAAACATGCAGGAACCAGGGTTTGAATACAAACACCAACCGGGTTGGGGTGGGACCGTCCAGGGAAAGGCCAAGACCTTTGGAATTCGCTGCTAGAGAGGTGGGGTTGGAGATGAGCGGAGGGGGGTCTTTGTGTCATCCGCCTTCCTCTGCGGGGAGCGAGTTGGCAATGTTTGCATTTAGAAGGAAACTGGCTTTTTTAGAGATTGAAAGGAGAAAAGAATGGAGGCGGAGAGAGAATTAAGGAGAGGATCATTAGACCGGGGGAGTGGCTGTCTTAAGTCCAGAGCAGGAGGTGGGCTGAGGAGTTCTTTGGGAAACGAAGTTTTCAGGTCTTGACATCTCGCTGAGTGATGGGGGAAGGGGAAGGAGTTGTCAGGGACGATGAGCTCCTGGCTTGGGAGACGACTAGATAGAAGGCGAGGATGTGAGAATAACCTAACCTGATACAGAGATCCGATCAGAGCTGCACACTCTCCCTGCTCTGCAGGCCCCAGCCCAAGGGCAGGCCCTGGGCCTCGTGGGGACGTCACGGGCCACTGGGCAGAATCCAGGATCTCCTGGGAAGTGTCCACTGCTCTCCCAACTCTCTCCCGAAAATTCCAGCCCGACCCTTAACGCACCGTTCTGCAACCTCAATTAGGCCCAGCCAATCTCATGATACTTGAGAAGGAAAAGAAGAGGAATGAGAAAGAGAAGACTTAAATACAATAATTGTTATTTTTTTTCAAAAGGGAAGGGTAGGGGCGCCTGGGTGGCTCGGTCGGTTAAGTTCATGCCTTCGGTGCAGGTCATGATCTCAGGGTTCTGGGATCGAGTCCTGCATTGCGCTCCTTGCCCAACGGGGAGCCTGCTTCTCCGTCTCCCTGCTGCTCCCCCTGCTTGTGCTTTCTCTCTCTCTCTGAGAAATAAATAAAATTAAAAAAAAAGAAAAGAAAACAAAGGAAAAGCAGGTATGGGCTACAGCCCTCTGGTTACGGGCCACGTGGCTATGGCTTCCTTCTTCCTCCCACTCAGTCCTTCTTCGACTACCTCCAGGCAGTATGGCGCTGGTTGGACTGTGGCCCAGCGGGGACTCCAACCATTATTCCTAAGGCATTTCTGTGGCTCTCCTTTTCTCATCGCAGGGCGCCCAGAGATGCTTGGGGGTTCTGTTGGCTCCTCCCACACCCTTCCTGTTCACCCCAAGGTATGGTAACAATCACAGGACCCCTAAGCCTCCAAGTCAGTCATGAGCCCAGTGCTCTGAACCCCTCTTCTGTCTGTTTTCCTAGTGCCAGAGGAGCCTCAAATGGCAGAGGGCAAGCTCAGCTTCCCCCCAAAGGAATTATTGTGTGCCCTGGTGGCCACATTCCCCCCTTGCCTGCCCTAACCTGCCAGTTCAGAGGCTGAGCGTGGTGATGCTGAGAGCGGGTCGCGGGGGTAATCTAAACCGCCCGTCCCCACCCCTGTCCCATAGATCCTGGGGGTTCGGACCCACAAAAGAAAAGCACTATGTTGATGGTGGTTCACTACAGAGCTCGGGCAGCAGCCTCACCGTTGATGACAGCACCTCATCTTGCAAAGTGTTTCCCAGCTGGCACCCCACTAGGGCTTGGCCGGGTTAGTCCTTCGCTCTGTAAAGCCAGCAGCTTCCAGATGATGGACTCATGGTGAGGTCAGCAAATCCTGCCAGCATTTACCCCTTGCCTTAGATTTACAGAAGAGTTGCAGGCTAGTGCACAGGGTTCCCATATCCCCTCACCCAGCTTCCCCGGAGGTTAATGTTTCTTATAACCACGTACTTGTAGTAACTCTAAGAAATTATCAGGGCACCTGGGTGGCTCAGCCATTAAGCGTCTGCCTTCGGCTCAGGTCCTGATCCCAGGGTCCTGGGATCGAGCCCCAAGTCGAGCCCCGTGTCAAGCCCCGCGTGGGGCTCCCTGCTCGGCGGGAAGCCTGCTTCTCCCTCTCACACTCCCCTTGCTTGTGTTCTCTCTTGCTGTCTCTCTCTGTCAAATAAATAAATAAAATCTTAAAAAAAAAAAGAAAGAAAGAAATTAACATTGGGAAGATCCTATGAACTAAACTCCAGACTTCAACTTGGATTTCCCTGTTTCACTAGCGTCATTGTTCTGTTCCAGGACCCACATTCCACTTAGTGTCTTACTTATTTTTCAGGGAAGGGCTTTTTCTTCTCCTCCCCCTCCTCCCCCTCTTCTCCTCCCCCTCCTCCCCCTCTCCACCTCCTCCTCCTTCCCCTCCTCCTCCCCTTCCTCTTCCTTCTTTTAAAGATTTTATTAGGGTCTCTGGGTGGTTTAGTCTGTTAAGCATCTGCCTTCAGCTCAGATCATGATCCCAGGGTCCTGGGATCGAGTCTCACATCTGGTTCCCTGCTCAGTGGGGAGTCTTCTTGTCCCTCTCTCTCTGCCATGCTTGCACTGTCTCTGTCTCTCTTTCAAATAAATAAAATCTTTTTTATTTTATTTTTTAAAGATTTTATTTATTTATTTGACAGAGAGAGAGACAGCCAGCGAGAGAGGAACACAAGCAGGGGGAGTGGGAGAGGAAGAAGCAGGCTTTCCAGCGGAGAAGGGAGCCCGATGTGGGGCTCGATCCCAGGACCCTGGGATCATGCCCTGGGCCGAAGGCAGACGCCTAACGACTGAGCCACCCAGGTGCCACAATAAAATCCTTTTTTTTTTTTTTTAATGATTTTATTTATTTGAGAGAGAGAACAAGGAGGGGGAGGGGCAGAGGGACAAGCTGAGTGGGGAGTCCCACGCTCAGAGGGGAGCCCCACGCAGGGCCCAAACTCAGGATCCTGAGGTCGTGACCTGAGCCAAAGTCAGACACTCAACTGACTGAGCCACACAGGCATCCCCAGGGAAGGGGTTCTGTGTGGGAGCTAGTATGGTCTAGGACACCATGGCCACCTAGAAGACATTTCATGGGTCCATAGATTGTAGCACTGACAGAGACATTGCGGGCAGGGAATACAAATCCGATTCCTGAATAAGTCCTGTTCCAGTGAGTCTGTCCCCTCCATTGACCTGCCACCAGAGAACTGGCTGGTTGCCTTGAGATCTGGTATTTTATAAGCGGCTCGGGGTTGTCACTGTTGCTGGTTCATTGGCAAAACTGTGCCGGCCTTGATGAAAGAAAGCCCTCACTGTTCCGCTTATGCATAACCTCCGTTCCTGCCTCGCTGGCTGCTTTGTTTCATGAGTGCCAGTCAGCCCAGGGGTCACCCTGTCCAGGGGGTTATAAGCCTCTCCTGCAGGGGCAGCCTTCTGGTAAACCTACCTATGATCCTTAAATACGTTCAATCTCTGAACTCACCCTAACGCGACCAGCCACATAGCTCTCCCCAGATATCCTTGTCTCCAGTCCTTCGATTGGTCTCTAAGACCTTGATCATCTGACCAGAACCTTAATTGCTTCCCAGGATCAGAGAGGAAGGAATTCCCTTCCCTGCTGACTTTTGGGTCCCCCCGAGAAGCGCAGTTCCCAGAAAAAGGGAAATCACTGGGATGCAGATGTTCAGATGTGATCAGGCTGGAATTGGGGAAGTAAGAACGGAGAGGAGGTGATGAACTGGGGAGGTGATGAAGAGGGGAGGTGATGAAGAGGTACCCTTTTCAGGACTTCGAGATTGCTTGAATGTTGGCAGGATGGCAAGGAAACGTCTCACACGACTTCAAGTTTCTTTCTTTCCCAGCCCAGGGGACAAGGCCAGATCAGGAGCAGAGTTTTTTTCCTTTCTTTCTTTTTTTTTTTTTAGATTTTATTTCTTTATTTGAGAGAGAGCCAGAGAGCACAAGCAGGGGGAGGGGCAGAGGGAGGGGGGAAGCAGACACCCCGCTGAGCAGCGAGCCTGCTGATCTTGACCCTGGAATCATGACCTGAGCCCAAGGCAGACACTTCACCGACTGAGCCACCCAGGCGCCCCAGGAGCAGAGTTTAAGGTGGGGTTCAACATACCCCAGCCAGCTACTCCCTGCCCTCCTCCAGGATCTCTGAGGGTTAGAAACTGAGTGGGGGAGGCAACTCTGAAGGGGTTTCTCAACATCCCCGTGGCCCCTCTGGCTTCCCGGTTCCCTCGTGCGTCCACCTATACTCCCAGCCCTCTGCTTTTCATTTTACATCCGCTTCAGTCCTCGGTTTATCAGCCCGGATTTCAAGCACCCTGAGGGTAGAAGTCGTGTCTTTGATTTTTATATTCCTAGCACCTCGAACGTGGTAGGTGTCCAACAAGTGGGTGTTCAATGACTGCGTGTGTCCCGTAATTTACAGACTTTCTGTGTGCCGGGCATTCTGAGACGTGTTGCAAACACATTATCCCAGGCACAAACGAATAGACAAAGATGGCAATATACCGACAACCCTGGCAATCCAGCAGGGGAGGCACAGACCCGGCTTCCCTGGTGGCCCGGTGCTCTGCCCTCTCCTGGTGACTCTGGTCAAGGACAACATTTGACAGTCACTACCTAATGAAAACTGCTACCTTTGGGGGACCTTCCTGGGAAAAAAGTCCTCGGGAGGGGCCCCTCAGACTGTTGGAGGAGAGAGAGTTTCTTTCCTGAGCTAGGAGGGATAGTTAGAGACGGAAATGTGCAGAGGCTCTCAGAAAATCTGCAGCTAGGAGGGGAAGGACAGAATGGGGTGGGGGTGGCGAGCTTGTAAATGTTTTACTAGCTGGGGGTTAAGAGCCATTAGTGAGTTAGGAAATCAATTTAGTGGATGGGGACCAACCTTTAGAAATCTTCCCACACCTCCAGGTGACAAAGACCTTGGAGCGCCCCCAGGAGACTTCCAGGCATGAGACACTCAGAATTTCTCAAGCCTGTTCTGTGGACGGACACAGGAATTGTTAGAAAGTTCTTCTGATTGCCCCTCTAACTTCCACCCACAGGTTCTCATCCTCTGCCTCTGTTGCTACCCTTCAAGTTTTGCTTTCCTCCCCACATTAGCACTTTTCTCAAGAGTCTGAGCTTCTGTAGTCCTCTCTGTTCTGATTCTTTCTAGCAGTTACCATTAGAGAGCCTCTCTTGGCTCAGGTGCCCAGAAAAGGACTTTTGCTTACTATTTTACTAGCTCTTGCCACCCTGCTATGCAAAAGGACCGCGGTTGTCCCTTTTCCTTTACTAATGAGGCTCCTAATATCTTTTTTCCAGATTTACTGAGATGTAATTGACATGTATGATTGTATAAGTTTAAGGTGCACAACATAAATATTTGTTTCACGTGTGTATTGTGACATGATTGCCACAATAAGTTTAGTTAACACGTCCATCACCTCACATAGTTAAAATTTCAGAACATTCAAATTGCTTACCCAAATGCACCCGGACAGTTAGGGGCAGGGTGATATTCATCAGTGTTCTCCTATAATGCCTGGGATTGAACCTGATCCTTCAAACGCCCTTGGGCTGGCTCAGAGTAGAGGATCTCTCTCCTGACTCCCCAGTCTGTGGACAAATTCTTGCTCTCAGATTCCTCATCCGTGACCAGGACAGAAACACGTCTCTAGATAGGTACTTTCTTAACTTCTTACATTGAAAAACACACTTTCAGAATAATGAACACAGCATAATGTGCATTTTAACAAATTTTTGTCACAAACAAGCTATGTAACCTCCACCCAGGACAAGAAATAGAATATTACCAGTTCCAGGCTCAGTCGATAGAGTATGGCACTCTTTTTTTTTTTTTTTAAAGATTTTATTTATTTATTCGACAGAGATAGAGACAGCCAGCGAGAGAGGGAACACAAGCAGGGGGAGTGGGAGAGGAAGAAGCAGGCTCATAGCGGAGGAGCCTGATGTGGGGCTCCATCCCAGGACGCCGGGATCACACCCTGAGCCGAAGGCAGACACTTAACCACTGTGCCACCCGGGCGCCCCTATTCTCTATTCTTAAAAAGAGTCAGCATTGTCATTCTGTTGAGTGTAGAGTGGTACCTCATTGGGCTTTTAACCTGCATTTTGCTATGATTAATGACGCTTTGCATCTTTTCATATGTATATCAGTTATTTTTTTTAAGATTTATTATTTATGTATTTGAGAGAGAGAACAGACGGTGGGGAGGGGCAGAGAGAAACTTAAGCAGACCCCCCCACCTCTGCTGAGTGCAGAGCCCTACAGGAGGCTCGAACTCAAAACCCTGAGATCACCAACTGAGCATAAACCAAAAATCTGAGCCTTAATCCACTGAGCCACCTGGGTGCCCCCCTTCAGATTTCTAAAGTAATCTCTACACCCAACATGGGGCTTGAATTCACAACCTCAAGGTCAAGAGTTGCATGCTCTCCCGACCGAGCCAGCCAGGTGCTCCTTTGTCAGTTATTTTTTATTTCCTTTTTTTGTGCAGTGCCAGTTCAAGTAGTTTGCTATCTTTCTATTAGGTTGTCTTTATTCTGACTTATTTTTTAAATTTTAATTTTATATTCTTACTGATTATTACAAGTTCTTTCATCTAGATACAATTTCTTTGCCAGTTATGCATTACAAATATCTTTTCTTATTCTGAGGGTTACCTTTTGGCTTTCTTATTGGGGTTTCTTGATAAGAAGAACACAGAGTAGCATATTAATATGGTGACATGGACTAAGCTTTCAGAACTCTTTGTGCCTTGTTTAAGAGGACTTTCCCTACCCTGAGGTCATGAAGATACTCTCCTGTGTTCTCTTCCAAAAGCTTTATTGCTTTTCCTTTCCCGTTAAGGTCTGTGATTCACACGGAATGTATTGCTGTGTTTAGTGTAAGTTGGGAGGAAACTGATTTCATATTTTTCCATTTGGACACCCAGTTCTCCCAGAATAATTTATTGAAAAGTAGATTCTTTTCCCTCCTGCTCTGTTGTGCTCCTTCGTCATGAATCACTTGTCCAGATATGTGTGGGGCTATCTCGGGGCCCCCTGTTATGCTCCATTGGCATGTTTGTCTCTCTTGCACCAGGACCACACTATTTTAATTCCTATAGTTCATAGTTGATAATAAGCTTTAATGTCTGGTAGAGCAAGCCCTCCCACCTCTCATGCCTACGTATTTTTGAGGCTGGGCTCGGTCACACACACAAATCCATTCAAACGTTTATGCAGTGTGTGGGTGGGGTGGGGAGGAGGGATGCTCAGGGGAAAGCGGAGCGAGGATCGTGTTTCCATGGCATCCTCCCAGGGGGCGGGCACGTATAGCCAGGGTGCCAATCACCCTGTAGGGAGATCACAAATGCGTCAATGGGCTCCCTCGTCACTCATCCCAGGGGCCAGACAGCTCTCAAAGCCCAGATACAATTCAAAGAAGACAACACTCCAGGCGCGCCTCTTCCCCTCTACCCCAGAGACACACCCTTTCCTGCAAATCACGCGCGACTGGCCAGCACCCAAAACACCAGTCCTGGACAGATTCGTCAACAGACGTGCTCAACCCTGTTAGTGAACCCCATAGAGATTCCTACCCTCTAAGGGAAAAAACACCCCACCCACAAGGTGAGAAACCGCGGTCGGAGACCCCTGACCGACTGGCACGGCCTGAAAAACAGACATGGACAACCTCACTGCCTACTGCCTGAGTGCCGGACAACCAACCAGACCCACTTCACTATCTGACCCACGCACAGGCGGACTGGATCCAAACGACACTCCCTTCTCCCCAGTCTGTTACTGTTTCCCGCGCCCCTTGGCTCCGCCCAGTATTTCAATCCGTTTATAAAGCAGTAATGGATCGTATTCTGCACATTAGCCAATAGGAAGAAAGATTCCCAACAGCGGGGGTTTGGGGGGGTGTCTTCTAGTCCGGAAGGCTGCGGTCCGAGGCAGGCTCCCTGGGGTCGCTTCACCGTCCCCTCCAAGGTAAAGTCACTCTCGGCCTCCACCAACACTTTTCCGCCCTGACTCTCACGCATGCGCACTGCGACTCCCAGGCTGGACCTGAAACCAGAGAGGGGGAGGGACCCTAAACCGCGATCCCCTAGGTCACGGGGGTAACGGCACAGCCCCAAGCGGCCGCCGCCGCCAGCAGTCCTCAAAACAGGAATTGTAGAACCAAAAGATTTGAAGAGGTCCCACCGAGATTTGAACTCGGATCGCTGGATTCAAAGTCCAGAGTGCTAACCATTACACCATGGGACCTGCTGGCGGATTTAGGCGGCCGGGAGGCTTCTCAAGCCACATGGCGCGCGAAGCTGCCCTTCCAGAACGCCGGCGGAGGTCCGGTTCTCCCCGCCGGGGCTCTGCGCTCTGGGCCCAAGGCCGGGAGGGCGGGCGGAAGCGGAGCAGCAAGGGCTTCCGCGGCCCCGACGTTGCCAGTCCTGCGGTGTCATCTCCTGTCGCCGCTCTTCCTGCTCTCCTCCCGGGGTCCTGACCTGCGCCCGGGGAAGCCGGGAGGCCGGCGGGCTGGGGGGCGGAGACGGCCCGCGGCGGCCCCTGCCGGGAGCGGAACGCTCGGCGCACGCATCCTGGGCTCCGGCCTTGTTTATTTATTTCCAAGCGCTCCTTGCGGGGCTGGTGTGGCCAAGCAGGGAGAGAAGCGGACTGGCACGTGGGGAGGCGGCGGTTCAAAGCCCGGGTGTCCCAAGCGCGAAAGATGAGGGTGTGGACCTAAAACCAGGCTTTCTGCCGACACCCAGAGCATTCTGCTTCCGCTCCCCGCTTTACGGGCTACTAGGTGGCACTGCTGTGGTACGTGGTTCCTTCCAAACTGTAAGCTTTGATCAGTGAGAGATGGACTTCCCCTTGGGTTTTTCCAGGTCAGCTTTAAACCTCTTACTACATTTGACTCAGCAGTTTCACTTTTGCAACTTTATCCCAAAGGACTACGAGGACCAGTACCAAGTGTTCAAGGATGTTCTCAGCTGCGATGTTTAAAATGGTAAAGAATAGAATACAAAAACGAAAATCGATTTAGTAAATACTGACAATATCTATACAATGAATACTGTGCAGGAATTTAGATGAGGTTTTATTGTAGTGACGTTGTTTTGATTTATAGTATTACATTGATTGATTGCGTTGACACGAAAAGAGCCACAAGCCTCACCAAATCAAACCAACACCAAAAATCTACCTACCAGTTAGTATGTATAATAACATCCCACTTATCTACAGGCACAAAAACTGGATAGGTGCCATTTATTTGCCCTGTGACATCTGACTGGCTGCCTTGCTTGAGGGATCCAGCATGGTATGCGTCTGGGTGACAGCAGGACTGTGCTCCAAGACAGATACACTCACTCTCCGGAGTGCCTATGTGTCCCTTAGCCTGGCCAGCTGGACTTCGAATCCAAAGCGACTGATGACCAGAAACAGGAATGTTTTAGAACTTTATCTGCTGCTGGTGGTAGCTCGGACACCCAGTGTCTCAGGAGCAGTGACAACAGCCATTCCCTGTCCACTGGCAGCAGAAGTCGGGTCCTAACCAGACTGCCCCGGGTACTGACCTCAGCTGGGTTCCTGGTTGCGTAGTTCCCCCTCATTCTTGTCCATTTTCTTGAATTGCTTTCCTTTTGATGCTGTGAGCTATCTGACTTTCTTGCAAGGAGTACTGTTCCTGTTTCAATTGCCCAGAATCTGTTTCTCCTGCCTTTGGTCAAGAACCTGCTTAGCTCAAATCCAAAAAAGTCTGCTGTGGACAGATATCCCTGGGGAATACATTTATGAGGTCTCTTTCTCACAGTTTATGATTTACTGTATTGCTTGAAAAAATCCTTTTTAATTCTTGTATATTGTCAGAAGAAACATTATAGTTTTTCCATTTTGAGGAGTGAACCAAACTCCCACTGAGTTCCTATGGTGAGATAAGGGTGTCTCTTTATTAGGCTGGACTAACAATATCGAACTGACTTAATATCAAATGGCTTTAGTCTCTCTGGCTTCCCATCTATTTCCTTCTTACAAGCACTCTGTACCCATGAAAGTGTATTGAAATTAATTTTTCAGAAGCTACATAGAAATCCTAAAGAGTTGTGATTATGCCCTTTGAAAAAATACAGGAGATAGTTCCTTCTGTCCAATAGGAGGACTTCTCCCTCCTCCCATTCCTGTGGGAGGTTCTTCCTTTCCAGTTCCCTCCATCTTCTCAGCTTGAAACATCTTCCCAGCCCAAATGAGACCCTCACTGAAATCCCCACCCGTGAATTCCTCCAGTGACATAAAAAGGATCATCTCCCTGACAGCTTTTGTCATTACTTATTGGAATTATAGGTCATTGTGTTCTGTGGCTCAGTCTCTCCCATCGTCCCTCCCCATGTCCCCTTGGTTGGACTGTGAATTCTTCTGGGGACAAGGCCCAGGACTTGCTGATTTTTAAATGTGGCTAGTGCCATCCCAAACACCCTCATCGAACCCCCTCAGAGGGCACCAGAGAACTCAGGAGGAAGAAAGAACATTCTCTTTAACATCACATTGGTTATTTTGGAGACAACAGAGAAAACAGAGACAATATGTAATCCCCCCATCCCGCATCACTAGTTTCTTTTAACATAAATGCGTAATGCACGACACCCCGGAGATGGCATCCCATGAAGCCTTTGAGCGCAGACTCTCCGCTTCCACCAGGTGGCTCCTCGAGCGTGGGCAGGTCTGGGCTCTGGGGGAGGCGGGGTGAGCGTGGCTTCAGCGGTGGCACGGTGGCACCCGGGATTAAGGGCTGAACTGAAGCAGACGGTACCCCAGAAAGTTTAATGAGGTCAGAGATTAAGACAAGACAGGTAAGGGGCGCCTGCGTGGCTCAGTCGTTAAGCGTCTGCTTTCGGCTCCGGTCGTTATCCCGGGGTCCTGGGATCGAGCCCCACATCGAGGCCCACATCGAGCCCCACATCGGGCTCCCTGCTCAGTGGGAGTCCTGCTTCTCCCTCTCCCACTCCCCCTGCTGTGTTCCCTCTCTCGCTGTGTGTCTCTCTGTCAAATAAATAAAATCTTAAAAAAAAAGAAAAGAAAAGAAAAGACAGTTAAAGTCCAGGATTAGGGACTTTTAAGGTATTCTCCTAAGTTTCTTTTGGCGAGTGGAACAATAGTACAGTAATGTTTTCAGCGAAGTGGAAAGAGTTCATGTTCACTGTCAAGTCCAAGTCAGTTTCCTTTATCCAGGCTGACACTGCTCACAGCTAGCTGCCATAGAATCAGCCTTGCTGCGTGTCCTTGCCACCCAGGACAGGTGACATGTGCCACAAACCCCCTACTTTGCCTTGGGAGCCCCAGCTGTGCCAGACAAGCCATAAGCGCCACCTTGTGCCAGGTGACACGGGAGGCCCTGAGTCTCTGAGCCTGCTGCCCCGTGCCCTGCTCTGGGCCTGGCATTCAGAGGCTCTGATCAGGGAGATCTGGCTGCTTACTTTCTTTGAACAAAGCAGCAGCCACATTTTATCCCATTTTTGAAGGTTATCACTTTCTCCTTTTAAAATCATTATTTTATCTTTTCAGGTTATAAAGGCGAAGCATGTATTATGGAAAATGTAGAAAATGCAGTGAAGTAGAAAGATTTTTAAATAACTACAATTCCAACAAGCACTTTTTTTAAAAAAGTTTATTTTCTTTAGTAATCTCTCCACCCAACGTGGGGCTCGAACCCATGACCCTGACATCAAGAGTCCCACGCTCTTCTGGGTGAGCCGGCCAGGCACTCCCCAGCAAGCACCTTTGACACTTGATTTTTTTCCACTTCCTGTTTTAAAATGCATTTTTATGTAGTCTTCACTGTATAATTTTAAGCTCTGCTTTTGTGCTTAACACAATAATGACATTTTTTTAAAGATTTTATTTATTTATTTGACAGACAGAGAGCCAGCGAGAGAGGGAACACAAGCAGGGGGAGTGGGAGAGGAAGAAGCAGGCTCCCAGTGGAGCAGGGAGCCCGGTGCAGGGCTCGATGCGGGGCTCGATGCGGGGCTTGATGTGGGGCTCGATCCCAGGACCCTGGGATCACGCTCTGAGACGAAGGCAGTCGCTTAACGACTGAGCCACCCAGGTCCCCCTAATAATGACATGTTACTTAAAAATCTTGTTTCTTCTTTCCTTAAAAAGTTTAAAATATTTACATGGGTAATACGTGAGCACAGTACAAAATTCACAATGTATAAAAGGAAATGCACAGCCAAATAAACCTTTTGACTATAATTTTCTGCTCTCAGAGGCAATTTCTTTTTTTTTTTTTAAGATTTTATTTATTTATTTGACAGAGAGAGAGAGAGCCAGCGAGAGAGGGAACACAAGCAGGGGGAGTGGGAGAGGAAGAAGCAGGCTCCCAGCAGAGGAGCCTGATGTGGGGCTCGATCCCACAGCGCCAGGATCACGCCCTGAGCCGAAGGCAGATGCTTAACCGCTGTGCCACCCAGGCGCCCCTTTTTTTTCTTTTTTAAAAAGTAAGCTTTATGCCCAACATGGGGATTGAACTCACAGCCCCGAGATCCAGAGTCTCATGCTTCCCTGACTGAACCAGCCAGGCGCCCCATACTCCTCTTCTTTTAAAAAGTGGAAACACTGTTCTGCACTTTTACTCATTTAGCATCATATCTTGAGGATTGTTCCGTAATAGTACATACATCTAATTAAATGGCATTTTATTGAGATATTATTTATATAAAGTAAAATGCACAAACCTTCACTGAATAAATCAATAATAATTATTATTATTATTATTATTATTATTATTATTATTTACAAATGTAGGCGTACCCCTGTGTGACTATCAGCTAGATCAAGATACGCAGCATTTCCATCATCCCAGAAAGTTCCCTGGTATCTTTTCCTGTCATTCCCTGTCCTGCTCCCCTGAAATCACTACTTTGGTTTCTATCACTGAAAGACTGGTGTTGCCTCTTCTTTAAGCATATATATAAAGAACATATCACTAAATGGTATCTTTTGCTCGACACAGTGTTTTCAAGATTTATCCATCTTACTTTATCTACCAGTGGGATGTTTTTTTCTATGGTCAAGTAGTATTCCATTGTAGGAATACCAACTGTGTTGGTCCAATTGATGGACATTTGGGTTGTTTCCAGTTTGGGGCTAATACACATAAAGCCGGCATGACCATTCTCGTGCAGACCTGTTCGGGTAAGAGTGGGATTGCTGGGTCATAGGTAAGCGGACATTTACGTTTATCAGGAACTGTCACGCAGCTTTGCAAGGTGATTGTACGCTTTTACCCTCCCACAAGCAGCGTATGAGAGCATTTCCGATGCTTCACATCTTAGCTAAGAGGTGGTATCGTTAGTCTTTTAAATTTAGCCCCTCTGGTGGGTGTGCGATGATTTCTGCTTGTGGTTTTAATATGCATTTTCCTGGTAGCTAATGATGTTGAACTTCTTTTTTCATGCTCCCTGGCCATTTGGATATCTTCTTTTCTAAGGGTTTCTTCAAGTATTTTGCCCATTTAAAACAATTGCCTTTATCTTATTGATTTATAGGAATTCTTTCTATATCTGGGATATGAATCTTTTTTTTTAAAAAGATTTTATTTATTTATTCGACAGAGATAGAGACAGCCAGCGAGAGAGGGAACAGAAGCAGGGGGAGTGGGAGAGGAAGAAGCAGGCTCATAGCGGAGGAGCCTGATGTGGGGCTCGATCCCATAACGCCGGGATCTCGCCCTGAGCCGAAGGCAGACGCCCAACCGCTGTGCCACCCAGGCACCCCTGGGATATGAATCTTTTGCCAAATATTTGTATTACAGAGCTGCTTTTTCCAGTCTGTGGCTTTTCTTTTCACTTTCTTAATAGTGTCCTTTGATTAGCAGAAGGCTTGAATTTCAATCAAATCAAATGTATCCTTTTCTTTTCCTTTTATGATTCATGCCTTCTGTGTCCTTGCATGCAGGAGAGCTGGGATCCTTTGCCAAGCGCCTGGGATAGGAGAGGGACAGATTATTCGGTTCCATAATTAAAACTTTTATAATCTCTTGGTAAAATTTCCAGTGGGATAAGAGACAGATTTTTAGAAGGGAGACTTGTTTGAAGCCAGAGCAGGAAGGCTAAAGGACACGAGGGCTGCTGGAGCTTCCAGGCAAAGGATTAAGAAAAAGAGGAGGTGTTGAATATTCAGATATGAATCCTCTGTGAAGGTCATTCGATGTAGGGTTGAGTGTAAGAGATGGGGTGGAGACAGGGACCAGCTGGGAAACTGGTGATCCTGAAACTTGCTGATATCTGGAACACAGACTATGTGCCTATCAAGACTCTAGAATATCAAGAATGGGAACTGGTAGGAAAAATCAGCGTGTTGGCATGTGTTAGTGATTTCATGCAGAAGTCTTTAGGACGGTCCCATAAAGAAGACAAGTTTCAGGCTGAAGGTCCCCTGTTTTAAAGCAGGTATACTATGGTTTCTTTAAGAGTGGCTTGCAATCCAAGTTTCCTGGAAGGTCTGTAATTTGGAGTCTTGCAGGTCGGGAAAAGCTGAATTCTCTACCCCAAGAGAAAGTACCAACGGAGACTTAGCAGGTGACCAGGTTAAGCAAAAGGCCGGCCTGTTTACAGTGCGGCATTTTCATCATTTCTGCTCACAAAGAGGAAAAACCTGGGAGCAAAGAGCAGATTTTAGTCTCTCTGTCCCTCAGAGGAAGATTTTGAATAGCCTCCAGGCAGAAGCCGTTTAACCCAGTGCCAGAGGATAAAGGAGGCCGACAGTCCCGAGGTGACCAGACTGGGTTTCCCAGTCTCAAAGACTGTGTCTAGACAAGCTGTCTGGAATTGACTGGAAATGACAGAAAACCTCTTAAGTTTTAAGGAATTGCTAATAAAATTTCATTAGCAATTCAATTTCCTTAAAAATCTCACTGATAACCGATAGTAAGTTTTACCTCCTATGGGACTAACCGGAAGTGGGCAGTTAAAGCTTCAACAGCCCACAGAAAGGGTCACTCACCCTGCCTGAGGACCCGTCTGTGGGGGTATGGACGATAATGGACAAGGGGACCCTTCCTTGAGCGAAGAGCCTGGAACTGCCGGATGGGCTGAGCAAGGCACCCCCTCCACTGCCAGGCTTGGAATCCCCGATTTTTCTCCTGATCATGGCACACCTGTGGTCTGCCCCCCCGCTTACCCCACCTGAGACCGTTTACGACAAGCTTCAACTTGGGTCAAGTTTCTGGTACTTGTAAGTAAAAGCATTCTAATAGATCACATTTCATAGTGGCTTATGTACACTTTTGGTCTATTAAAAATCAAAAACAGGAGCACCCGGGTGGCGCAGTCGGTTAAGCATCTGACTCTTGGTTTCGGTTCAGGTCGTGATCTCAGGGTCCTGAGATCGAGCCCCGTGTCGGGCTCTGCGCTCAGCACGGAGTCTGCTTGAGTTTCTTTCTCCATCGTCCTCTGCCCCATTCTCTCTCTCTCTCTCTCAAATAAATGAATAAATCCTAAAAAATAAAAATAAAAAACAGTTGGGGAGTCACCTTCTTCCTGGGCAGAGGAGAAAGTATCCAGAAGAAAGCAGATCCCAGTGCCATTTCCACTTCGGCCACATGAAAGGGACACACCCACACATGCCTGGTGGCCAACAGATTCCTCTTTGCTGAAAATCACAGTAGCAGTTTTCCTTTCCTGAGCAGGTTGAGGGGAGACAGAGAGAGCAGGCTCGAGCTCCCCCTGGAGGCCCACACGATTTATTTGCACCAACTGGTCCTGGAATTGGGGGTTTAGCCCAAGTCTCAGGAAGGATGACTTCACTGCCTTCACTGTCCTTCACTGTCACTTTCCTGTAAGGGATGCTTCACTGTCCTGCAGTGTCCTGGAAGGAAACCTCTGTCATCGGTCTGGTCCGGGCTGCTTGGTTGTGTCTCAAAGTCAACGCTGGAGGTAGGTCTGTGCGGCTGTGATTGTCTGTGACCTGATTTTTGCTTCCCAACCACCCAAGGAGAAAACTTTTTAGTTAACGCTTTTCTGTTTTGAAAACAGCCAGACACACAGAATGTTGTATTATTCAGGACACTGTGGTTATAAGTAACAGGAGCCAACTCAAATTAGGGTTAAGCAAAAAGGAAGAATTATAAGGGTATAGTGTTTCACGAAATCCCAGGGCACAACTGTAGCCAGACCTCAGGAAAGAACCAGAAGGCTGTCAGGAGGCTCTCATTTCAGCTCCTCTTTGTGTGTATGTTGCCTCTTTTTTTTTTTTCTGGCTAAAGACTGGCCTTCTCAGCTCCTCAGTCCGCACGCTGTAAGGGGCACGTCTGCAGCTCTGGAGTGTGACGTCTGAAGTCCAGCCGTCCACAGAGCCTTGCTTTGCAGACCCAATTCAAATTATTATTATTATTATTTAAAGATTTTATTTATTTATTAGAGAGAGAGACAGCCAGCGAGAGAGGGAACACTGGCAGGGGGAGTGGGAGAGGAAGAAGCAGGCTCCCGGCGGAGGAGCCTGATGTGGGGCTCGATCCCAGGACGCCGGGATCACGCCCAAAGCCGAAGGCAGACGCTTAACGACTGCGCCACCCAGGCGCCCCTAAATATTTTACTTATATCTTAATTATTTAAAAATATTTCAATGTTTCAAAGCTATAATACCCGAAGCTAGCAAACTGTTAAAATACATGCTCTATCCTCTTATCTTGACAAATATATCTTTATAATGGCAAAATAAAAAATATTGTCAAGTTGTGGTTTCCATAGGACTAAAAGTTGGCAACATACCAAAGCCATGGGATTTAACAGTCATTGTGCATGTCTGGCTGTTGAGTTGATGCACGGTGACATGTGGATAGGAAAAAAATATATAGGTAGATGACAAAGATAATTCATAATTTATCATATATTTATTCCATATAATTTAATTTTCTTGCTTTTGTTTCAGCAAAGTCACTGGGTGGCTCAGTCGGTTAAGCGTCTGACTCTTGGTTTCATGATCAGGTTCTGATCAGGTCAGAGTCGTGAGATGGAGCCCCACATCGGGTTCCATGCTCCGTGTGGCGTCTGCTTGAGATTCTCTTCCTCCGTGTCCCTCTGCTCCTCCCCCTGTTCGCGCACTCTCTCTCTAAAATAAATAAATAAATAAATAAATAAATAAATAAATACGTTTCAAAAAGATTAAAAGAAAACCAAGATTATATTGGACAAATACCACATTTAAAAATCAAATTTATTTAGCTATTTTCAATTTAGTTTTTGAAAATTTAAGTCATTAAATATTTTTATAAAAAAATAAAATGATTGCACCATCAGCATTCAAATGACCAACCAACTTGCCAGGGCAAAGAATCGGTGTCACGTTTCGAGCATGATGCATCTAGATTACATATATAAGAATTAATGCGTACAAATGGTTTACTATTTTCAAATGTCCCTGAAGCCACGAGGTGCGGCTGCTGTGAGTACGGTACTAATCTTTTTAGCGCTTTCAGAACCATGCACGGAAGGCAAGAAAATAGACACTAAGTAGTAGGCAAGACTCTGGTGCTATTTATGGTATCTGAGAGGAAACACTTGTCTTCTTCTTTTACCCAAGCACGTGGCAGATCACGTCGTAGCCGCACCCCAAAGCGCTGCCCCAAACTTTCAATGCATCTGGATGCAGTCATCTTTCGAGGACATAAGGTGTGGAGAAGCATTTCCCTGGGGCCTGAACACTCTGGGTCCCAAGAGTGGATATCTAGGGTAGCAGGTTATGCTGTGCTCACGCTGAGCACTGGGTCCCAGGTGACAGAGATGCCCAGGGGGTCACGAGCAAGCCCTTGTGTCTGTCATCTACAGTGTTCTCTAGCGCTCAGGATCCAGCGAGGGGCTTTTCTTGCCCGCTTCTCAAGGCAGGACTGAATGGGACAATCCAACATCATCTTTCTCTATAGCTTTGTTATTGCAGGTAAAGTGCATGTACTATTGCACCAGATGATTGTCCAGGTTAGTTAAAGTTGCCGAAGCATTTGCAATAGAATCGTGATCACATACACAATAGAAGGAGGTATGTATTCCATTCTGGGTTTGGGAGTATTAAAAAAAATGATTGTCAGTCTATATCCATAGCTGGGAAATGCTGACTTAAACAAAATTAACCTGATTTCTTTACTGCAGGACTTCTCAGAGCCTTTAATATGCAAATGTGAATTGCGACTTTTCAAGAGGGAGATACAACTTCCGGTATTTTTCAAAATGATGGGACCACCAAAACATTTTTTATGGAGTTTTATGCATATCTCAGAGCCACATTTTCAGGGATCCTGAATTAACCCTGGAGCATCTTCAGCAGGANNNNGGAGAAGCCGTCAAGGCAGGGCTTGTATAGTAGTAGTGGAAGCTGCCCACTCCTGAGATAACAGAGAGAGGCTTCCTCCACAACACGAGATGGCTCTTCTCTGCAGATGACATGGGTCTTGAGCGGTCAACAGTTGCACCACTGCACTGACACTGTCTATCATGGCACCTTAGCACTGGGTCGGAGTTCAATCCCTGGTGTTCCGGAATGTATCCTTGCAGTAGTGAGTCTGATGCCAGGGAAACCTCTGTTGGGGCAGACGGGGGACTCCGGCGCTCCCTCCCTCTGCTGCCTGAATCCCATCCATCTCCCCACCGAGCCTCCCTCAGCTGCCCGGCCCTTGGTCACTCCTCCCTCCTCTGATCCCCCGATCCTGGCGTGCAAGTCTGCTAGCGGACTGAACTGGACCAGGACCCTGCATCATTCACATCATTTAAGTCCCCAAGGTAGCAACAAATACATATTTGTGGAGGCTGGAGAGGGTGCTTCTGACTACGATATAATTTCTACCAAATAAGCCTCAAAAACCCCGCAGCCATTCTTTTGACCAAGGACACCAAGCCAAGCTACACTCTTTCGCACGAGATCCAATGAGAGGACGCGAGATACCACGTGTCGGATCCTCTCAGAAACAAGTAATGATTGTTACCGATGGGCCTCTGTCGCCCTTCTCAGGGATTGGTCCATTTCTAATGACCCTTGGCCTCTGATGGGTATTTCTAGTAACTGAGCCCCACCCACCTGCCCCGCCCACTGGCTTGTCCTTTACAGCCCTCCTCTCCTCCGGAGTCCCCCCACCAGAATCCGCTGTCTTAGAGACCCACCCCCGGTAAGTCCAGAGCGTTTCTGATGCCCGGGAGACTTCACGTGGAGCACTGGAGATGGTTCTTGAAGTAGTGGAGAGCCAGCTTGAACTGGATCTGGTCCTTGGTGTTGGTCCGGAATGCACTGTAGGTCTTCTCCAGGGTGGCCAGCTCCGGGTCAGCCACCGGAGAACGAGCCTGGTGACCTATCACCACTTCTGGACATGACCCCACGAGTAAGCTCCCGAGCCCGTCGATAAAGAACTCTGCCAAGAGAGGGAGAACACGGGCTTCAGCTGAAGACCCGGGGCCGTGGTCCAGGTCTGGGGGGAGAGGCAGGTGGGGAAGGGCACAGTTTGTACCCGTGGGGAGGCTGAGCGCCAGGCAAAGCCCCCTGCCCAGGCTGGCAAGTTGGAATAGAGAAAATAAATAAAATAAAAAATAAATAAATAAAAAATAAAATAAATAAGTAGATAAACTAATAAAGAGGCACATTTCTCAGAGGTGTGGCCAGAAAGTCTGCAGACAGACCCAGATGAGCTTTCCAGCTGGACAGAACTATGAACTCCGGAACTGAGGGAATCCGTGGGGAACAAGGGTGGGGACAGAACTGCAGGGAAGGGTGTCTCACATGGGAGCAGCAGACGGGAGGTAGGAAGTCACAGTGAGAGGGAGGAGGGAGGCAAGAGAGACCCTGAGCTCCCTCGTGGGGGGGAAAGGGAGAGAAACCCACTGTTGAGGCAAGGACCACGATCAGTGGCTCGTGGCCCTTGGAAAGGACAAACTCCTGAGGTCAGTCCACGGGCCGACACCTTCCTCACCCAGCTTGTCCCCACCTGAGTGAGCCACTCGCTGCAGGCGGGGGTCGAAGCCAACCCTCTGGAGTCGCTCCGTGTGGGCCAGGAAGAAGTTGACAACACCACTGGTCACCACGCAGCGAGGGAAGCCATCCAGGGGCCTGAAAGAGCCTGGCCTCCGGTGAAGACAGTCCCCATTCTGACTCTTCTCCAGCAACAGCTTAAACTGGAACACATTCCCAAGCACACTGCCACCTACCTAACCGGTGGGCAGAGAAACGCACGTTAGAGAACACAGACTTGATAGCCATGTTGCCTCTGCCAGGAAGCCTTCCTGGACTGAACCTCAGTTACAACAAGAATCACACCTGTTCTGTATCTACCCTTCATACCCTTCCTTGGATACTCTCTTGTTGCTGTTATGGCTACAGCCTTCCGCACACCACGGCTAAGTCTCTTGGTCTTTTCATCCTGCTCACCCCAGGAAATCTCCTTGGCGGGAGCAGAAAGCACCAAGTCCAAAGGGCACAATCCGACAGCAAGTTCACTCTTTCCAGAAGGCAAGTCACTCCCTTACACAAGGAGGAGCCGTGTTTGGGGGCAGGCAGGCAGTAGCCTGCGTGCACACGGGTCCCTTTGTGGAGTCCCCACTGCCGGACTTCTTGCAACGAGCCGTGCGTGCCGGGTGCCATGTGTCTCAAGCTGCCTTCCTCCCACTCCTCTGCTCCCGGCTTTCCTCCCTGGGCTGTCTGTCCACACACTAGGGGAAGATATGCATTTCTAGGTGTGAGCCCCAACAAAACAGGATGAGTCCTGAACCATCATAAACATCCAGGACGGCTCCTTGTCCCCCATCACTCGTTCTTTTCTTCTTCCTTTAGCAAACTAGTTGTAAGTGGACTAAATTAAGATACAGCCAGCTACGCCACTGAAGACGGGCTCTCCCCACTTCCCTTGCGAGGTCTGACCATGTGTCTAAGTCCTGGCTGAAGGGATGTGAGTTAGAAGGGACGCCTGCAACTTCTAGCACATTCTGCAAAGGCAAATGCTTGTGCTCTATGTTCTCTCCCCCTTTCTTCCAGCCACGCAGCCGAGGACCATGAACACAGCGCAGCATCAAGGGAAGGAAGGAGGCTGGTCCAGACTGACGCTGGAAGCAAAGTCAAGGGCCAGCTTGGATTTTTATACGACAGGAGCTGTGCTTTCTACCTCGCTGGTGCTACTGTGATTTGCTCTCTGGAAGAGTAGTCGGGAGATACCGCAGTCATACAGATGCCCTGGGGACTGTCCTCCCGGAAGAAATAACTGAGATCACAACGACCCTGATTTTCTTATCCATTTCCTGTTTTTCTTTTCTTAAAAAAAAAAAAAGCCAGCTTTTATTGGGCTATCTTTGATACATTAAAATCGTACATCTATTTTTAAATTCTATACATTTAAGGCTTACGGCTTGATGTTTTGATATATGGATACATTGTGAAGAGATCACACAATCAAGCTAATTCACGTATCCACCACCCGCCTAGTTACGGTGCGTGTGGCCAGAGTGACGATCTACTCTCTTCACAATGTCAAGACCACAATACACTCTCATTAACTGTAGTGGCCTTTTGCTTTTCTATATGTGAAATGACTTTTGATGTTCTCATTCTTTTCTTTCTTCTTCTTCTTTTTTAAATGCCATTAGGGCTATGTGTGCTTTTAAAACTCTGTACCATTCGCGTTTTTTAAACATGGGGTGAGACAGAACCAGACAGCGTCGCTGCTTCTCAAGCCAGTCCGGTGGGGGGAGTTAGAAGTGATGCACAAACACCCTGTTTCAAAGACAGAACAAGGCTTCATGGGGAGGGGGGTGTGCGAGAAAATTCGGAGGCAGAAGCCGCACAGCTCCTGATTGCTGGTAGGATGTTCTCAACCCCGAGTTGTGCTTATTCTTCTCCTGCTTCAGCCCCTCCCCCTCCCCGACCCTCCCCCTCCCACCCCTCCCTCTCCCCCCTCCTCCTCCCCTCCCCTCTCCTGGCTGTCTCTACAGGGGACACCTGGGGTGAAACTGGCAACGCTCCCTTACCACGTCCAGCTCTGTTTTCTCGAGGACATCCACCAGCACCTCAATCTTGGTGTCGTGACTGAAGAGGAAATCATCGTCCACCCAGAGCACGTATTTGGTGGTGACCTGAGAGACGGCCAGGTTCCTACCAGCAAACCAACCCTGCAGGCGGAAAGAGGTTAGATCAGTGCTTGCCATCCCTGGCCACATTTTATTGTATTGTATTGTATTGTATTTATTTATTTGACAGAGATAGAGACAGCCAGCGAGAGAGGGAACACAAGCAGGGGGAGTGGGAGAGGAAGAAACAGGCTCCCAGCGGAGCAGGGAGCCCAATGTGGGGCTCGATCCCAGGACCCCGGGATCACGCCCTGAGCCGAAGGCAGACGCTTAACGACTGAGCCACCCAGGTGCCCCCCTGGCCACATTTTAGAATCACCTGGGAGCTCTCTAAATTCCCAACGGCCAGGCTGCGCCCCCCAAAGAGCGGTCAAGAACCACCGGGTTAAAGGGAGTCCGTGTCTCAGAGACCTTGGAGAAAGGACAGTGACTCCCTGAATCAAAGGATGAGGCGAAGAAAGGCTCGGAAGCCCTTCCTTGGTCCTCGGGCCGATGCGGATGGATTGAAGTCCTTTTTCTACTGAGTCTTCCATTTCGCCTTATGGTGCCTGGAAGGGTTGGAGGGTGGGCGCTATGGTACGGATACCATCCATTGCCTTCTGTGTGTCCTTGTAGGAAGGAGGGTGTGTGTGGGAGAGAGAGCGCGAGCCTCTAGCTTGGGTAGAATCATAGGGATCACAAGTTTCTCTGCATGTCGGGAACCCCTAGAATGTCAGTCACCTCGAGTCACTTAGAAGGACCTCAATTAATGTCCATACCAAGCGCTTCATTGATGCAGAAACGTGAGAGTCATCCAATGTCTCTGTGAATTTGGAGTCAGCAAAGGGACTCAGAGGACAGTCCCACCCCTCTGCTTCAGGATCGAGTCTCCCTGGGAAAGCCGCTCAAGCATCCCCATCCGGGGTGGACCCTGACTCTGGGGCCCTCTTTCCCAGGCCCCGGATGTCTCCCCATCCGGAAGGGACGTACCTTCCCGAAGGGCATGGTGTAATACTCCACGTGGTTGTCATTAATCTTCAGGGGCTCCTTGCTGTCATCAGCCACGATCACCGTCAAGTCTGGGTAGTACTCACGGATGCTCCGGAGCATGGTCATGAGCTTGTGGGGACGGAGGAAAGTTTTGGTGGCAATGGTCACCAGGTCTCTGAGCTTCCTCTCTGGGCAAGAAAGGGTGGATGTCAGAGCGCTGCGTTTTGGGAAACCTCACGGACTTGACTTGCACTGTTCTGGTGCTTTCTTTCTGCCACGACCTCTCGGCGTGGGCCTCATGCCTCTCGTACACAGCGCTTAGTAAGAGTTTGTTAGTTGGAATAGAAAATAAATATATTTAAAACATAGCCAGCTTGTTGAGATTTTATCTGTCTTCTAGAATTTCTTTCCCTGCTTCTGTTGGCTCGACTATGCCGCCTCCTACTCTTAGTGTGAATGCTTTGTCTTACCAACACTTCGTTTGCATCCTGCTGTCACGTTAATACTAGGAATTGAGATGCCCAGAGCTCTGCCCATCGAGGGGTTCAAGATGGAGGGACATGGGGCTCGCTGAGGGGAGGAAAGATCTGAAGGACTGAGACTTGCCCCCGTCATCAGCGGCACTCCTAGAGAGAAACACACTTGGTCTCTCTCCTCAGGAAGACTGGAGAGGAAGTAGGTCTACTTGGAGAGTGCCAGGTCGGGACCAGATCGTCCAGCTTAAGGCGTGTGATACATACAGTAACTTGGAAAAGGTACAGCTTTTCTGTGGAAAAGGCCTCATGTTGAATCCGCTGGAGCAGTGGTGTGTTTCTTGGATTGAGTCACCAAACGTGGAGCCACGCCAGCTGACTGAGCCCGTGGGATGTTGGGTGGGGTGGGGTAGGCTCTGTTGGGGTTAATGCATGTTGAAAGCTGCAACCCTACACCTGGCGTGGGGGCGAGAGCTCCAGAACCCCACTGCAGAGCTCCTTTTCAGGGTGACAGAAGTCAGAAATCATTCCAGAATCCTCCTTTTAATACCCGGTGCACCATTACACCGGCTCCCCCTGGGTCTGAGGGCATGAGGGAAAAGCGATCAGTGGGAAGAGTCAAGTGAATTGTGCTCAAGGGCATGCCAGATGAATCCTGTCCTCCCTTTTCTTGGGCCACATGCCATCCACTTATAAAGAGAGAACCAGGGGCATGAATCACTAGAGGGTGTGGTCAAGATAGGGGGCTCCTGGCTAAGCGGGTGCTGTAGCTTTCTGTTTGAGAGTCCCTATTTTTTCCAAATCTATAGCAGCGATAAAGACAATACAAAGATATAACTATGCCCAAAATACACATTACTTCCAAGGAACAGAAATAAAACGCAGTGAGCAGAGCTGGGGCTGGGACCGGCTGCGTTCTCGGATCAGAAGTAGCAGAGAAGGCTGATTCTGAGGGGTAACAGAATTAAGGTCTCTCACGGGATGTGTGGGTCCAGAGCCAGGCTTTTTGCTAGAAGCCACGGTCGAGAGCTAGGCGGCACACCCTCCATCCCTCACCACATACTACCTGCCAGGCAAGGAGCCCCAGAAGAGCTATTCCCCCTGCACATCCCTCTGGGTGCAAACAGAAATGACACCACCTCACAGCCACGACCCTTGCCAAGCCACCCTCAGGCCCAGCAACTGGCTCTTTAATAGCTCCGATATCACCATGAGACAGGAGCCCCGAGACTCCAGTATAAAGAGGTAGACCAGAAAGCTGGGGAGACAGGGAGTAGATGCGACTATAAAGCTGTGGGATGGGAGGGAGTCAGGAGAGAGAAGGGAGAAAGCAGCAGACAAGCCACGGAAGCTTCTACTCAAGATGAGCCCACCCACAAAAATCACAGAACACTTAAAGAACATCTGCATGAACGACAGCCAACGAATCCACCGTGTACAGAGGGACCCATTCCAGACAGACTAAAAATAACAGAGAAATCCAAAAATGATTTAAAATGAGAATGTTCAAGCAATTGCATACATACATTTTTTCCCTCTTTCTTTTTACAGAAAGAATAACTTACTCTTCCCTCTCTTCTGTATCTGCTTATAACTTGGAAAGCATTTTATAGCAGCATAAAAAAAAAAAAACAACCCTCCTGTGTCTCCCCTGTCCCTCCTTCCGAATGCCACCGCACGGAATTTCATTATATGGACGGACTGCACTTGATCTAATCGATGCATCCCACTTCTAAGGTTTTTGTCTTCGCAAACAATGCTGTAATAAAACACCTCAAACAAACATCATTTCCAGCAGATATAAGTATCTGCACGATCATTTCTAGAAATGCAACTGCTGGGCCGAAGGGAATGCTGACCCAAATGTTGATAGGTATTGCCAAATTGCCCCCAGAAAGGCTGTGGCCATTTACATTTCCCACCAGGAGTTTATAAGAATGCCTCCTCCCTGCTCCTTGTCCAATACTTTCTGATATCAATGTATTTTTCATTTGCACTTTTTTTAGTATGAGACGGAGAGTATATTCTAATAGCTTAAAGTATTGTTGAATTTAATCTGTTGCCAACTGTGCATTTTTCCATTGGCTTATTAGGTGTTTGGTTTTTTGTTTTGTTTTGTCTAGGTGGTTTAAAAAAAAACAAAAACATTTGCTTATTTGGGACGCCTGGGTGGCTCAATCGGTTAAGTGTCTGCCTTCAGCTCAGGTCATGATCCCAGGGTTCTGGGATCGAGTCCCACATTGGGCTCCCTGCTCAGTGGGGAGTCTGCTTCTCCCTCTGCCTCTGCTACTCCCCCTGCTTGGGCTCTCTCTCTCTCACAAATAAATAAAATCTTTAAAAACATTTACTTATTTAAGTAATTATTAAGTAATTACTTACTTAAAAAGTAAGTAATTACTTAATTACTTATTAGTAATTACTTAGTAAGTAATTAATTACTTACTAATTAAGTAAGTACTTATTAAGTAATCTCTACACCCAAGGTGGGGCTTGAACTCGCGACCCCCAGACCACAAGGTACAAGCTCCACTGACAGAGCCAGCCGGGCACGCAGGCCTATTGGGGGTTCTTACGGATTTATAGACACTTTCAAGTAAAAGTACACCTTTGACTTTCATGTATGTTGAAGATATTTTTCCCCAATTTGTTCTTTGTCGTTTGCTTTTGCTTTTGGTGGCTTTCTGCCATAAAAACATTTAAAAATTTCATGCATTTTATGTGTCGTCTTTTCTCTCTGGTCTTTGTGTTTTGTGTCATATTTAGAAAGGTCTTACACTCTAAGACTATTTTTTAAACTCCACGGGTTTTTTTTCGAGTGCCTAAAAATATGAGATATTTGATCAATTTGGAATTTATCTTGATATGAGCTGTAAGATAGAGCCAACTTTTAAAAAAAATATTTTATTTGTTTATTTGTCAGAGAGAGAGAGCACAAGCAGGGGAGCGGCAGGCAGAGAGAGAAGCAGGCTCCCTGCTGAGCAAGGAGCCCGACGTGGGGCTCGATCCAGGGACACTGGGATCATGACCTGAGCCGAAGACAGACACCCAACAGACTGAGCCCCCCAGGAGTCCCTAGAGCCAACTTTTTACCTTCCTTTATCTACGCAGTTGTCCCATGTGATTTCTCGGATCTTCCTTCTCTTCACCCTTGAATTTGGAAAGCTACCTTTATCGCATGGTAAGCCTCCAACATATCTGTCTCTGGATTTCCCATTCAACTCCAGTGAGAGAGCTAGCCACGGTCCCATACCACTCTGTTTTTATTACTATTACTTATTAAGATGTTATAATTAATTGTGGGGTTTTTTTGCCAAAATAAGCACAACCACATAATAAGTTAAATATAATTAAGAAATATTAGAATATTCGAATTTTTTTCTCCTTTGTCAGGAACCCTATCAGAGCGGTTACTTTCATCAATTCTCCTCCTGCACCTCAGAGCCGATCCCTTCCGAGTTTCACCGAGTTTCATCTCATCCCTGGAGCCCCAGGAGCAAGGGTCTTACCTGGTCCAGGGTCATATAACTTAGGGATGACAGGGTAGCGGATGGTCACCGGAAACTTGGCCACAGAAGACTTGGACTCCAGACTCACTGCAGGGAGAAATAAGGTCAAGGAGGGCAGCACGGAGTCTAGGTCATTCTCCACACTGCCCCCAAGGAAACCCATTTGCAGCAGGGGTGAAGGTTGGGTAGAGATTGTCCTGCCTGGGAGGAGACCCCACAGAGTGGACAGCATTCTGGCTACTGACTTGATGTGTGTCCTGGGGTAACTGGCTGAATGTCTCTCTCTTTTTTTTTTTTTTTTTTAATTAAGTAATCTCCATGCCCAACACGGGGCTTGAACTCGGGACCCTGAAATCAATAATGGGGAACAGAGCCGGGTGGTTTGTACCGCATAGCATGCCTGATCTGCCCTCACAGAGAGATGTATATCTTCTTTCCTTCAAGTCACGCTGTGGGGTCCATGGCAACGTGGGGGTAATGTTGGGGACCGTAATTGAGAAGTTAGATGTCCAGGGTTTGAAACAAGAGCAAGGGAAGAATCCTAAATGCTGGCAGGCTTCCTGGAGGAGAAAGACTTTGGGAGGGCGCGGTGGTTTTTCCACTCCCTAATAAGCATCTTGCTGTGCAAGGACAGGTTCTCACCCACATCCACCCTGTGGTGCTGGTACACCGCGCTGGTGTACGTCACGTGCTGGAGGATGAAATTCAAAAGCTTCCGGTTACTGGTCGAAATGGTCAGCTGCTTCTGGCCTCTGCCCTGCACCACACTGTCTGGGATGTCAGCGAGGGTATTCAGTGTCCCCAGAGAAGCTGTCAGGGTGACCTAAGGGGGGTGAGGTAGAAAGATGCTAAACGCAAGGGAAAGCACGAGCCCAGGATGGCCAGCAGGGGGGCAGAGCGCAAGAGGCTGCGAGGATCACCCCCCACCCCCCACCCCCCCCCGCCCCTGGCAGCTGGGGTCTGGCTCTGCAGCGGGTTGCGGCTCTATCCCCAGTGAAGTCGAATCAAGTCCTGGGGACCGGAGTGTTCAAGGGCCATTGCTCTCTTCTTCCTTGGCTTACAGGATCCCGTGCTTCTAGATGGCTTCCTACTCCCGCTGGCTCCTCCTTTTGATTGCCGACTGCCTCCTCCCTCTCCTCCTCCTCTGTCTGACCTCCCCAGGGGACTTTTTTTCGGGTTGGTTCTGTGCTCTTTTCTCTTCCTATTCAACACCTTCTCAGTAAAGGAGGCGGCTTTGAATACCATTCAAATGCTAAAGGATTAACAGTGTCCATCGCCCGCTCCCGTCTTCCTGAGACCCAACTGCCTGGCGGATTGCTCCGCTAGGACGTCGCACAAGCAACTGAAATCCTCACGACTGACCTACTGATTTTTCTCTATAAACCTGTTTGCCACTCTCTCCCTGGTTCTCCCTGCCTCCTGAATGGCACCTTCATTCGTCCAACTGTTGAAGTCCCTAAGGGAGGTCATTCCTGTTCGGAGTGAGTCCCATTGGGTCTACCTTCAACATGTAGCTAGAACCGGGCCCCTTCTCTCCGTCCCACGGCTACTCCCTAAAGCAACTCTGCTCTCCTGCCTTCTCGTCCTCTGGGCAGTCTGGTATTTTTTTTTTTAAGATTTTATTTATTTATTTGACAGAGAGAGAGACAGCCAGCGAGAGAGGGAAACAAGCAGGGAGAGTGGGAGAGGAAGAAGCAGGCTCATAGCGGAGGAGCCTGATGTGGGGCTCGATCCCAGAACGCCGGGCTCACGCCCTGAGCCGAAGGCAGACGCTCAACTGCTGTGCCACCCAGGTGCCCCAGCCTGGTATTTTTATGACAAGCACCCTGGGTTATGTCACATCTGCTGAAAGCAGGTCGGTTGGCCAACAGGTGTTTTCTGAGATCCAAATTATAGGTCTTGGGAAGACAGCGGTGAATAAAACCAACTCCCCACCTTCAAGAGGCTTAGATTCTAGTCGGGGAGAATGGCGGTAAGTATATCGTGATGCATATAAAATAATTCAGGTACAGGAAAGCACCATGAAGAAGATAACGTGGAGTACCGGGAAAAGTGGCAGAGGTTGGGGAGGGGTGCTTTGCTGGGGGTGGGGGAGGGCGGAGAAGGCCATCCGAGAACGACTAACATAGTAAATCCGTTTTGCAGAGTTGCTCACTCATCACCCACTCCATCCTCTGGCGTGCAGAGTGGGAAAACGAAAACTACATTCCCCAGACTCCTTTCTAGATTAGGGTTCTGGATGCGGTTTGTATCCCACCCATCAGCTATGCACACCAGGGCTGGATTTGGAGCTCCATGAAGCGGGGAACGAAAGGCAGGGCGCAGAACACTGGTCTTGCTGGCTGGCACGCTAACCCGGACGGAGGCAACAGGCCCTGGAGCCGGGGCTGGGGCGACAGCTTCCTCCCGCAGCGAAAGCAGCAGCATCTGCCCTGGCCCAGGTCTTTGGAAGTCCTCCTGGGAACTCCAGCCACTGGCATGGCTGGAAAAATCATGCCTTCTGGAGGCATCTACTCCCTCGCCCCACCTGGGACTCATGTCGGATATTCAAACTGGAGGAGCACTCGGTCAAAATCCGAGACCAGCCACCATCAGGGATGCGGAGGTGGGCAGTGATGCCAAATGAAAAAAGGGTCTGGGAAGGGGACTTGCCTCATAGATGGGGGCCTCGGGTCCTTCAAACTGGAGACCTGGAGGACACAGGAAACAGGATAAAAAAAACACCATTTGAGAGGATGCCAAGGGCTCCCTGATGCTTCCTACCTTCCTGATGACTTCTACACGTCCTTCCAGAATGCCTTCCAGGGTCATCTCCTATCCAGGGTGTTTGCCGACTATTCCCCTCTCCCTGGGGTCCTGTGAGGTGGTGTCCCATGGTCCTTCTCAAATTCCAGGGGGTCTAAAGCCTCTGATGCCCACCCTCAACACTGGATGGCTTCTGTGAATTAATCCAGCCCCTTCCAGATATCTCTGCTACCAAAGGGAAAGCCACAATGGCTAAGGAATGAATCATCTTTATATGAGGGACCTAGAATAGTCAAATTCGCAGAGACGAGACAAGACATTCTACTGAATGGTGGTTTCCACAGGCAGGAGAGGGGAAGGGAGTCAATGTTAAATGGGTACAGCGTTTCAATTGGGGAAGATAAAAAAGTTCTGGAAATGGATGATGGTCACAGTTTCAGAACAATGAGAATATACTTAATGCCACAAAACTGTGGGCTTAAAAACGACTAACATAATAAATTTTGTTATGCATATTTTATAATAAAAAAAAGGAATCATCCAAAATGACAAATCACTTTTTAAATGACTATTCAAAAATACTAGCAATTCATCCAAATGTATTTACTTCAGAATCTCTGTTCTCGTAATATGACTAATTCAAGTTCTAATTCAAAAATAGTCTCCCTACGGGGCCTTAGATACCTCACGTCATCTGTGGAATTGGCAAAATAACATTTACCTCACAGGGACGTGGTGCTGTACTAGAGAAGTGTGTAGAAATCCCTTGTAGAGGGGAGTTTCAACCAACCTGAATATTCTTTTCAATATGCTCTCCCAGCAGGTGGGCTCATCTTTGCCTGCTCTCGTGATGCTGGAGGACACCGAACAACTAATCATGTCCTAAGATTCCTAGAGGCACACAGATTTCTGTCCTCTTCTGTGTTATCTCGGATCCCCAGGGAGGTCACAGCGGCCAAGCGCGATTGATTCCCCACAGTGGAAACATTGTGATTAACCATTAAGTGAAATCACAGCGAGCTTCCCGTATAGTGCTGAGTCCACAGCACGTACTCAATGAATGATTGCTTCCACTCCCCCATTTTGCTTACGAGTTAAGAAAGTTGCCTGGCTCCTCTCCGGCTGGAGATGTACCTACCCGGGATGGGAACCGTATGCAGGGGCATCACCTCCACCCCATGGACCGGGTACCCAAAGGGGAGGTTGGGCTGAGCCAGCAGCGGCGGTGGACGGGGCAACCCTTCTCTGCAGGAAACAGAACCAGACCGTTAGCAGCTGCTCTCACGTGCCTCTCTGCTTCGTTCTGGAAGGGGTACCTGTGTCCGGAGCTCTGTGCTTGCCAATGGGAAGAAATCGAAAGCAGATCGTCCCGTTCACCCCTCCATTTCCTCCCTCCAGCCTTGAATTCCACAAAGGAATTGAGGCAGTTTACAACAAAGCACATATAAGAAAATTAAAAACACACCAGAGAGAAAGAAGAAACAAAATAACAAGACCATCTGGGCCAACCCCGCTGCAGCAGCGGGATGCCACGGTCGCCACGGTCGCACGTGAACTTCCCGGTAGTCAGGGTGTAACGCGGTGGACAGTCGGTACTCTGGTCTTATTATCAACAGGACAAAGCAAACGACTTCTGAGGCAAATAAACTTTGGCTGGCTCGGAACGCAAAAAGAAAATACATCGCAAGAAATGTGATTTGTTGCCTCTGTATTTTCAGAGCAAACACGGTGACGATTTTCGTAGGGTTTTGTTGTTATAATAACCTCAGGGGCGCCTGGGTGGCACAGCGGTTAAGCGTCTGCCTTCGGCTCAGGGTGTGATCCCGGCGTTATGGGATCGAGCCCCACATCAGGCTCTTCTGCTGTGAGCCTGCTTCTTCCTCTCCCACCCCCCCTGCTTGTGTTCCCTCTCTTGCTGGCTGTCTCTATCTCTGTCGAATAAATAAAATCTTAAAAAAAAAAATAACCTCAGTCAAGGGCAAGAGCATAGAAGCCAGCGAGACTGATTCTTTGGGGGACTAAGGTAATACGGTTGAAATGCAGCCTTCGGGCATCCAGGGTAGCCAAGGGTTTCATTTAGATCACCTGGAAGAAAGATTCGACTACTATAGCGAGTATTCCTGAGAATACGAAAGAGACGAAATTTAAAAATGGGAAATGATGTAAAGAGGCGATTAACAGAAGAGGAAGTACAAATGGCTCATGCATAAACGAGACGTGCTCAGCTTCAAAATTAACCAGGGAGAGGCAACTTTTAAAAACAATGAACTAGGGGCTCCGGGCTGGCTCCGTTGGTAGAGCCTGTGACTCTTGATCTCATGGTTGTGAGTTCAAGCCCCATGTGAGGTGTAGAGATTGCTCAAAATCAAATCAAATCTTCAAAAACAAAAACAATGAAATATCTTTTTCATTAATGTTTTAACATGTACTGAGAGGGAGTGTTGGTTAGGTAGGGGGTATCTAAGGCACTACGCTTACCCACTTGTCATGAAAGTGTAAGTTAACATAGGTGCTGTTGAACGCAGTCTGCCAGTATTTACTGCAAGTAGAAATAAGCACCTCTCATGAGTGAGCGATTCAGAGGCTAGTTAAGGGGAGAGACTCCTGCCTGTGTAAACAGCACCATGCACAAGGAGGTTCATTTCAGCAGGTTGAAGGGAGCCTCCTTATACGCATCTAAACGAAATAAGGAAAGAATGTAAATATAATGTAAGATGATTATTATAATTTATGTAAATGCAATCATGAAAATTTCCCCCAAATCTGAATATCATTCAATAGGAGAATAACTTAATAAAATTCAGTGTATTCATATTCATAGCTGTATAGCAATTAAAAGGAAAGAACTAGAACTATAGATAGCTCTTAAAAGTTACTTAATGAGGGATTCCTGGGGGGCTCAGTTGGTTAAGCATCCAACTCTTGGTTTTGGCTCAGGTCACAATCTCAGGGTCGTGAGCTCGTGCTTAAGATTCTCTCCCTCCTGGAGCGCCTGGGTGGCACAGTGGTTAAGCGTCTGCCTTCGGCTCAGGGCGTGATCCCGGCATTATGGGATCGAGCCCCACATCAGGCTCCTCCGCTAGGAGCCTGCTTCTTCCTCTCCCACTCCCCCTGCTTGTGTTCCCTCTCTCACTGGCTATCTCTATCTCTGTCAAATAAAATAAAATCTTAAAAAAAAAAAAAAGATTCTCTCCCTCCTGCCCCCTCTGCCCCCGCTCCTTCTGCCTCCTTCCCGTGCTCAAGCACTCTCTCTCTAAAACAAAAACACTTGAAAAAAACCATATTGAATGAAAAAAGCAAATTCTAGCGCGATTTGTTCTTATGGTGTCAATTACATTAAAAACGTACACACAGATGGGTGAAACAGGTGAAAGGGATGAAGCCCTGAGTCACGTTGAGAATTGTGGAATCGCTGTCTTGTACGCCTGGAACTAACACAACACTGTATGTTAACTACGCTGGAATTAAAACAAAATTTAAAAATACACACAAAAACCCAAGAGTCTATGTTTATGTGGATACAGATACACATAAATACGCATGTGATTACGGGTGTTCATCCGTGTAGAGCAGTATAAAAAATAGTGTGGAATAATAGATACCAAACGCCTAAGGGCAGATTGGGTTGGCAAAGGAGCACATCATACAAGGAAGGGAAGCAAGGAGAGTTGAGCGGGTTGGTTCAAGTGGAGTTTTTTAAAAAGAGCGTTATCCTTGTACTTTTTTTTTTTTAAGAGTTTATTTCTTTGACACAGAGAGAAACAGTGAGAGGGAACATAGGCAGGGGGAACGGAGAGGGAGAAGCAGGCTCCCCCCTGAGCAGGGAGCCCAATGCCAGGGCTCGATCCCTGGGATCACAACCTGAGCTGAAGGCAGATGTTTAACGACTGGGCCACCCAGGCGCCCCATGTACTACTTTCTAAGTGAAGCATACTATGGAGGTAATCAGATTCAAATGAACCAGAGATCATACCCAACATCAAGCTCCAGTCATGATTTCAAGGATACAGACAATTAAGTGGCAGAGACAGAGCACGCAGAGGTCCCGGCATCCGGGGCGGCGCCCCGCCCTGCTTCCTGCATCAGACGTGCGCTCTCCTGCAGAGGATAATAGGGCGTGATCTCCAAATGGAGTTTTGCAGGATTCCCTCACACAGAGGAGAGCACCTAAGTTATGAATCATCTCCATTGTATACCCGCAGAGAGTTGTCCGGCGTAGGTGACATTCGCCAGGGGCCGAAGATTCTGCGTTATTTATGCTACGTGATCCCTTTGGCCCTGTGCTAATGTGGGCACAAAGGGACCAAGAAAATCCCATTCCTGGAGGGGGAGAGCCCAGACTGAGACACCAATAACTAGAATACTAGGTCGTCTGTGCGGTAACAGGAATGAGGCCAGCTCTGAATGCTACCTTCTGGAACATTCCTTTTGTAATCCTCAGAATTGGGAACCGCTCTCCCTCCTAAGACCTACACTCCCCCTGACTAGACTAACCCTGAACTCCTGAGTTCCACACAGTTTGCTGAACACACCCTGTGTGCCACACAGCGCCCACGGTCACTCCACACTGAGCTGGGGCTCTCTGTGTAACTACAGCGGCGGCAGAGCCGGTGAGATGGAGGGTGGAGGGGACGCGGGGAGTGCGCTGACTGCATCCTCTCTGTGCGGCTGTGAGCTCCTGGGAGCAGGATCTCCATCAGTTCTGTCTTTGTACCTGACTCAGCACCTTGCCCAGACCAGGCATTCAGGGTGTTTCTTGGGCAAGAGAAAGATTTGAGGCCCAGATGGGAGCTGAGCATCTTCTCCCCTGGCTACAGCCACGACGACCTGAGACCCGGTTCACATCATTGATGATTCCTGGGCTCTGTTTGTCCTGGCACCTGCCTGGCCAGGTATAATCCCAGGAGAGCTGGGCATTTCCCCAGGTGAGGGAGGGGCAGGTGAGGACCCGGCCAGCTCACAGCCTTCCCTGTTCTGAGTCAGCTCTTTCTTCTAATGAATTCCTCTGCTCAGCCCCCTCCGGACCAGCACCCCCTCCTAAGAGTCCCCTGCTTCGACGTTCTCCTGCCCCTCTCCGTTCCCCCCATCCCACTCTCTCCAGTGTCTTCAGAGCTCCCTGCCTCTTCTCCCTTCCCCCATCACACACCTGCAATGGGCACACCTGCACTGGTATTTGCTGGAAACAGCCCTGACCCCCTTCTCCCAGCAGCCCCCCACTGCCCACAACAGGGACGGAAGCCATCATCCCGCAGGAACAGGCCCAGCTTTCCCCTTGCACCAGCCACGTATTCCACAGGGGCTTGCTGAGCCCTACTCTGTGTCGGGTGACTCAAGTCCCCGGCTAGCACAACCCCCCGGACAGTGACCAAGACAGACCGGGAGACACAGCGGGAACCACAGCGGCAAGAGGCAGGTGGAGGGAGATACTGCTCGCCGTGAGAGCTTATCACCTCCACTTCTGGTTGTTTCTATGGCTTTCTTATGTCTACTCTCCTCTACGTTCAGTGAGGTTATGAACGGGATACAGTTTTAGGCCCTTCCATGGGTCAATTCACTACATGTCACAACAACTCTAGGTACGATTACTATCCCCATTTTACAGAAGAGCGTAAGCAGCTGGCCCGAGGTCATCTGGCTGGGGCATGAAGGATGCAGGACCCGAAGGCAGTCAGTCAGCCTCCCCTGGCAGCACTGAGCCCTGCTGCTTCTCACACGGCTAGGAGGGGCCGGGGTCCAAACCCGTGCCAGAATCGTCGGTCTATCCCACTGGTTCTTTGACTTCCAAAGCTGCCTCTTGTGGCACCCCCACCCTCCTCTGTGGAGTCTTCCATTTGTATGTAGTTGGGGGGAGGGAGGTAGCTGATTCCCAAAATCTACCCCGGAGGGGCCCGACTCACCCTTTCCCTTCTTTGATTCATGACTCAGGCTCAGCCAACAGAGCACGTGGGGACGGTTCATCCCAGAGGCACAGACGGCACTGTCCCAGCAGCAGAAGGAACACTGACCTTCCACCTGACTGCTCAACAGATCCCCCTGCCTCCCCTACACCTTCCCTACCATGTATTCTCCACTGAAAAGTCAGGGCAATAGTTTACAAAAGAATCTCAGATAAGAACTCGCCACTTTGAAAAAAAATTCAACTCCTGGGGCGCCTGGCTGGCTCGGTCGGTTGGGCATCCCACTCTTGACTTCGGCTCAGGTCATGATCTCAGGGTTGTGAGATCGACCCCGGGCTGGGCACTGCACTCAGTGTGGAGTCTGCTTGACATTCTCTCCCTCCATCTCCCTCTGCCCCTCCCCCCACTCATGCTCTAAATAAACAAACAAACAAATAAATAAAATCTTTAAAATAATTGTTCAATTATTTGCGTTACTCAGCAAAAATGCACGCTCCATCTCCCGGCTTACATGGCCTTCGTGACTGGCCTCGCTCCAGGCTCACATCCCCCCAGCCCTCCCCTGAGTTACTAGGGCTCCAACAGCCATCATGAAAGCCCCCCATGCCCAAGGCTCTGGGCCCTGTATTAACTCTTCCTTCTGAGATGTTCCTTTAGAGGAGATGGTGGCGACTCCCACTTGATATACAAATCAGAGTTCAAGGTCACCTTCCTCCATCATCCCATTAAAGTTCACGCCATCAAGTAACATTCTACCACACTATTTTATGTCTCCATAGAGCACTTATAACGATCTAATAAGTGAGTTATGTGCCTCTTAATGAATTATGTATCTCCTGGAAGAACCGTAAGAGCAGCGATATTAATAGTAAACCACAACAGTGGCCGTAGGTGAGATGTTTGTAGTGCTTGTGTATGTCAGGCCCATTCATGAGTTACTAGCTCTTGGTCTGTTAATACGATGCACATCACGAAGCCTTCACGAGCCTATGAAAGAAGTATCTTTATTACAATTTTTCATATGAAGATACTTGAGGACTGGGAGGTCAAGTTACTTGCCATCCAGACTGTTCCAGAGTTCAAGTGCCTAATCATGGTGCTCTTATTTTTATTTTTTGTTATAGCATGCCTTCTGCTATAACTCATAAATGATTGCTAGGAGGAAGGAAGGAAGGGAAGAAGGTGGGCCTGCCCAGCCCTTCTGTGCTCCCTTGGTTCCTGATTTCTTAGCCTGGTCATTCTATCACCTATGGTTTTGGGGGAGGATCCTACAGCCTTCCCACAAGTACCCTTTCTATATAAGCCCATCAGAATCCATCACTGCTCTTTTCAACCAACAATCCTGGCCCATGTGCCCCAAGTGTGTAATTCTGGGCTCTGCACACAGCAGGGGGCAGTATGTTCTCAACTATAAATGAATGAGAGCTGCCCCTTGCTGCAAAGTCACCTGCTGTAAAGGCCTGCATGCCTGGAGGTCGTGCCAACACCACACGGATGTCCCAGACTGCTTTCATTCCTTTGCTCTGATCTTACTATGAAATGTTCTCGATGTGCAAAGTTTAAGAAATCTTCATTTATGGGCCATTTTCCTCCATTCTCTCTTCTTGCTTTATTCCTAACAGTTCCCCAGGGACTCCGGCAAGAGAGGAGTTCCTCCCTGTTTTCTTGGGACCCGCACCCTCAGGACACAGTAGAGAGAGCTTCTGCTCTACCCCAGGATCCGAGAGCCCTCGCGGTCTCTATTACCTCCTCTGAAAGTGCTCAAATTCAACCCGTCTCCTCGCTTTCACTGCCGGGAGCTCTCTCTGGCCATAGGCATCCTGAAAGTTGTAGCTTTCCTGATGTTCACATTTGCACTGGTTTTTCGGGAACAGCCTAAAACCAGAAAAGGACTGTGAACATGGAGCTGGTGGGTGGGCTGGTGGGTGAGAGAGAACCTGTGGTCTCATCAGTGTGGGGTTCACCCTGAGAATCTCCTTTCCATGTACCCACCTGTCCACTTGGGAGGAGATTCTGGAATCCCAGCAGCGGCCCCTCCCAGAGATACAGGGGATGGGAGGGGTTGGGGAAGGGCAAGAAGGCCCCCTCTCTGCAATTATTCCCTGCACCAAATGTCTTTAAACTTGAGTCATGTGAATGCCAGTGACATCTGGGCCCCACCAGAAGAGGAGGCCAGCGGGACAAAAAAGCAGCAACTTTCTTGCGGTTTGAGCCACACAGGCCCTCCGTAGTTTTAGGGGACTTCGCTGGGTGCACCGTGCAGAACAAACCCTTTCCAGGTCCCACAGTTTGGATCACTTGAACAAAAAGCACAGACTCGGGAAGGCAGGGAACTGGCTATAAAATGGGCGCAGGAAACCACTGGAGGAGCAAGGGAGACGTCGGACCAACGAGGAATAATGTGAATCTCACCAGATTCCATCGAAGGTAAAAAGGTCCTTGAGACGTTCCTCGGGTAGAAGCTTCAGCATCTGGTCAGCTGGAGCAGAACGAGGGAGCTCTGGAAAGGGGCTACTGAACTCCACACCTCCCAACATAAATACAACAACGCCAATAACAGGGACAAGTCCTAAGAGGAAAATTGATCTCTTGGAGGGCCACAGAAAGTCAGACCTGTTGGAACACAAAAGAACAAATCCCGTTAACATCCTTTTTCTTTCTTTTTTTTTTTTTTTTAAGATTTTATTTATTTATTCAACAGAGATAGAGACAGCCAGCGAGAGAGGGAACACAAGCAGGGGGGGTGGGAGAGGAAGAAGCAGGCTCATAGCAGAAAAGCCTGATGTAGGGCTCGATCCCAGATCGCCGGGATCACGCCCTGAGCCGAAGGCAGACGCTTAACCGCTATGCCACCCAGGCGCCCCAACATCCTTTTTCTTGATCGCATAATAAATGACTTGATTGTGTCGTAATACGTGGGGATAATAACTTGAGGAAAAATGTAAGTGAAGCCTTATATCGTAGACTGCTTACCAGAAATGATTTCCGGCGCGCCTGGGTGGCACAGCGGTTAAGCGTCTGCCTTCGGCTCAGGGCGTGATCCGGGCGTTATGGGATCGAGCCCCACGTCAGGCTCCTCCGCTATGAGCCTGCTTCTTCCTCCCCCAATCCCCCTGCTTGTGTTCCCTCTCTCACTGGCTGTCTCTATCTCTGTCAAATAAATAAATAAAATCTTTAAAAAAAAATGATTTCTGATTTTAAAAGAGTAAAGAATCAAGCTGCAACAAAGAGACTCAAAAAAATCAGAAAGCAAAGAATGGGCAAAAACATCCCAAGGGGGACAAAAAAGAAAATAAGGTTTGCAACATTTATGTCCCCAAAGTTGAATTCAAGGCCAAAAAAAAAAAAAAGGCATTACATAGGACAAAAAAGATCACTTACAATGACCAAATACATGACCCACAAAACAGATGTAGTGGTCATGAACTTTATCTACTAAATAATAGCATTAAAGGACAGAAAGCAGGGCACCTGGGTGGCTGAGTTGGTTAAGCATCTGACTCTTGATTTCAGCTCAGGTCTTGATCTCAGTGAGTTCAAGCCCCGTGTTGGGCTCCACGCTGGGTGTGGAGCCTACTTTAAAAAAAAAAAATTAAGTACAGAAAGCAAAAAAAAAGGGGGGGCAGAAGGATTACAAATACAAAGATAGTCGTAGATTCCAACATTCTCACATATAACACCTAACACTCACAACTCAGTGCTTCACAAATCAAGTCTCAAAAACATATAAAGCAATAAAGCAACTAAATGATATAATTCATATTCTGTTAAAGAGCTCTTAGAACCCTTAACAAAACTGGCCACGCAAAGAAAACTGTAATCAAGCAGAAATAGTTCAGACCAGGTACTCTGACATGCAATCAAATGTAACCTAATGAAAAACTCCCTTTCCCCAACAGCATGGAAATTTTAGAGAAGCTTTCCACAGCAACCCTCGAATCAAGGACATCAGAACAAGAATGTAAAGATAATAAAAACACTACATTCCAGAACCATGTAACACACTCAAACTGTCCTGAGAGGAAAAACTGAAGTTTTAAATACCAATTTCTAACTACGAGACATAAAATTATAATAAATTAAGCAATCAAGTAAGAAGCTTGAAAAAAGGACAAAGAAACAAATCTAAGAAAAGCAGAAAGAGGAACTTAAGAACAATGTAAGGAGAAAGTGGTGAATTAGAGAAACCTAGAATAGAATAATTGCTAAATCTAAGCCCTGAGTAGACAGCTTTTGTGATATCTGCCTAGTTTATAACCTCTTTTCTGTAAGACTTTTCTCCTGACCCACACCGGTAACACCTAAGATCCTAGCTTGTATCACACGATACTCCCTTGGCCATGGTGCATTGGACCGAGGGCGAACACCTTGTCTGAGCTGGGCCAGTCAACCACGATTTCTTCCCCAGGAATTAGAAATGAGATCAGGTTATCCTGGTCCCCTGAATCAAGAAGAGAAGAAGGGAATAGAAAGTGAGAGACACAAAGTGAAACCTGGATCTTGAACACCCCAATGAAAGGGACGACTTTCTAGAAAAACACAAATGACCTCAACACACCTGTGCAAGTCTTTGAGGAAATTGTCAAGGGCCTATCTACTCGCCCTTTCAACAAAGTCTCAGATCTGTGTTTCACAAGTAAACAATTCCAGCCTGGTTTATATTTAAAAAAAAAAGCTTTGCAGTAGTACAAACAAGTACTTATGAATAGTGATGTAAATATGCTAACTGCGTATTAGTAACTAGGACACAATGGTATGTTACACGAACCATTCATCATTAACAAATGGAGTTCTTTCTAGGCATGCAAGGATGATTCGATATTACGCAATTTATCAATAAATTTCTCCAGGTGAAAATTCAGAATATGATTATATTGACAGATGATCTTAAAAGCATTTCATGAAATCCAACATCTATCCTTCATTTGTTAAAGATCCCTCATTTAAGAAAGGACCCAGAAGAAATGACCCCACACTGATAATCACAGGTACATCTAACACTAACACCTGCATCTTGGCCTCTGACTAGCCTTCCCCTCTAAAGGGAACCAGAGTGCCTTGGAGAACTGGCCAATTCTCAGTTTGGGGGAAGGGAAGTGTAAAGTGAGTTTAGGACAACCCGTAATGCCGGAGAGGACAGGAGCTATTTAAGAGGACGACAGTCATGTCCAAAGAAATAAGAGCCAGTTTAAAGCCTTCTACCAGCCATATTTGGGACAACTGAAGCATCTGTAAGAACAATGGCTGCAAAGAACTACAACACATTGAACAAAATAAAATCTGGGGCGCCTGGGAGGCTTAGTCGGTTAAGCGTCGGACTCTTGGTTTCCGTTCAGATGGTGATCTCAGGGTCATCAGATTAAGCCCCGTGTCAGGCTGCACGCTCAGTGCGGGGTCTGCTTGGGATTCTCTCTCCCTCTCCTTCTGCCCCTCTCGCTTATTCTCTGTCACTCTCTTTCTCTAAAATATATAAATAAATCTTAAAAAAAATAAAAAAAATAAAATCCATGAGTCTAATGATGCTTCAAGGGAAAAAATGCAAGAGGTGCACTTTTAAAAAAGATTTTAATGTATTTATTTGAGAGAGAGAGAGAGTGGGGGAGGCGCAGAGGGTGAGAATCTCCAGCAGACTCCCCACTGAGCCCAGAGCCCTTCGCAGGGCTCCGTCTCACGACCCTGAGATCATGACCTGAGCTGAAACCAAAGTCTGACGCTTGACCGCCTGAGCCTCCCAAGAGGTGCCTTTTTAATTAACTTTTTAATTATAGAAAAATTCCAAGCAGATACAGAAAATAAAGAGACTAGTCAAATGACTCTCCAGGTACCCATCACCCACCTTCTGCTCATGGACAAAAGGGATTTGTCTCTTTCTCCCTATTCCCCTTACTTCCCAAATCATTTCGACGCAAATCTTGACATCATACGATTGCATCAGTGAATATTCTTGTAAATAGTTCCGAAGGGTAATGGGGTAGCCTCGTACTCTACGTCACTGAGCTGAAACACATTTCCAGGAACTCCTTTCCCTGTGTGGTGCCAGGTGAGGGACAGCCACGAGAGAAATGTGCACTCAATTTGGGGGCAGCAGGGAAACTGTATTGTGCTCGGAAGGTTGTCCTGCCCTGTCCCTCGTTAGAGACACTGGGGGACAGCAGAGGCACTGGCAAGTTCCATCCACTTGGTCTGCTCTCCCCACCTCCCACTCCACATCCAGCCCTCCTTCCCAGTGACGGGCCCTACTGACCAACAACCCCCAGCTCACTACCAGAACTTCCTTTGTGAGCTCACAGTAGTAACAGCCACGAAGAACGAACGATCTTCCATAACCATCTCCATTAACACTTTCTTTCTTTTTTTTTTTTAAGATTTTATTTATTTATTTGACAGAGAGAGACAGCCAGCGAGAGAGGGAACACAAGCAGGGGGAGTGGGAGAGGAAGAAGCAGGCTCCCAGCAGAGGAGCCTGATGCGGGGCTCGATCCCAGAATCCCAGGATCACACCCTGAGCTGAAGGCAGACGCTTAACAACTGAGCCACCCAGGCGCCCCTCCATCAACACTTTCTGTGGTTGTCCTCCAGAAGATGGATGCTTCTGGATTCTTGTTAAGTTCCAACTCATTCACTTGGGCTGGTTCATGACTTTTCTCTGGTCTGTTTTTGAGCTTTTACTTCCCCAGCTTATGCCACAAGTGTATCAATTTCTATAATGAATTTTTTATTCTATAATACTCATAGTAGTTCTGTTTCCTTGACTGAGGCTTGACTAATACAAACTTTCCTACACACATCACCCCTGCCACACATCCACACAATACTGTTATCACAGCCAAACAATTAACAATCATTCTTTAATACTATCCAATGTCCACAAGGTTTAAATCTCCCCATTGTCTTTTTTTTTTTTTAAGGATCAAATAAGGATCTCAAGAAGGTCCACACATTGATTGATATGCATCCTAAGTTCCTTTTAATACATAGGTTCCCCTGCCTCTTTAATTTTTCTTGCAACTTACTTATTGAAGAAACTGTACTGTTTATCCTACACAGTTTGGGTTTTCCACATCTGAATTTCACTGGTTTCAGCCCCCCGGAGTCCTGTTCCTTTGTCCCCCGTATTTTCTATAAATTTGTAGTTAGATCGAGAGGCTCGGTCAGATTCAGGCTTGACTTTCTGAGAAAACTACTTCCTAGGTGATGGTCTGTGCCCCTCCATTAAAGAGACAGGGTGCAGAATAGCTCAGCTCATCATCTATTTTTGGGATCTTAGCAGCCATTCATGATGATTGCCAGCGGTTCTCAATCTTTTTGGTCTCAGGGCCACTTTACAATTTTATTTTATTTTATTTTTAAAGTTTTTATTTTATTTTATTGAGAGAGAGCACGTTGGGGGGAAAGGGAGAGGAAGAGGGAGAGAGAGAATCCCAAGCAGACGCCACGCTAAGTGTGGAGTCCGACTGGGGCTCCATCTCCCCACCCTGAGGTCACGACCTGAGCCGAAATCAAGAGTCAGACACTCAACCGACTGAGCCACCCAGGTGCCCCCACTTTACAATTTTGAAAATTACTGAGGACCCAAAGAGTCTTGTTTTTGTGGATTTCATCTATCAGTGTTTACCACTTTGGAAAGTAAATTGGAGGAACTTTTAAAGTATTTATTCATTTAACAGAATAATAAATCCCATACGTGTTCACAAGAGTAACATATTTTTGCGAAAAATAACTACATTTTTCAAAACAAAAAGTAACGATAAGAATAGCTTCATTTTAACATGTTTGCATATCTCTTTAATGTCTAGCTTAACAGAAGACAAATGAACTCTCATATTTGTTTCTGCGTTCCATGTTCTACATTGTCGGTTAAAATATATGAAGGAAATACGGGCTCGCAGAGATATGTTTTTGGAAAAGGGAGAAATATTTTACTTTTTCAGATAATTGTGGCTATTTAGCTAGACACCACACCAAACATCAAGACCAAAAACCCAGACGTTTCTTAAAAGGTTAGTAGTCATGATGCGGAACCCGAAACCATATCAATGATTTTTTTGTGCTCTGTTACATTCAAATCCACTGGCCTATCCTGCACTTTGCATGGATCTTTTGCCCATGTATGATTTTATAGCATCATGCATTGGTCATATGGAAAATATTGGTGCCCTGAGTTGTGCTGGTCTTCCCAACGTTACTGCATCTCAGAATGCAACGTCAAAAGTCCGCAGTCATTCATAGCAACGCCAACCTCATCAGGGAATCTCTACAGACTGAGAAGCGGTCAAGCTCGTTGCAGGGGACAGAAGACGTACAAAGCTCTAATTTTTTTGAAAGCTTGAGACTTGGCAATACATACTACCCGTTGTTTTCCTGAGGGAGGTCACAGGACCACTTGGTCCATTTGTTGAGAAGACATCTACCGCACACCATGGTCGATTAGCCATACTTTTAAGTTAAAAAGCTCTCCATTGAAAACAAAGAAAAAAACAGCTAGTTCATCTCACAGCTCAAATGGCACAAATGTTTTCTCTTGAGACAATGACCACTGTACTTCGGTAGACAGCAGGCGGCTTTTATGGGTACACTTCATCAAAAAGATGTATTTAGGGGTGCCTGGCTGGCCCAGTCAGTAGAGCATATGACTCCTGATCTTTGGGTCATGAGTTTAAGCCCCACATTGAGTGTAGACATTACTTAAAAATAAAATCTTTGGGGGCGCCTGGGGGGCTCAGCAGGTGAGGCGTCTGCCTTCAGCTCAGGTCATGGTCCCGGGGTCCTAGGATCAAGCCCCACATCGGGCTCCCTGCTCAGCGGGGAGCCTGCTTCTCCTTCTGCCTGCAGCTCCCCCTGCTTGCGCGCTCGCTCTCTCAGTCAAATAAATGAATAAAATCTTAACAAAATAAAAAATTAAAATTAAATCTTTTTAAAAAGACATATTTAAAAATCAGTAGTTTTTGTCATTTCATTAAAGATACCTGAAGTACACTGCCTGCTTTTGGTTCCTAGGAGCGTGGGCGGCAAAGTACACAACCACCAGAGTTTGGTCTGGTGCCACTGCCTTAATTCAGGCTAAGGGGCCAGCAGCTTTGCCCCTAACTGCCTCTGGGTCAACAGTGTAAATGTCAACACGGTGAAAAAGGCAAAGCCTTTTGCCTAATATAATTATGAAAATAGTTTTTTTTTTAAGATTTTATTTATTTATTTGACACAAAGAGAGACAGCCAGAGAGAGAGAGAGAACACAAGCAGGGGGAGTGGGAGAGGAAGAAGCAGGCTCCCAGCAGAGGAGCCTGATGTGGGGCTCCATCCCAGGACTCTGGGACCTCGCCCTGAGCCGAAGGCAGACGCTTAACGACTGCGCCACCCAGGCGCCCCTATGAAAATAGTTCTGACCTTGCAGACTCCCTGGGAGGGTCACTAGGACCCTCAGGGGTCTACGGTCCACAATGTGAGAACCTCCTGCTCCAGCCCTTCCCGAGGGATGTCAGCGTCTCTCTTCTCTATTCTTAGAAGCTGTTGACATATAGAGATAGTCATTCTCCTTTTGTCTGTGATGTAGGTAGCACATATTATTTTTCCCAATTTGTCACTTGTCTTTTTTTTTTTTTTTTAGGGGCGTCTGAGTAATTTGGTCAGTTGGGCGTTTGCCTTCGGCTCGGGTCATGATCCCAGGGTCCTGGGATGGAGCTCCCCCAACCCCCCAGTCAGGCTGCCTGCACAGCGGGGTGTGTGCTTCTCCTTCTCCCTCTGCCACTCCTCCTGCTTGTGCCTGCTCTCTCTTTCTCTCAAATAAATAAAATCTTAAAAAAAAAGAAAAAATAAAACTTCCATTTGGAAGGAAGCACAATCATAGTCTTCAGACAAAAGCCATAGAGTTCATTGAAGGTTTGCATATAGTATGCAATTTAACAGGCAGAGCCTGCAGAAGAACGACGGGGCTATTCATATTTTTAATAAAAGGTTGCCATTGTCTTGTGCAGAACACGTAGAATATATCCTCTAATTTAGTAACTATTTTTTAAAAGGCGGTGATGCTTTGTTACTGAAACTAAAACGAATTTTAATCATAAAATTTCTGAACATCTCATAATTTTTATATACCAATCAGTTGTTCAGCACTTTTTGTTTGAAGAGCGATTTTTTCCTTTGCTTCCCAACCTCTCCTTAAAAAAAAAAAAAAGGAAGCGAATTTCTAGCAACGAACTAAGCCTAAGTTTAATATATGACAGGTTTCTCCCACTCTTTGAAACTAGAGCGATCGCATGAGACCTTTTGTAAGGCAAAACAGTGCAAAGCAAAGAAGCAATTACCATGAATTTACATAGAAAATTTTTTACTGTTCCCAGACCTCCAAAAGAACCACACGTGGGCTTTTCCGATACCTTCGGAATGTCTTGCTAACGCATGCACAAAATAAATGGAGATAATGCAGTTGCTCGCAGACACGGCACAAAGGTCTGGTGGCTTGATGTTGAGACGCTGAGTGTAGTTCCCGGGAAAGGTGCTTGGTGGCGCCACTGAGGCGGCTAGCGTGCCTGCCACCTCTACACAGAGGGCTTGCAAAACAAACCGGGAACGCTATTTTTGCTTTTCACCTTTTTTGACAAATGCAAAAATCCTCTTTGGATTTCTTTCGGTTAACAAAACCAAGTACTAATGTAGGTCTTCCGTATAAGTGGTGTTACGTGAACTTGCAAAAATCAGAGTATACCTGTATATGCCTTTTGAGGTGTGTAACCTAATTTTTGGATACTTGATAATTTGTTTTACTATGACAGTTTTTGTTTATTACTTCATAGTCCGTTTATAAAAAATTATAGACATTGCTGTTAGTTCAATTATATATTTATGTCGTCTGGGAATGTATGTTAACAGTTCTTTGGGAGAAATAATTTGTCAAATATTCCCCAGCTTGCCAAACCCTAGTGTGAGAGTTCAAATATCTAAAAGAATAACGAAATGCATTTTTTTATTTTTTTTTATTTTTTAAAAGATTTTATTTATTTATTTGACAGAGAGACAGCCAGCGAGAGAGGGAACACAAGCAGGGGGAGTGGGAGAGGAAGAAGCAGGCTCATAGCGGAGGAGCCTGATGTGGGGCTCGATCCCAGAACGCCGGGATCACGCCCTGAGCCGAAGGCAGACGCTTAACCGCTGTGCCACCCAGGTGCCCCCGAAATGCATTTTTTTAAATCAAATTACTGACTAGACATTGTATAAAGCCTTTTAAAAACTAAGACTTTTTTGGATTGGATACAAGACTACATGTCTCTTTAGTGTGTAGTCACGGAAAAAATATCTGATATGACATACACCGAGTCGTTAATTATAGTCAATGCTAAGAATCGGATTACAGTGAGGAATTTTTCTATCAACGTGTTCTTATATCAATATATTCTTATACTCTTTCTTACTTTTTGCACTGATCAAGAATTAATTTTGTCATTGAACAAATAAAGAATTAAGAAAACTACCAGGATATTAGGGAAATATGAATAAATGGAGATAAATTCCTTATTCTTAACTAGAATAACTCTGTATTTCAGAGATGTAACTGGACTCTACCTTAATCTATAAATTCAACCTAATAACCACACCAATTAATCCACAATAGGATTTTGTTGTTGTTGTTGAAATGACTATAGGGACGCCTGGGTGGCTCAGTCATTAAGCGTCTGCCTTCATCTCAGGTCATGATCCCAGGGTCCTGGGATCGAACCCCACATCGGGCTCCCTGCTCCTTGGGGAGCCTGCTTCTCCTTCTCCCACTCCCCCTGCTTGTGCTCCCTTTCTCATTGTCCCTCTCTCTGTCAAGTAAATAAAATCTTTAAAAAAATAAAAATAATAAAATGACTGTAATGGAAACTAGCATGAGAATAGCAAAGAAAATATTATAAATAAGATGGACAGCTGTTGTATACACTATTACTAAAGAATAAAATTATTAGAAAGCTACAGTTATTAAAAGCCTGACACAGATCCCAGAATAAGCAAATTGGGTAAATAGAATAAACCAAAGCCCAAAAATATGTGAGTATATATAAACATTTTATATGGAATTTTCACTACTTTGTTACATATTTCTGTAACATCTGCGTTTTCTAAAATGGCATTCAGAAAAGGATGGATACAGGGGCGCCTGGGTGGCGCAGTCGTTAAGCGTCTGCCTTCTGCTCAGTTCATGATCCCAGGCTCCTGGGATCGAGCCCCGCATCGGGCTCCTTGCTCAACGGGAAGCCTGCTTCTCCCCCTCCCACTCCCCCTGCTTGTGTTCCCTCTCTCGCTGGCTCTCTCTCTGTCAAATAAAAAAAAAAAAAAGAAGAAGAAGCGGAAAATAGGCTTTTACCTCCTCTTACTCACATTGGACCACGCGATGAGACCTGTCTCAGCTTTCGGGTTCTGATTTATGAACTCTGGTTCCAGCTAGAAGAGCGTTTGGGAGGCAGTCATGAACAGCAATGGTTTGGTAGGAGATTACCAATAAAATATTAAGCAGCTGAAGTTTTATCAGGTAAGTATATGTTCTACAATGTTCGAACTGCACTGTGTGTGTCCTTTTGTGGGGACTGGGTAAAATTTTAATCCTATGAGTCTGCTATTCTGGTTGGACCATATTTGAGAAACAAGAAAAGGCCACAATGCCATTGAATAAGTCAGTGAAAAATAAGGACATGAGCCAGTCATCCGTAACAGCTGGTGGCAGCCTGTCCCTTCAAGTCAGGTGAAGCCGCTTAACCCCACCAGCAGTTCCCATATTCCAGGTACAGAACTCGGGGACCAGGCAGAAACGGCGGGAGCAGCCTGAGTCCTGGGTCAGAAGATGGTGAGACTCGTTTCCCTGAGGGGCTCCTGTCCCCTAGCACGGGTGGTATCGATGTCCACGTGTCTCAGCAGACAGAAGAGGCCAGTTAGGCAGGATTTTCCTCTTGCCTACGTAAGCAATCTGCTAATTTCTGTTTGTTTTATCACACCAATCCCTTTGTGAACCATGACACTTCACAGCCTAGAAACACCTACAAGGGGAAAGACCAGAATGTTGAAGTATGCATCCAACTTTTAAAATATCCACGCAATGGTGGGACGCCTGGGTACCTCAGTCGGTTAGGTGTCTGCCTTCGGCTCAGGTTCTGATCCCAGGATTCTGGGATCGAGTCCGCATCGGGCTCCCTGCTCAGCGGGGAGCCTGCTTCTCCTTCTCCCGGCCACTCCCCTGCTTGTGCTCTCTCTCTCTCTTTCTGACAAATAAATAAAATCTTTTAAAAAAATATTTGAAATATCTGCACAGTGAAAAACACCACTGAAATAAAAATAGCACTACTGGGCTATTGAAAAGACTCCTAACCAATATGAAAGCAAAGGTTTCATCTTAACTCACTTATGCAAAAACCATTAAGACACCAGTTAGTCAGTGGGCACGGACTATGAAAAAACTGACCCAGGAATAGATATATTTATTGGGAAACACACAGGAAAATATTTGTTTTCACTTGAAAGTTAGAAATATTGAAATTAAAAATAACTTTGAAATAGTTTTTTTTTTTTTTAGTTTTTTTTTATGTGACAGAGAGACAGCCAGCGAGAGAGGGAACACAGCAGGGGGAGTGGGAGAGGAAGAAGCAGGCTCACAGCGGAGGAGCCTGATGTGGGACTGGATCCCGGAACGCCGGGATCACGCCCTGAGCCGAAGGCAGACGCTTTAACGACTGCGCTACCCAGGCGCCCCCCTGAAATAGTATTTTATACCTATTAAGTTAATAACCAAAAAGTTCTGGTGAGATTTTAGGCAAACGTGGCAGATCCACACTGGTTTTGTGTACTAAAGTTGGGCGTCTGGGGTTGCAAGTACCAGAAACCCATTCAAATTATATACAGAATAACTATGAATTACCATATATAATTGACCCTAGAACAACATGGGTCTGAACTGTGTGGGTCCACTTATATGCAGATTTTTCTCAATAAAGATATTGGAAAATATTTTGGAGATGTGCCACAATTCGAAAAACTCACAGACAAACTGTGCAGGCTAGAAATACCAACAAAGAAGTTAGGTATTCCTTAAGAATACATTATAAAACACACATCCATATAAAATATGTGTTAAACTGTTTATGCCATTGGGAAGGCTTCCAGGCAACAGCAGACTACTACTAGTAGTTAAGTCTTGGGGGAGTCAAAAGTGATACGTGGGGGGCGCCTGGGGAGCGCAGTCGTTAAAGCGTCTGCCTTCAGCTCAGGGCGTGATCCCGGCGTGCTGGGATCGAGTCCCACATCGGGCTCCTCCGCTGTGAGCCTGCTTCTTCCTCTCCCACTCCCCCTGCTGTGTTCCCTCTCTCGCTGGCTGTCTCTCTGTCACATAAATAAATAAATAAATAAATAAATAAATAAATAAATAAAAAAGTGATACGTGGATTTTCAACTGTGCAGGAGTTGGGGGCGGGGGAGTCGGTGCCCATAACCCCCGTTTTGTTCCAGGATGCACTGTAATTCTGTAACAATAACTATTAAGTGTTTCATAATATTAAAAGTCCAAATAATATCACCTTTATTTTCTTGAGCTCCATTTAAGTGAGCTATACCCCACCTTTGCTGTAAGAGCCCCAAACCAGTCTTATGGAGGTTCCCCCTCCTCCACCATTGACTCATCTAAGAGCCTTAGGGGCAAGAGCGACTTCTGCCTCCAGGAAGAGTGGACTGAGCGATTCAGACAAACTCCCCCCTCCCCCCACTGCTGACAACTGGACAAGCTGAACCAACACCAAAACCAAAACACATCTGCTTGAAGGACTCAGATGGCAGTCAAGGTAGTGAATACAGGGGCAGGGTTGGACGGGTAATGGAGGCTAAGGAATGAGGTTCCTTTTCCCTCTGGATATGTTCACTGATTCCTCAGGGTGCAGCTGAGAGGCTGGGCATGCTTTTCTCAGCCTTTTAGGATTAGGGGAATAGCTATTAGAGTCCAAGATTCTCTACGGGTGGAGCTGGGGGTAGGGGTTCCAGGTGAACCCCTTTGCTTTGCGTTGGAACTTCAAGGGACTACTCCGGGCAAAGGGCTGAAGCTGAATCAGGCTTGGCCCCCAGGCTGCCCATCATCTCCTGGAAGCTGAACTGAGGCAACCACACAGTGCCCGTGCTCCCGGTGCCTAGCAGAAGCAAACATTAAGCGCCATTTCTGGAGGCAGCTTACCTCTCAGATTATTTCCACAAGCTATGTTGTAAAGACGATAGCGCGGATGCAGATAACATTTCTTAAATGAGGCAAGTAAGACCAAACCAAACCAAACCAAACCACAAGCCTTCCGAGACTGGAGTTCTCAGACACATGGTGACGTAAGTACACTTCCAGTGCTGAAGACCTGTGAGTTAATGATTTGAGAATTTCAACACAGAACCGAAGAATATAAAAAAGAGCCAGACGGAAATTTTAGAAATAAAAAATCAAATAACAGTATTGACAGCTCCGTGGTCAAAGTTAACAATTAGGCAAGACTAGAAGACAGAGCAGGAGACAGCCACCAATATGAAAGGCGGAAGAACAAAGGATTTTAAATTACTGGAAAGGGGCACCTGGCCGGCTCAGTCGGTAGAGCACATGACTCTTGATCTCAGGGTTGTAGGTTCAAGCCCCACGTTGGATGTAGAGATTACCAGAAAAGATAAAATCTTGAAGAAAAATAAATTACTGGAAAGAAATAAGGACATAGAGGATGCGGTGAGTATAGGAGGAGACAGAGGGTGGGGTAGGTAATATTTGAAGAAGAACATGGTTAAAAACTTTCAAAGCTAATGAACGACCTCAACGCATGCTTTCCAGAAACTCTACAAGCCACAGGGAGGAAAATGTTAAAATAAATACACACCAAAGGACATCAAAGCAAAAATGCTGAAAATTAAAGGAGACAATCTTTTAAAAGTAGCCAGAGAAGAAAAGATTACCTTCAAGATATTCAAGGATGAAGGTGGGATAACATTTTCAGACAAGCAGCGTTGGAGGGAATTTGCCCCTAGCATAGTCGAACTAAAGGACCTAAAGTCACGTTAGAAGAAAAGAATGAAGAGAAATCAAAATGGCAAGTAAGTGGGTAAGTCTAGGTAACTACTGACTACATAAAGCAGTAACACCGTTTTGTATATCCAAGAAGAAAGAAAGAAAGAAAGAAAGAAAGAAAGAAAGAAGAAAGAAAGAAAGAAAGAAAGAAAGAAAGAAAGAAAAGTAAATAAGTCAGGAAGGGCAGTAAAGAGACTAAAAGTGTTGTAAAGTCCTTGCATTGCCCAGAAAGAGGATTAAAAATACCATGTAATTTTAGACTTTGATAGGTCAAGAATATGTTATGATCTATAGTGTAAATACCATGGAAATAATACAAATAGTGAATAGCTTTCAAGCTAATGGATAGGAAAATGGAATAATAAAAAAATAATACCAAAAAGTGCAAGAAAAGAAAGAAGAACGTAGGTCAGGTAGAACAAACAGAAAGCACTCAATGAAATGCTAGATTTAGGGGCGCCTGGGTGGCACAGCAGTTGGGCGTCTGCCTTCAGCTCAGGGCGTGATCCCGGCGTTATGGGATCGAGCCCCACATCGGGCTCCTCCGCTATGAGCCTGCTTCTTCCTCTCCCACTCCCCCTGCTTGTGTTCCCTCTCTCGCTGGCTGTCTCTCTCTGTCAAATAAATAAATAAAATCTTTAAAAAAAAAAAAAAAGAAAAGAAATGCTAGATTTAAACCAACGTAAATGAGTTCAATGCTCCAGTTAAAATATAAAGATAGACTGGTTGGGGAAAAAAAGCCCGATGATATGTAGTGTTGCAAGGCACACATCTTAAACACATGGATATAGAGACGTTTGAGAATGAAAAGGGAAGATAAACATACTAAATAACCAACATAAAGTTGATATCTCTATATTAAAACCAAATGAAATAGATTTGAAAGACAAAAAGCCAAACTACAGATACCTGAAGGTTGTGAAATATTCAGTTCACCAGGAGAAATTCCTTTGTCTAATTAACATTGCCTCAAAATATATAAAACAAAATACTGAAAGTATTACAAGGAGAAACAGACAAACCCCCAATCCCGGTGAGAAATTTTAACATATTCCTCTCCCCAGCCAACAGAGCAAACAAACAAGAAATTAGCAACCATTTAGGATTTTTGAACCAGACGATCAGCAAACTTGATATAAAAAACATGCAGAACACTGGATGCAATGACTGCGGAGTTCACATTCCTTTCAAACACACACAGAACCTTACAAAGGCTGGGTCAGAAACGAAGTGTCCAAAATTTCAAAGAATTTAAATAATATAGAATATATTTTCTGGTCCCCACGCAATTAAGCCAGCAGCAAACAACAAAAACGTATAACTAGAAAATCCCTGTTTTTCAAAATTCAGAAATAGACTTCTAAGTCACCACGGGTCAAAGAAGAACCCGCAAGGGAAGTTTGACAATCGCGTGACATAAACGAAAACAAAATACCACACATCAAAACATCAGGGAAGCAGCTAAAAAAGCAATGGTTGCAGAGAAATATACTATTGCAACATCTTCCACAAACCCCCTAAAGACCTGCTGATCTTAACCCTCCGTTTGGCCAACCGTTTCCTTAAAAACGCATTGAGACTTCATAAAACTGGCATTTTCGCAGAGCGTTACCCCCTCTCTTAGATGCTTCTTGTTAAGTCCAGCTCCACCACCCGCCCACCGGGGGCAGCCGGGGTGGATCCGAACCGTCCGCCAAGGCGCACGTGAATGTCAATAGAGGCCACGCATGTGGCTAACAGCCCACAACATAGAACCATACGGAGCTCAAGCTGGCGCGGCGGAGCCAACTTTGGCTGAGCGGGTGGGCTGTGTGGGACAGTGGAACCTACTGGTTGAGGTGGGGCCGGACGCTCTTCACATCCGAGAGGTAATCTCTGAAGGCAGAACCTGAGCCGGGGGACCACACGTGTCATCAAAGCTTCTGTCTGTAATCTCTTTCTTCATAGAATGAACTTGCATTCGTTCAACCGTGAGTGCCGTTGGCCCCGGGGCACTTGGCTAGGCAGCGAGGAAATGGAAATAAACCACCTGTGGTCCCTTTCCTCGAGGAACACATCATTTTATTTTTTTTATTATTTTTTAAATGATTTTTTATTATATTATGTTAGTCACCATACTGTACATCCCTGGTTTCTGATGTAAAGTTTGACGATTCATTAGTTGCGTATAACACCCAGTGCACCATGCAATACGTGCCCTCCTTACTACCCATCACCAGCCTATCCCATTCCCCCACCTCCCTCCCCTCTGAAGCCCTCAGTTTGTTTCTCAGAGTCCATAGTCTCTCATGCTTCATTCCCCCTTCTGATTACCCCCCCTTTCTTTATCCCTTTCTTCCCCTACCGATCTGAACACATAATTTTTTTAAGGGGGAACTCATCGTAGAGACAAATAGGTTCCAGGTGAGAAAGAGAAGGAGGGAGAGATGGGGAGAGAGAGAGAGAGAGAGACAAGGAAGAAAGACTTTGCAAAATTTGAAAATGTCCACGTGCAAAGGTAACCCTGATCACTGATCAGAACTTTTCTTTTCTTTTCTTTTTGAGATTTTATTTATTTATTCATTTGAGAGAGAGACAGAGAGAGCAGAAGCAAGAGGAGAGGCAGAGGGAGAGGAAGAAGCAGACTCCCTGCTGAGCTGGGACCCCACCCCCACCCCCACCCCCGAACTCGGGCCTTGATCTTGGGACCTGGAGATCATGCCCTGAGCTGAAGGCAGATGCTTAACCATCTGAGCCACCCAGGAGCCCCAGAACTTTCCATCTCTGGATGATGGACGCTAGCATCACTTGTGCTCGTGGCATTTCATATTACCCCCCCACTCTGGTGGAACAGTACAAGCCATAGACCTGGATTCTGGTCAGAGCTCTCCCGGCTTCCAGCTGGGCGAAGCTATTACCTCTCTGTCAATAATGGAGGATAATGGAGGCTGCTCACCCCATGACTGGGAGGATGCTTCCTCCTCCAGGAGAAATGAGAAGTACTATAAGGCATGACTATATTCCTCACTACACGACCTTTCAGCTGGGTGATCTCTAATTTTTCCAGTTGTCCGTTGCCCTTCCAGCAAAGCAAAAGATCTGAGCCTCGGTGCATGGATTAGGGATCGGCCCCCAGGCTTGCAGAACTGGCTAAAGTCATTTGTGAAGTTTCAGTGTATCCCGCATGCATATGTTCCTAGTTCCGCAGTCTTCATCGGGCTCTCTAGGGAATCCACGGCTGCAAGAGAGGCTGAACACCGCTGGTCTGGACAGAGGGGTTTGGAGGTACAGAGGGTGACCGATTTACCTTTGTTTCCCCAGACCTGTGTCACAGTGCCCTGCACCCAACAGGGGACTCCTCACTTTGTTATATTAAAAAATATCAAGATGGGGGGCGCCTGGGTGGCTCAGTTGGTTAAGGGTCTGCCTTCAGTTCAGGTCAGGATCTCAGGGTCCTGGGATGCAGCCCCGAGTCGGGCTCGCTGCTCCGCGGGGAGCCTGCTTCTCCCTCTCCCTCTGCCCGTTCCCCTCCCCCCTGCTCGTATAAAAACAAAACACATCAACATGGATACGTGTTATGATGGCAAATATTAACATTCCAAACAAGTCTGGTTTCATCCTAGGGATGAAGTATTGAATTCTGATGAAGCCTGTCGCTGGCGGTCACGTAGGAAGGGGTACCAAACGTAGAAGGCCTGGCTACTGCAGCGTTTTCAACAATTGTTATAAGAGGTTCATTATTTCTTTGCTTGTGTTTTCAACCAACCTGGGGGAGGTCCTTCTCTCATCTTTGTCGAACTTGCAAATGGTTTCGTTTGTTTGATCGTGGCAAGGTGGAAGGAAGCTCAGTCATGCAGGCCTCCTAAAAGCTCCTCTGGGCACATGAGAACATGTCCCCTCCCCGGGACACACACCATGCCTGAAAAGCAGAGCCGACCTCAAGGGAGTATTTGGGTATGCCTGCTCTGACCGTATTTCCTACAAGAATGCAAGTCTGCTAACACAGAATTTTCCTGGTCACAATGACCTGAGGCTGTCAAGTTTAACACAAGCCTCAGACAGAGGAACAACAGAAGCGGGTTGAGGCGCTTGGCCTGTCAAACCACAACACAGCTAAAGTACAACCGTCTCTCCCCTCATCGTTGCTGTCACACCGAAAACCCCGAAAACAGCCTGAATGCCAATCCATACGAGACTAGCTAAAAGAACTATCCTATATCCTAACAATAAGATACTAGTATCCTGGGGCGCCTGGGGGGCTCAGTCCTGTAGGCGTCTGCCTTCCGTTCAGGTCACGCTCCCAGGGTCCTGGGATCGAGCCCCGCATGGGGCTCCTTGCTCAGCAGGGAGCCTGCTTCTCCCTCTGCCTGGAGCTTCCCTTGCTTGTGCTCTCTCTCTCTGACTAATAAATAAATAAAATCTTTTTTTTTTAAAGGAAATATACACTATAAAGAATCATCAAAGCCAAAAATTGTTTTATTTTTAAAATCTAATAAACTCGTTGGCAGGATCAAGAAAAAACAAGAGTAGGCACAAATCGCCAGTGGCAGGAACACTGAGAGCATCCCTAGAACCTTACAGCCATTAAAGAAGGAATCAGAGAATATAAATTAACAATTTGTACCAATAAATTTGAAAAAGCAGAGGAAATAAATTCTTAGAGAACACTGCAACTTACAAAAGCCAACGCGGGCCAGAAGAGAAAATTCTGAATAATCCTGTAGTGCCAGATTTTCCTTTTTATTTCATTTTCTATTCTTCCAAAGAATAGGAAGAGAGGGAACACTCCCCAGCTTATTTTGTGAAACAGCACAAACATTTTACCAAAACCTGAGAAAGATGTGATGAGAAAGAAAAATCACAGCCAGGGGTTCGTGGCTAGCTCAGTGGATGGAGCATTGGACTCTTGATCTCAGGGTTGCGAGTTTGAATCCTGTGTTGGGTGCAGAGATGACTTCCAAATAAAAATAACATCTTTAAAAAAAAAAGGATAATCACAGCCAATCTCATTCATAAAAATAGATGCAAAAATCCTGTGGTAGCCAATCTCCAATGATCTGTGCCCCTTAAGTAGTCACACCTTAGCGTAGCCCCTTCCCCCGTGGGCCGGAGTGACCAATATGCCAACAGCATCGGTCACCTCTGAGGTAGGTAATAAAAGACACTTGGCTTTCACCTTGGTGCCACATCCCCCCTCAGGTAATGAGTTCTGGGGACCGGCCATGGCGGCAGCCATGTTGTGAGCTGCCCCCAGAGTGCCATGGAGAGACAAAGCAGAGTCCCCAGCCAATCATCACAGGAGCCAGCGAGGAAGTGCATCAGTCAGTCCCGGGCAAGCCTTCAAATAATTAATTTTTCATTAAAATTCATGAGGTTAACACCTCGAAGGTTGGGGATTGTTACTTTTAACGACTGAACAAATACACTTTTTTAAATTTTCTCAGCTTTGGGGCGCATTGGGGATTGTTACTTTTAACGACTGAACAAATACACTTTTTTAAACTTTCTCAGTGGTTACGCATCTGCCTTCAGCTCAGGTCAGGATCCTGGGGTCCTGTGATCGAGCCCCACATCGGGCTCCCTGCTCAGTGGGGAGTCTGTTTCTCCCTCTCCCGCTCCCCCTGCTTGTGCTCTCTCTCTGTCTGTCTAATAAATACATAAAATCTTAAAAAAAATAAACTTTCTCAGCTTTAATGTCTCATGTGGCAATGGGAATAGATAAAACTCACATAAAGAAATGTTCTTGGGGCACCTGCGGGCTCAGTCTGTTAAGCGTCCGACTCTTGACTTGGGCTCGGGTCATTTTTTCCCAGGGTTGTGAGATCGAGCCCCACGCTGGGATTCTCTCTCTTCCTCTCCCTCTGCCCCTCCCCGTCCTCTAATAAAATTTGAATAAATTTTCTTAAGCTCCTGGGGGGGTCCTCCATCATTTCAAAGAATGTAAAAGGTCCTGGAGACCAAAAAGATTGAGAACTGCTGTTCTAAGTTCCAAGCAACCATTGCACTTGCTGTGACGTTTTAATAATACACACGAGCTTCAAAAGAGCACCATTTATTGCTTCTCCTTTATACAAATTATATTTTCTCATGGAATTTGATCTCAACAACTCAGTCACACAGCTGGCTCCCAATACACACCCCTCAGCTCCATAGGTTCCTTTCAAAGGTAAATGGATTGGGAATCGTTCAAGCTGGCTTAGGGAGTAGTTTGGCTCTAACCCATGTGCCCTTACCTATTCCTCCATTCAAGCAGTGGATGTGAAATAAACACAAAGAGCACAATTTTTTTTTTTTTTTTTTTTTTTTTTTTTTTTTTTTTTTTTTAGCCCCCAAGGGGCTGCACCGTTCCTGGAGGACCGGGATACCGGGTCAATGCGTGGAGGGGATGGAGCAAGGTCCTATCCCACCTCCCTGTCATCTATTTTAAAGATGAATAAACCAAACTTCAGTCCCCTCAATTCTGTCATTATGTGTGACCACCGACTTTTTCATTAGCGTTTAAAATTTAAAACAGCAAAACAGCACAAACTGCCAAATGTAATATTTTGTTTGGTAAGTGCCAATTTTAATTCATACATAAAATAGTTTATCCAGTTTTGGTATCTTTTGAAATTACAGTTTACTTTATTTTTTTTAAGATTTTTTTATTTATTTGACAGAGAGAGAGAGAGGGAACACAAGCAAGGGGAGTGTGAGAGGGAAAAGCAGGCTTCTCACTGAGCAGGGAGCCCAATGTGGGGCTCGATCCCAGGGGTCCTGGGATCATGATCTGAGCTGAAGGCAGACACTTAATGGCTGAGCCACCCAGGCGCCCCTACAGTTTACTTTAATTGTCTTAAAATAGAAGAAGCAAGAGAATTGTATTGATTATTACATGATTATTACTGAAAATAATTCTGTCCTGTAGAGGAAAGGGGGTGTTAAAAATAAGTAGCTAAGAGGAGCAGGTGGGTGGCTCAGTTCAGTATGCATCTGACTCTTAAGCATCTGACTCTTAGTCTCCGGGTCGTGAGTTCAAGGCCCAGGTTGGGCTCCATGCGGGGCGTGAAGCCTACTTTAAAAAAAAAAAAGAAGCAGCTGGGAATGACAGATATGCTAGAGTCACCACTTCTCCAAGAGGTGAGGACAATTGTGTTCCTAGTACCCAGCACCATGCCGAGCAAACAGTAGATGATCAAATATTTGTTGAGTGAAATATTACAAATAAAATGTCCCATGCAATGGCAAAGCATCAGCTTCAGCCTCTAATGGAGTTGAATTCCATTCAAAATTAGACTTTTTTTTTTTTTTTTTTTTTTTTTACGTAGGCTCCATGCCCAACAGGGCTCGACTCACTCTGAGATCACCACCTGAGCTGAGATCAAGTGTGGGACGCTTCACCGACTGAGGCACGCAGGCACCCCCAAATCAGCCATTTTTTTAATTTAAAAAAAAGAAGAAGAAGAAGAAGAAGAAAGAAAAGAAAACGAGGGGCCCCTAACTGGCTCAGTCCGTGGAGCCCTGGGACTCTTGCTCTCTGGGTCGTGAGTTCGAGCCCCACGTAGGGTGTAGAGATTACTTTAAAAAAAAATTCTTAAGGAAAAAAAAAAGGTAACTAAAAAGATAAAGAAAAGCTTAAAAGAATTAGTTTCTTTTGGGGAAGAAACGTTAGATTTCCCCCATGGTCACGCAGGCCAGCAGCCTTAAGATCGCAGAGCTACAACGACAGCAAACAACATCAATTAAAGCCAAGACCTTTTGTGCCGTCCAGCTGTCCATGTGTGAAGGAAGAGTCAAATTTGCCAAAGCCTTGCCAGTTTTAAATTCGTTGGCACCGAGCCTGATGCCAGGACTGCTAGGTCACACGTTAAGGAACGTGGGGTGGGGGGAATGCCGGGGAAGGAGAGGGAGCACTGGAATGAGAGCCCGAGCACTCACGCACGCAGGGGCTGCCTCCCTTCCTTCCCCTCGCTCCGCCACATCCTCTGTGTAACCCGGGCTTCGTGTTAACGCTCAGAAAGCATCAATCATCTCACGAACACCCTTTTGCAAGATTTCGCAAGATGACCTCCTTGTCAGTGTTCGACGATAGTTCTAGTATTGAAAAATACAAAGAAAATAAACTTTGGGGGTAAAAAGACACAGAACGTATTTTTGTCCTGTGTTGTGGGCTCTACAAAGTAAAGCCGCCTTCCACGTCGGCTTTCCGTCCTGTGGTTATTCCGCTAGTCCTCGGGCTCTCCGGCGCCCCGGCTCCGGCACGGACGCGCACTCTGCCTCGAGGCTGCGCGCCTGGGCGCCTGAAACCCGACTTTCTAAAATTCGCGACTGCTCCGGCTGTTTTCCGAGCGGCCTCGGCTTTCCGTGCGCCCGGAGCCCGCGGGCCCCTGGTCGGAGCCCCCGGGTCCCGAGCCGCGCTCCGCGAGCCGAATCCCACGCTCGGGACATCCGAGCGACCCCTTCCCCCGGCCCAGACGCAACCTCCACGTCCAATTTTCCGACTGGAAAACCAGGGTTTCCTGGGGGCGCGGCGTTCGGGAAAGAGCAGGGGCTCGCAACGGCGTCCGGTCCCCTTCCCGCCGCCCTCGCCTACGTGGGGGGACAGGTCGGGCTCGGCCCGGAGAACGCGGCGTCCCCGGCCCAGGCCCCCGCCCGCCAGGGCCCACCTCCCACTTTTCTCTGCTCCCCGGACACTCACCTGCACCAAGTCATCCCGAATCCCGCCGCCCGGCGCCGACCCCGCGGTGTTGCGGCTCGGCCGCCCCGACTGCCCCAGGCAAATTCCTGGGAGGCGCACAGGTGGAGGAAGCGGGGAGAGCTCGGCTCGGTCCCCGCCCACGTCGCCACCCACCCCCGCCCACCCCCGGCTCGCGCCGTGCGCCCAGCCAGGTGCCGATGTCTGCTTGCTGAGCCGCGAGCCTCGCACGCACAGACCGGCCACGGGCCCACGCCCTGGGGAACCGGAGAAGGTGGGGAGAAAGCCCACAGCCCCGGCTGGTGATACTTCCTCGGTACCTGCTCGATGCTACCCTCGATTTGCGCTGTGCCATTTATTTGTCATAACGGCCCTAAGAGAAGAGTACGGTTATTAGCCCCACTTTTAGGACGGGGAAACTGAGGCAAAGTGGGGCGATCAGCCAGAAAGTGGAGGGGCTGGGACGGGAACCGCGTCGGGGGGGGGGACTGGGCAGCCCCTTGCGAGTGGAGCATTTTCTGTCCCGAGCCGGCCAGTCTCCGCCGCGTCGGTGGTCAGAGTTGACAGAGGGGCCCTCTCTGCGGGGCACCGAGGGGATTGAGCACGTGACCCGAACCTCCGAATGGCCAGGGGCTGGGAAAGGCGGGGCAGAAGCGCGGTCACGGCGTCGCGCGCGTTTCCCTCCTCCCGGGGCTCCGGGAGTCGGTCCTCGCTCAGCGCCCGGAGCCCTGAGGGCTCCCCGCTCCAGGCTGCAGTCCGGCCCCCGCCCTGCACTCGCCAGCTCCCAGCCTCTATCTGGGACCTCTTCTCCTCCTCGGCTGGTAAAGGGACTTCTGTCTCCCCCCCCTTAAAGAGCGACACAATCCGTGCGGTCACCTAGTCTAGCCTCCCGACCACCGCTGCCCCTCCCTCTTCCTCCCGTGGAAGCTGGGTGCAGGCGAACCCCCAGCCGCGCTGCCGGCCGACAGCTCACACATCCGTTCGCCAAGTTTTGCCTTGGCCCCTCCTCCACCCCTACCCCCCACCCCACAGGGACTGTTCTGGTAAAAGGCGCGGGGTGGGAAGCTAGAGTGGGTTGAATTCCTCTAACACACCTGTGTGGCCACCAGTGCCTCTGTGCCTGGAAGAGTCCAGTGCATTTCAGCTGAAAATATGGCAGGACCCTTTTCACAAGCCGGGCGCAGGGCTGGGCAGCTTCCTGTGGTTCGGCTCCAGTGGGACTGTATTTTGTTTTCACCATGACCCAGCTTACCTTGCAAAACCTACATTTTTTTAAGTAAACAAAACAATAGAGTGCAAAATGCTTGCCAAACGACCGGTGTTTCTATTTTGATATAGTATGTACTTCGTTATACCCTGCTGTGTCCCAAAAAAGGATTTAAGACAGATGCATACAATACAAGGCCATGTAAATTAAAAAAAAAAAAATGACAGCCAATCAATCAAACCTGGTAAGTCCAGAAAGAGTAGAAAGACTTGCTGGGGGCGCCGTGGGAAAGGGATCTACGATCCCGGTGCAGGTGAGTCCCAAGTTCAATGCCCAGCTTCTGGGCAGCTCGAAGACAAGAGAAAACCTTGCCGAAGGGGAGTTCTGAGGTAGCAATTACAGATAACTGCTTTCTAGAAACAGCTGGAAAAGGGATGTTCTGCTTTCCTGGACAAGACTCATTAGTAAAGCATTGTGCTTACCATGTGAGAGCAGTACAGAGACCTCATTGCTTACTGTCCCATACATTCTCCCCTTAATTCAACCCTGTGATGCTGCTGTGAGCGGCCTTTCAGAGGTGAGAACCCAGCCCAAGAAGGATTTCAAACTTTGTGGCCAGTGACGGAGCTAGGACCCGCTCCCAGGGGTTGGGCCTGTAAAGGTGGGTCCGGGCTGGCCCCACTGTACGCCCGGCCTCACCAGTTCTGCCTAAACAGAAGGACTTTTCTCGGGACTCAGAAGTGGGAACTGGGTCCATTCAGCCATCACGTCTGCCTCCTGGAAGCATTGTGAGCTGTGATTTCCTGTCCAGGATGAATCCTCTGGTTGGGAGTCTCTGCCCGCTCCGAGGGTGACTAGCAGGAAGGGAAAGTTAGCTAAGTGAGGGCGTGTTCGCTGTGTTTCAGCCGGACCAGGACCAGCCGGGAGCTCTAACAGCAAGCTCTCCATGGCGGAGGTGGGCTGTGGTCGCTGGGTGTAGACCCAGAGCCGAGCAGGGCGTTCGCCGCTGCCCTGAGGGGTAGAGGAGAAATGGCCCCTGAAGACGATATCTGGAGCACTGATGGGTGGCCAGGCCGGGGCACATCTCACTCCAGAGGCTGCCTGGGGTCCGTCTGAAGGTCGTCTCTCCCTGCGGGGGACCTCAGGCTTTGTCACCGTGGCTGGCTACTATTTACCACCAGGATGTGACCTCCACTTCTCCCTGGCTGTGGGCCCATAGCCAGCTACCACTTTGACAAACTGGTAAATTGTTAAGTAATCTAATCCCCGCTGCGCATGGTCATTCCAGCCACTCCCAGGGCCCAGGACAAACACGTCTGACGTTGGTGTCACTTGGCCAACGGCCACACTCTATCTTTGAAAATCAGGCTCTTTTCTACTTGTCCCTTGTGGGGGAAGCTTGGAGTGGCCCACGAGGAACTCACACACACCGAGCAGATCCTGGTACCATATGGGAGCCTTCTCAAAGGCGTTCTTTGAAAGACTGATTCAGCCAGCTTTGCCTACTGGTCCAATGAAAACAGTGCTCTTGACCAAAGAGGAGGGGTGCTCAGCGAAGACAGAAATCGGATGATATCTTTTTTTTTTTTAAAGATTTTATTTATTCGACAGAGATAGAGACAGCCAGCGAGAGAGGGAACACAAGCAGGGGGAGTGGGAGAGGAAGAAGCAGGCTCATAGCGGAAGAGCCTGATGTGGGGCTCGATCCCACAACACTGGGATCACGCCCTGAGCCGAAGGCAGATGCTTAACCGCTGTGCCACCCAGGCGCCCCAGAAATCGGATGATTTCTGACGCCCTCCCAAAGCGCGGATCCCTGATCGCCACTTCTTTCTTAGCTCCGAAGGAAGGCGACCGTGTCCTATTCATGCTGTTCCTCCCAGAGTGCCACAGGGCTGCCCAGAGTAGGTCCTCTTAGTTGACTGGCTGAGTGAATGATTGCCTCGAGCCGTGCGACGGTTCTCTCACCCGCAGCCACCACCCGCCCCCCTCCCCAAATCCAGCCCTTGCTCCTGCTCAATACATGGATGTCGGAAGAAAAAGAAGTTCAGGGGTTCAGGGGACGGAAGGGGAAGGGACAAAACACTCTGATGTTGGTTCGCAAACGGGCCCCCAAACATGGGAGACGAGGAGAGACGGAAGAAAGAGCAGACTATTCCAGATGGGGGGGGGGGGCGGTTCCAGTAAGTGAGGGAACCTGCAGAAGACCGGCCGTCGAAGGCAAGTAGCTCTCCGCATCTCCGCGCAGGCTCTTGGCAGTGTATACCACAGGCGCCCTAACTCAGTTCCGTCCCGTGCCCTGTCCAGATGGTCTTCGGAACGGCTCTTGCTGTGGGGGCAGCGGGCACAGCATACATTCCAGGGCCAGGGTGGGTGGGGGTGGGGAGAAGGAACGTCCCATTGCTCAGGTTCAGCCTGAAGGTCAACCGAAGGTCACATCCTCTTGGTCACCTACCTCCTCCAACACATACGTACCATGATCCCACAGGAAAAGGAAGTGGTGTCGTTTGCTCGAGAAGAAGAATGAAGCTCTGGGTGCACGAAGTTAGACCCTCCAAGGGGAAGGTCCTCCATAGACTGAGCTTGGATCTCAAGGAGCCGTGAAGGTTGTTCCAGGGCTCTCACATGCCTTTCCGTCTCCCCCAGAGACTCCTCCACACCCCCATGCTTCTGTTGTCTGGCTTTTACCTTCAGCCTCTGGTTAAATGTCACTTCCTCAAAGAGGCGGTTTCTAGACCAGGTCAGGTTCCTCTTTGGGTATTTCTGTAGCACCCAGTACTTTCTCATACTCGTGTATTTCTATGTGCATGTGTGTGTGTCTGCTGCCTGGTTCCCACGTTCCCTGAAAAGCAGCACCCCTTCTGTTTTGCTCACCATTGTATCCTTTGCACACGGCCTGGCTCGTAGTTGATATTCAAAAACTGTCTGCTGGAGAGAGGAAGGCACTTTCTCACACCCTGCAAAGCTCAGGACCATGGTGGGCCTTCCATGTTTGCTTGTCTCACTCTTACATGAGGAAGGTGACCCCCGGGGCCTCATGGGAGGACCCAGCACTCGGGCTGTGAAGCTCTCCGCCTGCCCTGCTGCCTGGTGTCCGGGAGAGTCCAGGTTAGAGACGGAAGGAAAGTCAGGAAGGAGCAAAGCCATGTCTGGCACAGTGAAGCCAGGACAGATGTCGAGGATGCTGCCCTACTGGCTTCAGCTTGACCTTGACCTTGACTCACGTGGACCAGGGCAAAGGGAACAGAGACTTGAGAGGCTGCAGACTGCTTCTTATAGTTGTCTTCCGAATCGTCTGGATGCCTTCAAGAGGCAGTACGGAGTACTGGTTAGAAGATGAACTCTAGAAAATAAAATAATTTAAAAAATTTTTAAAAAATGAACTCTAGAACCTGGCTCTGCTCCTGCCCCCTACCTGCTGTGTGACCTTAGACGAATTATTGAACATCTCTGTGCCTCAGTACCTTCAGCTGTAAAAATGTAGATGATGATAGTACCTATCTTGTGAGGTCGTTTTAAGAATCAAGTGAGTTGATGGGGCATCTGGGTGGCTCAGCCGGTTGAGCATCTGACTCTCCATTATTTGGGCTCAGGTCATCACTTTGGGGTCGTGGGGTCGTGGGGTTGTGGGATCGAGCCCCCGGTTGGGCTCGGCACTCAGCAGGGAGTCTGTTTCTCTCCTTCTCTCTCCCTCTCTCTCTCTCTCTCTCTGCCTCTGTCCCCCCTGCCCCCTTCCCCCGCTCCCGCATGCACGCACATACTCTCTCTAAAATAAATAAATACATCTTTTAAAAAAAGAGAGAGAATTAAGTGAGTTGATACATGTAAAGTACTTGAAACAGTGCCCGGGAAGTAATACTTCCATAGGAAGGTTAGCCATTATTATCTGAAGGGCAGCTTTTGTGCTCCGAGAAGTCCCTTTGTGTTTACTAGGGTTTAAGTTCATGTTGCATTTAGTAAAGTCCCAAGTGCAAGCTCTGTATTCCAGGGACAGATCTGATTATTTGCTATCACTGAACGATTGCTTCTGATGCTTCACTCCCCTATCATAGAGTTATTGCACATCACACACTTGCCCCTGCCTCACGGTGGGCCCTGCCCCACCGCCTCAGGCTTGGCCTTAACCTTTGCTTTGACCCAACAGATGTTAGCAAAGGCTGAACTCTGTGTGCATCGGCTTTATCTCCTGAGTTCCAGGGATCTGCCAGTCGAAGCACAGGCCCCAGGTAGTTACTGTGCCTTCGCAGGCCAAGATACTCCAGTGGCCGGTGGGAGCTGGAATGAGGGATGATTTCCAGTGCTGCGGGTAGGCTGAAGGCCTCAGCCGTGAGCAACAGCTCGGGCGGAGGGGCAGAGGGTGGGGAGAGAGAAATCGGAATCCGGTCAGACCTGTGGTCTTCGGGGGAGGAACCACCTGCCACTGCCAACCACAGGGAGCGAGCTGGAGGAATAAATATTCCACACCCTCCCGCTTGCTAGTTTCTCTCGTTGGCTAAACCCAACAGGAAGCAGGGGGACAAGGGAGCATGTGCTGTAGAGACTACAGATGTCTTCCGGGAGCACCAGACAAGGAGTGAACGGCGGCAGATAGATCTGGAAGCACAGAATAACTAGCACGCAGTCTCATTTACAACTGGGGCAATCAGGGTACCGTCACAGCTGTTAAGAAGCCACCCCCAAATCATGGGGCGCCTGGGAGGCTCGGTCGGTTAAGCGGCTGGCTTCGGCTCAGGTTATGATCTCAGGATCCTGGGATCGAGTCCCACGTGGGGCTCCCTTCTCAGCCGGGAGCCTGCTTCTCCCTCTCCTTCTGCCCCTCCTCCTGCTCGTGCTTTATAAATAAATAACGCACGTCTACAATCAATAACCCCATTGCTTACTCAAACACAAAGTATTCCTGAATATGGCACCGAAAATATAGTAGGAATACGATGGGTTTGATTTCTTTAATTATTTCATCTCCGTATTTAACTCTGAACTATCCGGGAATTAAAATAAACTTCATTACTAAGAAAACTAGTTCACTCTACCCAGAAATAACTAGGCTTACCATCTCGGCAGGTTGAGCTGTTTACCAGTTGGCAATTTTTCACTGGGATCCGAGACTTCAACCGCTCACTGATTTAAATAAACACTTAGCCAGCTGGGACTTGCAAATCCGTATCCCGTAATTAGGGAACCCTCATAGGACCTATCCCTTTAAGTCCACACTACACCATTATCTTAATCCTTTCATTAAATTTGCATATACTGAAAAAAATTAAAAATTAAAAAAACAACCCCCCCAAAAAAACTAGAAAACAATTGAGTATACTGGTCTTCACTCTCACCAAGATTGCATCTATTTTTTTTTTCTTCCCTCTTTCTTGAGGTGTAGTTGACACATGACGTTGCGTTGGTCTCAGGTGTACAACACAGTGATTCACAAGTCTCTGCTTTGTGCCGTGCTCACCGCGAGTGCAGCTCCCACCTGTCACGATGCAACGCTGTTAGAGTACCATGGACTACGTTCCCTGTGCTGTGCCTCTCATCCTCAAAGATTTCATCTAATTTCCTCACTGCTTGAGAGGAATTTGCATTTCTTTCATTTTATTAAAGAGCGGTAAATTAACGTAGTCAGGGGGATAAAAGCATAGACTTGGCTCTCCAGAGAGCCAGTCAAATTCCTGGTGTACTTTAGCTGTGTGACCTTGGGCCAGTCCTTTAACTTCTCTGTGCTTCAGCGGTGTCATCTGTAAAGTGATCATGATAACAGGGCCTCATTCACAAAGCTGTTGAGAATATTAAAAGTTAATACAAGTGAAGCACTTAGAAGAGTGCCTGACACAGGGGTAACTACTATCCACTTATCTCTACTTATTCACTAACATCTGTAAGGCTCTAAAGTCTCTTTAATGCCATTTCATTCACTCCCTCACCCCCTTCTGTAATTCCATCAAAACATCTGTACGCGGGGCTCCTGGGTGGCTCAGTCGTTAAGCGTCTGCCTTCGGCTCAGGGCGTGATCCCAGCGTTCTGGGATCGAGCCCCGCATCAGGCTCCTCCGCTGGGAGCCTGCTTCTTCCTCTCCCACTCCCCCTGCCTGTGTTCCCTCTCTCGCTGGCTGTCTCTCTCTCTCTCTCAAATAAATAAAATCTTAAAAAAAAAAAAAAAAGCATCTTTACGCGCTGTCTTCTGTGCACATTCTCCCTCTCTCTCCAGGCGTAGGGCTGTGTGTGGCATTACACGACACACAGAGAAAACATGTCCTTGGGCTGGGCAGCAGAGCGCAAGAGCTCAGTGGCCCTGATCTCGAGAACATCATTCTAGACTTCCCACTAACACTCATTTCTACAGTAAACAAGGAATGAGATCTTCCTCAGAAACAAAGACGCACCTGTGTGGGGAGACCAACTCCAGAATTCCCAGAACACCATTTCCCCTCGGAAGCAAGAACCAGCAGTTCTAACCTGGGCTCAGATTGCCTGGGATTGTTTGGAATCTGCGCTGACTCACTTTTATGTGTCAACTTGACTAGGGCACTGGGTGTCCAAATATTTGTGTCTGGCCACTGGGGTATTTCTGTATGAGATTCACAGTTGAATCCGTGGACTGACGGGAGCAGATGTGGGTGGGCCTCAGGCTGTTGAAGGCCTGAATAGAATAAAAAGGCTGAGTGAGAGGGAATTTTCTCTCTCTCACTGTCTTCAAGCTGGGACATCCATCCTCTCCGTCCTTCAGACTCAGGCTCAGACTGGAACTTCCACCATCGCTTCTCCTGGGTCTCGGGCCTTCAGACTCAGACTGGAGCTCCCCCATCAGCTCTCCTGGGTCTCCAGCTTGCCGACTGCCAATCCTGAGACTTCTCCGCATCAGTAGTCACACGAGACGTCTCCTTGTGTGAGTCTGTCTATGGAGAGATGAAGATATCTGGCCATCCTCTGGTTTTTTGGTTCTGTTTTTCTGGTGAGCCCTGACTAATATGGAGTCCTAACTTGGAACATCCACTCTTAGGACGGGGATTTGAAACATGGGGTGCATCTCTCTCTGCACCATACAACTCTACAGCTTGGCCTGGGGCTGGGGCTGGGGCTGGGGCTCGGAAGGAGCTTGGAGGAAGTGTGTTCGAGGAGGTGAGCGAGACAGGTAAGAGGAAGAGTGCCCACTCGGCTTTCCCCATGGGAGAAGCTGCTGCCCACGTCTTTCCACCACAAAGACAGACAGTAGCAAGGACAGTGGGGGATGAGAACAGCATGAGCTTGGAGCCTCAGCGACACCTGGGAGCCAGGGTCCCCTGGCTTCTCGCAAAGGTTCTTGAACCCTTACAGGCAAAATTTAAAATCACGCCTCATTAAGGAAAGAAAAATTCTCCCCAGTTTTTTCTTCGGCCACTATTCTCCTTCTTCCCTTTGTAGCCAGATTTCTCTGAAGAGTTGTCTGCACGCGTTGCCCCCATCCCTCCCCCAGCCACACCCGCCTCAATATCTCTTTTATGGATTCCACGCCACAGTGTCACAGAAATTGCTTCTGCTAAGATCCCTGTGACCTTCGTCGCTAAATCAAATGTGCACTTTCACTCTTCAACTTTTTCACGCTCTCAGCAGTGCCCTAAGTCTAGAGAGTGGGGTTAGATGTACCCCCTTAAGCTCAAGTGCTGACGAGCAGACCACATAGAGCAGATCGCATTATTGTTCTCAAGTATTCACCCTTCCTTGTAGCGGAGCCCTCTGTGCTGTGACTCTGCAGCTCCTCCCATTAGGGGTGGAGTATCCTTCCCCACTCTGCTGGTGTTGGGATTGGCCAGTGGAGTAGGGGTAGAAGGGACGGTGTGCCAGAATGGCCGGGACTTCCGATGTGATGCCTGTGTCTACTGATATCGTTGGGCTGCTACCATTGTCATGAAAGAAAGATGCCCTGGTTCCGGAAATTATGAGAGACACGTGAGCACAGCTGCTCCAGCTGCCCCACTGACCTGTGAGCATGAGTGTGATAATTAATGCTTACTGGGTTTTTAAAAAGATTTATTTATTTATTTATCTGAGAAAGAGAGAGAGAGAGAGAACATGCGTGGGGCGGGGGAAGGGCAGGGGAAGAGGGAGAAGCAGACTCCCTGTGAGCCTGATGCGGGGCTCCATCCCAGGACCCTAAGATCATGATCTTAGCCGACTGAGCCTCCCAGGCGTGCCAGCGCTTCCTGTTTTATGCCACTGAGTTTGGGGCTGTTTGTTACACAGCACTTTTGTAGCAGCAGTAGCCTGATACACTGTGTCCTCCCCACACAACAGTCATAAGCCTCAAAATTGGTCAGTGTAGAAATCAAAGCTATTTGCCAATGGCTGTCTTAGGACTCTTCTTGCATTTCTCCTCTTCCAATATCTTATCAATGGAAGAAGAATGGAAGGTTCTAGGAATAAGACATGTCAACTCTTGAAATTTTGTGAGGGTCCAACACTTCCACATCAGAATTTGGGATCTAAGAATCTGTGGGTTTGGACCTCAGGGGAGGTGACTTCAGATATTAATATCACAGAATTCTGGTCCAGGAACCATTATCTGGAAATTACCAATGGGTAATACCAATACCAAATACCAGTGGGTATCCATTTTTTTTCTTGGCTAGTAGTTATGATCATAAATTCCCAGTGGTCAATATTTTTTACCATAAATATGAACACAGTTTCTTCACTTCTGAAAACAATAAAATGCTCCTTATCAAATTCTGAAACCCCTTCCACAATTTCTATTGTTTTGTGAGCCGTGTACCTCCCCGGCACTGGCCCCAGAGCTTTATCAACAGCAGTGGTTTTAGACACATTTCATAGCTAAGTGACCTATAAAAATTTTATTTGTAAATTATTCCATCTCATCGCCAAGCGATTGCAGTTTCTTACTGACCTTTCTCTAATCAGTGTGGTCCATCCATGAAGATGTGTGAGGGAGAATTGAATGTCTGCATAAATAGGTATACTTTGTATATATGAACTTGAACTGTCTGGCTTTTTTTTTTTTTAAAGATTTTATTTATTTATGTGACAGAGAGACAGCCAGCGAGAGAGGGAACACAGCAGGGGAGAGGGAGAGGAAGAAGCAGGCTCCCAGCCCAGGAGCCCAATGTGGGACTCGATCCCGGAACGCCGGGATCACGCCCTGAGCCGAAGGCAGACGCTTAATGACTGCGCTACCCAGGCGCCCCGTCTGGCTTTTCTAAGGGGGACAGCCTTGCAACAACACAAGAGACAGAGTGTTGGCGAGGATGTGGAGAAAAAGGAACCCTCTTGCACTGTTGGTGGGAATGCAAACTGGTGCAGCCCCTGTGGAAAGGAGTATTTATTTAAAAATAAAACTACCCTGCAGTTGAGTAATCGCACTACTAGGTATTAACCCAAAGAAGATAAAAGCACTCATTCAAAGGGTTACATGTACCCCTATGTCTGTAGCAGCAGTATCTACAATAGCCAAGATACAGAAGCACCCCAAGTGTCCATCGATTGATGAATGGATAAAGAAGATGTGATACAGACATGCAATGGAATATTACTCAGCCAGAAAGAAGGAACGAAATCTTGCCATTGGCAATGACACGGAGGGAGCTAGAGAGTATTATGTCAAGCAAAATAAATCAGAGAAAGACAAGTACTACATGATTTCACTCATACATGGAACTTAAGAAACAAAACAAATGAGCAAAGGGAACAAAAAAGAGGAGAGAGACAAACCAAGAAACAGACTTTCGGGGCACCTAGTGCCACACACATTTTTAAATGGGATTATCCTTGTGCCTTCTACCACGTGGTTCTAATCCTGACCCAGGGAACCGCTCTAACACCCCAGTCAGTGCCCGTGGCTCTCTCCCCCACCTCCAGTTCTGTGTCGTGGGACCTCACAGTCTTGAGACCATCGTGCCCATGAATTTCGGGTCCATTGCCTGGATCGGGAATATTTATAAACTACGCGGTCAAGTCTCAAAGCCTCAGCTGTCCCCACACCACCGATTCCAGGTTCTACTCCTAGCCCTCAGACAACTTAAGAAAATCTCCTGGTTTCTCAGAGGCCAGACCTACTTATGTAGCTCTTTTCTGCCCTGTGCCACAGGCCAGGACAGAACCCAAGAGCAGGGATGGTTTAGATGTAGTTTTTTTTATCCCCTGGACCTGACCTTCTCCTTCCAGAGCCAATGCAGGGAAGATGGCATTAAGGGAACAGGTACAGTTATCACCCAAGCGGCATAGGAAGCTGCCGACTGTGTTTAGAGTCATTCATCCATTACCCAGTGCACCCCCACCGGCTCCCAACTTCTCCAGAGCTGCTGTGCCAAGGAACAGAATGACTTCCCGCTCCAAAGGACACCCTCACGGCATTGTCGTCCGTAATCTGACTCCCCTGAGAATACTACCCAGTTGCGTGGGTCCAGTCGCTAATTCGGAGGCTCCATAAAGACCCAGGGAGCCAGGTGATCAGTGCTTGTTCACAGTTCACTGCGAGTGTACTTTCGACCTTTACATTTTATAAAGGTGTTTCATTCAACCGGGTGGCATTGCGCAAACCTCAGGTTACCTGATACCATAGGGTTTAGTTGACTATTTGGTGGCAGTGTTGTCAGGTTCCAGGTGTGGGAGCTGCAGAAGGACCAAACAGGGGAGGGGAGCTGAAGTGAGGCTCTGCCTTCGTCTTCAGATTTAAGCATAGGTAAAGCTCTGGGAGCTTCTGACCACACTCCTTTATCTACGATAGATTGAGCAAACGAGGGCTAAGCTGCCCCATTACTCAGTGTTTATATACCTGGTCTCAGCTTATACACATGACCTCAGGAACCTCAGCTCTTCCAAGAAAGCTACTGGAGCCCCAGCCAAGATGTTCATATACTGGATAACAGGGAGGAGATACACTGAATGTCTGCTAGGAATTGAAATCTCCAAGACACAGAGACTCTCAAGAGTGTGGCATGAATAGCCTAGAATTCTTATTTGGCTTCTGTAACAAAAAAATCTAGAGGACGGTAACTTAGAGCTGGGCTGGCAGCTTTACGACGCCAGGGAGGCTGGTTCCTCCAGCTCCCCGCTCTCTGGTATTCCCAGGCTGAGGCTTCAGCCTCATGCTCACAGAACGGCTACGGAAGCTGGAGCCGTCAACTCCAAGCTGCGGCGGGTGGGGGGTGATGGGAAGGACCAAGTACAAAAAGCCGAGACTGCGCGCGGCGTATGCCCGCCTTAGTAAGTGACGCCCATCGACATCTCATTGGCCAGAATTATGTCACGTGACCACCCCGACCTTCAAGATCGGCTGGGAAATGTGGTCTTTTGGCTGAACTTACGACACCTTGAATACATTGAGAGTCTATTATGAAAAAAGAAAGGGAGAATGGGTATTGGAGGACACCCAGCAGTCCCTGTCACACCCAGAAGAGTCTTTGCCACTTGGACTTGGGGTGCATACAGCACCTAAGAGGAGGAACCTACACGAATTCCTTTGATGGGAGGTGCCTAGTCTCATCCAAGGCAGGGCTTGAATTTTGACCTCACCCTTTTTCTGTAAAGCTAATTATATACAGTTCTCTGATGAATAGAGTGAGTTTGCAATGCGGACATGCCAAAGCCCTTCGCTGACAAACTAACATAAAAACAGATTCAGGGGCGCCTGGGTGGCTCAGTCGTTAACCGTCTGCCTTCAGCCCAGGTCATGATCCCAGAGTCCTGGGATGGAGCCCGGCATCGGGCTCCCAGCTCAGCGGGAAGCCTGCTTCTCCCACTCCCACTCTCCCTGCTTGTGTTCCCTCTCTTGCTGTCGCTGTCTGTCAAATAAATAAATAAAACCTTTAGAAAAAAATAAAACAGATTCAGAACTGCATCCTGAATAACTCCAAAAGAGGCAACTATAAAAGCCACCACGGGGTCTTGGCTGGCTCAATCAGAAGAGCATGTGTCTCTTGATTTTGGGGTCGTGATTTCGAACCCCACGTTGGGTGTAGAGATTACTAAAAATAAATAAACTTGAAAATTTTTAAAAATCAAAAGGCACCATAATGTGACATATTCATAAGCCAGGACAATAGAGGTTTCCACAAGAAGGAATGCCCAAAGAGATACTCTTCCAAAACTAAACTCTTAAATAGATACTACAAAGTGTATAAGGAAACCCAGCACTGTGAGAAATAGCTAGAAGATGCAACAGATTGTGAACTAGAAATGGTAAGACAATTTGGAACAGATTTTAAAATGAGTCTGGATAAGATCCTCCTACAAAAATCAGTATCATTTCAGTAACACTGCACTATCCAATGAAAACAGAACTGGAGGGGCGCCTGGCTGGTTCAGTCGGTAAGAGTGTGTGACTCTTGATCTCTGTGAGTTTGAGTCCCACGTTGGGCATAGAGATTACTTTTAAAAAATTAAAATAAAATAAAAATAAAATAAATAATAAAATGAGTATGTTTGCATCTTTTTTTTTTTAAAGATTTTATTTATTTGACAGAGAGAGACAGCCAGCGAGAGAGCGAGCACAAGCAGGGGGAGTGGGAGAGGAAGAACCAGGCTTCCAGCAGAGCAGGAAGCCCGATGTGGGGCTCGATCCCAGGACCCTGGGATCATGACCTGAGCCAAAGGCAGACGCTTAATGACTGAGCCACCCAGGCGTCCCTGTTTGTATCTTTCAAAGATAATAAAGACAACATTGAATCTTTAAAACAAAGCCAGAACATTATAGAAAAAACAATAGGCAGATGTGAAAAGATGCCAATGGAAAGCCTACAAGTGAAAAAAAAAGCATTAAAATGAAAGCCAGTGGAGAGAGAAACACAGTTTGGACTTAGCTGAAAAGAGATTCCATGAACTGGAGACTGAAGACAGATCTGAAGAAATTCCCCGAAATGCTGCACGGAAAGTTAAAGAACTAAGGGAAAAAATGACAAGTAGGCTAAGGGGCATGAAGGTTAATCGAAAAAGTCCAGAAAGCATCAAATGGGAACTCAATCAGAAAAGAATAGCAAAAGTGGGGCGTTGCAATATTCAAAGAGTTACTGGCTAAGAATTTCCCAGGATTGAAGATTCTGGCTCGATTTTGGCTCAAGTCATGATCTCAGAGTCATGAGACCAAGCCCGATATTGGGCTCCATGCTCAGTGGGGAATATGCTTGATAGTCTCTCTCTCCCCCTCTCTGTCTGCCCCTCCCCACCCCCGCTCTCTCAAAATCAATAAATAAAATCTTTAAAAAAAATGTACACACCAAGTTCCGAGCAGGAAGAACAAAAACAAAGCAACTTTTGTGTTGATGCTGCAAAAGATCTAGGGTTCAAATAGAAAACGTAAAACTACCGGAAAAGGAGGCAAATACTAAGAGATCGCTAACAAAGGACTGTCGTGCAGACTGGAAGCAACCTGTTTATTAGCAACGAGAGAGGTCAGAAGGCACTGCAAGTGTATCTTGGAAACCCCTGGAGACCCAGGGAGCGCCAAGGGAAAGTGTCAATTTAGAATCCTAGATGTAGCTTTAAGAGTGAGGTCAAATAGGCATTTTCCAACTTGCAAAGTACGAAAGGGGCTTTTCAGCCCCCAGATCCACTCTGAAACATCGGCCAAAAGATGGACACGAGTGAATGAAAGCAGACCCAGAAGGAAGTTAGTGGAATGCAGTGAGATACAGTAAGATTAGAAATCAGTAAAACAAGGGCACGAGACTGGCTCAGTGGGTAGAGCATGGGATTCTAAATCTCAGGGTTGTGAGTTCAAGACCCACGACTGGGCACGTAGCCTACTTAAAAAAGAAATTGATAAAATTGGGACTCCTGGGTGGCTCAGTGGGTTAAGCATCTGCCTTTGGCTTAGGTCATGATCCCAGGGTCCTGCGGTCAAGTCCTGCATCAGGCTCCTTGCTCAGCGGGGAAACTGCCTCTCCGTCTGCCTGCTGCTCCCCCTGCTTGTGCTCTCTCTCTTTCAGTCTCTCTCTGAGCAAATAAATAAATAAAATCCTTTTAAAAAAACCAATAAAATAAACTGATACGTCTAAATAGTTACTGTTATAAATACTGAATGATATGTAAATATTTGTAAATTTAAATATCAGAAAACAAGAGCACAAGATATGGAGAGGGAAAGTTTAGAATATAGTAAAAAAAAAAAAGATGCAAAGATTCTGTCTCACTCAGAAAAGGAGAAGTGTTTTGATGAGTCACCATTAGATTTTGATGGGGAAAATATAAGGGTAAGTATGTGTGTTAAGAACGTAAGAGTATCGGGGCGCCTGGGTGGCACAGCGGTTAAGCGTCTGCCTTCAGCTCAGGGCGTGATCCCGGCGTTATGGGATCGAGCCCCACATCAGGCTCCTCCGCTATGAGCCTGCTTCTTCCTCTCCCACTCCCCCTGCTTGTGTTCCCTCTCTCGCTGGCTGTCTCTATCTCTGTTAAATAAATAAATAAATAAATCTTTAAAAAAAAAAAAAAGAATGTAAGAGTATCAGGCTCACAGAGCATAAATAATTTACCTAAATTATGCTGAACCTAACCCTATAATTCCATTGGGCTGGATTACTTCCCAATATAAGCTCGTCCCTATGTGCATATATGTGAATGTGTGTGATTTTTTTAAATTGAAAACAGCTGAACTTCAAAAGTTGGTTTTCATACACACACACACACACACATAAAATCATCATGTTATACATCTAAAACTAATACAATATTTCATGTCAATTAATCTAAATTAAAGGGCGCCTGGGTGGCTCAGCTCGGTAAGTACCTGCCTTTGGCTCAGGTCATGATCCCAGGGTCCTGGGATCAAGTCCCACATGTGGCTCCTTGCTCAGCAGGGGAGCATGCCTCTCCCTCTGCCTGCCACTCCCCCTGCTTGTGCTCTCTCTCTCTCTCTGATAAATGAATAAAATCTTTATTAAAAAAAAAAGAATGTAAGAGTATGGATGGAACTAGAAGTTATTATGCTAAGCAAAATAAGTCACTCAGAGAAAAACAAATACCATACGATTCACTCATATGTGGAAATGAAGGAAAAAAACAGATGACCATAGGGAAAGGGAAGGAAAAATCAAATAAGACAAAAACAGAGAGGGAGACAAACCAGAAGAGACTCTTAACTATAGGGAACAAACTGAGGGTTGCTGGAGGGGAGGGGGGGAGAGGGGGATGGGGCCACTGGGTGACGGGTATTAAGGAGGGCACGTGATGTAATGAGCACTGGGCGTTGTACGCAACCGATGAATCACTAAATTCTACCTTTGAAACTAATTAAAAAAAAAAAAGAATGTAAGGGTAATAATTAAAAACATAGACAAAGGTGCACATCTTCCACATAAATAGAGAAGCAGGAAGAAGGAAAAACATTTTTTCTTAATCCAACAAAAGCAGAAAAGCAGTACGGCGTGGGGGAGGTAAAAAAAAAAAAAAGCATGGGTGGGGCGGCTTGGTGGCTCAGTCAGTTAAGCCTCTGCCTTCCTTGGGCTCAAGTCATGATCTCAGGGTCCTGGAATCCAGCCTGGGGTCAGGCTCCCTGCTCAGTGGGGAGCCTGCTTTTCCCTCTCCCCATTCCCCCCCCACCCCCCATCCCCGGCTCGTGCTCTTTCTCTCTCAAATAAATAAATAATATCTTTAAAAAAAGAAAAAAAAGCATGGGTATCAGAAAACTCCAAAAAAGATGTTAGAAATATGTCCGACTACTTTAGAAATCATAAATATGAGGACTAAATTCATATATAAAAGACAGCCTTTATATCTGGATTTTTAAAATGAGCTATACAATCTTTGTCAGTACACCGAAAAGCAAATATAATGAAACAGAAAGGACACAATAAGGTTAAAAATGAAGAGATGAGGGGCGCCTGGGTGGCACAGCGGTTGGGCGTCTGCCTTCGGCTCAGGGCGTGATCCCGGCGTTATGGGATCGAGCCCCACATCAGGCTCCTCCACTATGAGCCTGCTTCTTCCTCTCCCACTCCCCCTGCTTGTGTTCCCTCTCTCGCGGCTGTCTCATCTCTGTCAAATAAATGAATAAAATCTTTAAAAAAAAAAATGAAGAGATGAAAACATATTTCCTAGGCAAACAGCTAACTAAAAGAAAGCTGGTTGAGCAAAACCAAATCAGACAAGTAAAATTTTAGACGATGAATTTTAACAGGGGTAAAGAGTAATCTTTTATAATGATAAAAGGAGCACTCTTACAAGAATAGACAGACATCAGGAAATCATCTGTCCCCTTAGAATCTCAAAAAACAGACTCATAAGGAGAAATGGGCCCATAATAATCATTTCAAGTAGACAAAATTCTAGGGTTTAGTAGAATTGAACAACCCAATTAATAACTTTGATCAAATGTCCGTGTATATACACGGACATATGCAAACATACACATATACACCCCAAAGATTGAGAACTGGCGTTCTTTTCAAGCACACAAATGAACACTTACAAAATGGACCATTTACTGTACCAAAAAGAAATGTCAAAAAAACAAACCAAACCAAACTGTAGCTTGCAGACCTCATTCTCTAGCCACACAATGCAGTGCTGTTAGAATCACGCGCACGCGCCGGAAACCTTTATTGATTTGGGAAATTGAGACACATACGTCCAAATGATGCACAACTTAAAGAGGAAATCTCAATGGAAATAGCTAAATATCTAGAAATGAATTATGGTGAGGTCCTGGTTTTTACCAATATGCTGAGCTAACTCTAGAGGGAAAACGCCATGAAAGGAGAAAACTGTGAAACACCCCAGGGGTGGAGGGGTCAGTGCAAGATACAGGCTTTGGCTCGAGGCCAGCAAACTGGGCATAAACATGGAGAGAAGCTAGCAGCATCATGCCATTGCTTTGGGACAAACAGTGCCTGCCCCACCCAAAGGGTGACTCAGAGCTGGTCCAGGTGCCCTCGGGACTAAAATCAGGGCAGCACAGTTACAAGTGTGCAGCTAAGAGAAACGAGGAGGCCAACACGCTTGGGTATGTGCTCGTCTACCACGCCCCACTTCTCTCTCTCTGAATCTCCAGGAGGTAGTTTCAGCTCCTAATTCACAGAAGCCATGACCATGCATTTTGATGAGAACATTCCTCTGTGTGCACTAGGACCTTCTCATCCCCAGACTCAAGGTCATGGGAGATGGGAAGCAAAAAGCATTCAAGCAGGTTATTATTTGTAATGGTGAGGGGGCGTTCTTCACCTCGTGGTTCCCCCATCCATGCATCCACGCTAAGGAGAAGACAACACCATCTATTGGCCACTGCTTTGAGGTGTCTGTTCTTTTTTTCTTTTTTTTTTTAATGCTTTATACATTTTTTAATTGAAATAGAATTGACATACGATATTTTATGTTTTGGGTATGCAAGATAGTGATCTGATATTTTTATACAATGTGAATGATCACCAAGACAAGTCTAGTTAGCGTCTGTCACCATACAGTTATTACGATATTATTGACTATATTCTCTGTGCTGTAACATTGTATCCCTGCGACTTGTTTTATAACTGGAACTTTGTACCTCTTAAGCCCCTTCACCTATTTTTCCTGCGCCCACCCCCCGCCCCTCTGGCACCCACGAGCTTGCTCTCTGCATCTATGAGTCTGTTTCTGGTTTGTTTCCTTTGTTCCTGTGTTCTGGTTTTTAGATTCCTCTTATCAGTGAAATCATATGGTATCTGTCTTTCTCTATCTGATTTATTTCACTTAGCATAATACTCTCTAGGTCCATCCACGTTGTCACAAATGAAAAGATTTCCTTCTTTTCTATGGCTGAGTAGTATTCCATGATATATACCACATCTTCCTTATCCACTCATCTACCAAGGACCACTTGGTTCGCTTCCATGTCTTGGTTATTGTAAATAATGCAGTGAACACAGGGATGCAGATCTCTTGTTGAATTAGTGTTTTCATTTTCTTTGGATAAATACTCAGAAGTGGAATTGCTGGATCATAGGGTAGTTCTATTTTTAATTTCTTAAGAAAGCTCCATACTGTTTTCCATCATGGCGGCACCAATTTCCATGCCCACCCGCAGAGCACAAGGGTTCCCTTTTCTCCACATCCTCGCCAACACTTCTTATTTCTCATCTTTTTGATAATAGCCATTCTGACAGGTATGACATAAGGCATACACTGTTTTAGATCCAGGCAAAAAGGCCCCTGGATTGGGCCCTGCACTGTTTCCCCTGTGGGAGCACCCTCATGGGTTGAGGAGTCTGGGCCAAGGAGGTGTACCAACCTGGAGCCCACACACCCCCAGGGCACTCTCTGGATGCCCAGGACCCCAAAATTCCCTGCCCACTTCCAGAGCCTGTGCCACCGCCATCAGCATACACACCTCAGGCTCGTGGAATGGCTGTGGGTTGGCTGTTTGCAGGGCGTGTGGACAGAGTTTGAGACACGGAGGTTTGGGTTTCTATACAAATTTATGAAAAGACAGTGGTTGGAAAAGGAAGGGGCTAGTCCATAGGCTGTAGCTGGGAGCCAGCTCGCCTGGCACGACAGAGACCCAAAAGTTCTAAATTCGATTTGTTTCCAGTTCATTACGGAGATAGGAAGGCAGAACATATTGTATTTGACTGTTAGCCTGGTTTATAACTTTTTCTTTTAAGATTTTATTTATTTATTTTAGAGAGGGCACATGAAAGCAGGGGGAGGAGCAGAGGAAGAGGAAGAGGGACAGAATCTCCAGCGGACTTCATGCTGAGTGCAAAGCCCGACTCGGGACTCGATCCCACGACCCTGAGATCATGACCTGAGCCAAAACCAAGAGTCGGATGCTTAACCCACTGAGCCATCCAAGCGCTCCTAGCCTGATTTTTAACTTTAAATACTTAGACCTATGGTATGGCTGCCTCTACTTATCTTCTTGGCTTAGCCTTGCAACCATTAAGCCCCCATGGCACCGGTGTCGTCCCCCAGCGGGTGTACAACTAAGTCTTCAGCAGATCCTTCTGCTGCTCTGTCAAGTGACTGTGTCTGTGAAGCCACTTGTCTAGACCAGGAATTATGTATGAGCCCACTGTCATATTCACTTCCCCATAAAATGTGTCCCCTTGTTGACATTGCATATTCTGTGGAGGACACCATGGTGATGGATGAAACATCCTGTAAGCCCAAGACAGGGGGTGCTGGCAGAAGCACTGAAGGCAGGCAAATCCAAACCCCCAAGATGTATCTATCCCCCTGTGGACAAAGCATTGCCCCTCCATGATGGGAAAGCATCCAGCAAGGTCCACGTGCCTCCAGGTAGCCGGCAGTTTCCCAAGGAAGTTATTTCAGGAGCTTAGTATTCGTCTCCACTGTTGACAGGTTGGGCAATCATATACGGCAGAGACAGTAGTGAAATCAACCTTGGAAAGGGAAGAACACGTCTCCACTATGACCACTTTGTACCTGGGGCCATTGAGCAAGCACTGGGGTGCCTGGGCAGGAGAAGCAAACCCATGCCTGGAATATATATCAATCCCAGTTAAGACAAACCAAGTCCCCCCTCCAGGGTAGAAAGGGTCTGATATAATCAACCTGCCTCTGAGCGGTAGATTGGTCTCGAGAGATGGGACCTTACTGAGAGCTTAGCCGTGGTTTCTACTTCTGACAGGTCGGACATTCAGAGGTAGTAGCAGAAAGTCGATCAGACTCGGTGACGGGAGCCCATGCACTAGCTGCATCCCTGCCACTATGGCTATTCTGCTCATGGGCCCACTGGCGAGCAATGCAGGGGGAGGTGGGGAGGGAAGGACAGAGGCTGCCTGACATCCACTGAATGAGTTAGAGTATCCCCCCTGGTGGAGCGCCTCTGACGTGGATACCCCCTGATGGTTGTTAACGGAAAACACAAATATATGCTCACTAATATGCCTGCTTGCACAGATCCATCCACAAGCCACTTCTCCAGTCCTCCTTTCTCCAGTCTTTCAGTCCTGCTCCTTCTGGGCCCAAGACCATCCAGCCCAGAGAGCTACTCTTCATTATTCAAAAGTTCATGTATATCTTAACGTCTGACCACTTTTCCATCAGTATGAATTTAATGACAAGGTGAGGACTCAGAAAAAGCCAGGTGCTGCCATTAAGACACAGCCTGTATCAGTTAGCTGTTGCCGCGTAACAAAGCACTCCCAACAGCAAGGGTTTATAGTTTCTCATGATTCCGCGGGCTCACTGGGCAGCTCGTCTGGTCTGGGCTGGTTGAGCTGGAGCTGGGGCTGGACGATGCAAGAGAGCTTCACTGGCATGGCAAGCTGAGTGCTCTAGGGAAGCCTCACCTGGAAACGCTGCTCTCTGCTCCATCTGGTCTCTTCGCTTCCAGCAGTCTTTTTTGCCTACGGCAGAGGGTTCCTAAGCTCAGCAAGAGAGGGCTAACCCACCTCAGGTCTCTACTTTCCTCACTTTTGCTGATGTACCACTGCATAGAGAAGGGCACCTGGCTAGACCCAGATAGAGAGGGTGAAAAATAGACTCTATCTCCTGATGGGAGGATTGCCAGTGGCAACGCAAAGAGGCCCGCGGACAGCCACTGAAGGGATTTGTGATTATTAGTGCAATCTAGCAGGAAGCTTTAGGACAAAGATTAAATCAAGAGTACAGCCGTCACAGCTGTTTTTAGACTTCTGAAATGATGGAGGTGGAGCCCGTAGATCCGTTCAGCGAGACAAAAGCTTTCCTAGAATGATTAACTATAAACCCACAGAAGCCTGTTCTTAGTATCTGATGTTAAGTCTAGAGAAAAATGCCTGAAAGGATTGTGGGCATTGCTTTCGACTCATGAAATTGTTTCAAATTAAATACAGGCACACCTGGGTGGCTCAGTCCATTAAGCGTCTGCTTTCAGTTCAGGTCGTGATCCCGGAGTCCTATGATCAAGTTCCGCATTGGGCTCCCCGCTCAATGGGGAGCCTGCTTCTTCCTCTCCCTCTGCAACTCCCCCTGCTTGCGCGCTCTCTCTCTCTGTCAAACAAGTAAATAAAATATTTTTAAAAAAATAAAATACATTGGAAATATTCAGTTTTGAGAGAGCTATGTTAGCAAACTGCCCACCACCTGGACCGAAAAGCTCTGGAGATGTAAAAGGTCTTCCACGCCCCCAACTTTCTATAGCTAGGAAGGAGGCTAAGAGAGCTTCCCCACCAACACACAGGGCACAATTTCAACACCTTCTTCCACGGTGACCAAGGAAGAAGGTGAGAAAGGCAGGAGCTTGTGACTATTGAGGGGATCTCACAAGAAGGTGCTGAGGTGGTAAATACTCCACTGAGAATGTCGTGTTGCCAAATACAACTGGTCCCTTTCCTGCACTCCTGTTTGCCTTCTTACTTGTAACACAGTTGACCGTTCCATCTTTCTAGGAATCCATTCCTCTTTTGGCTTCTACCCCACCACATCCTTCAAGTTTCCCTCCTATCCCTGCTAGGTGCTCTCTAGTCTCCTTTACTGGCTCTTTTTCTGCTCAAACTCAGAATGTTGGCGTGCCCTCAAGGTCATTCCTGAGACTCCTTTCTCCAACTATACACTTCCCCCAGGAATCTCACCGAGACCATGGCATTAAAGACCCTCTCCATGCCAATGACAATCAAATCTAATCTCTGCCATGTCTCTAAACTCCTGATTGCTGTAAGACTGCAGTCCAATTCTAACACTCACCACCCAGCGTGCGCACAGACGCCACAGACTTGAAAGCACCGTCCTCAAAACTACCTTCACTTCACATGCCAAGTTCAGGGCGTGCCAGACTACCCACACTTCTGACCAATGAGTTACAAATTCAGGGCTTACGGTGCAATAATTTGCTAGAATGACTCACAAAATTCAGGAAACTCTACATTTATTATTACAGTTTTGTTATAAAGGATACAAATCAGGATCAGCTCAGGATCCGCCAAATGAAAAGACCCCTAGGGCAAGGCCTGGAAAGGCCTTACATGTGGAGCTTCTGCGTCCTCTCCCGCACAGGATCAGGTCACTACCCTCTCAGCGCATTAATATGTCCACCAACCAGGAAGCCCACCCAATGAGCATTGGGTTGCCAGAATTTTCATGGAGGTCTTATCACATAGGCATGATTGATTGACTCATTGACCATGTGGCTGAACTCATGATTCAGCCTCCCCTGCCTGGAGGTCAAGCTGACATCCCCTGGCCCAAAGCTCCAACCCTCTGATCACACGGTTGGGCTTTCTCACCAGCCCCTATCTGAGTCATCTCTCACTTAACTCAGGAACAGTTGCTTATCCCTTCAGAAATTCCAAGGATTTAGGGATGAGCTCCCAGGAACCAGGGCCAAAGACCAGCCACATGCTTTATTGTATAACACTTGCATATCCAATCGCCTACTTGACCCAGCTCATTGGCGACCCGACATCGGAGTCTAAAAGGCATCGCGAGCGTCTCAACGGAAAGCTCCTGAATTTTCCCCGAACTGGATCATCCCAGTCTTCCTGGATTCAGTAAAGGACACACTCTTCCCCACGAGTTTCTCAAGACAAAAATCTGGGGATCACCTTTTTTTCCTTCCTCTCCCTACTCCCTGGCGTCCGACGCAGCAGCAAGTCCCGATCCACAGGACACATCTGTTCCCATCTCTTCACCATCACAGGTGCTGCTCTTGCCACAATCACCAGCGCTTGTTTACGGTCTTGTTTACAGAAGTTTCCTCGCTGGTTCTCTTTGCTTCTGCTCCTACTCTACAAGTCCTTCTTCACATCACGGGGTGAACCAGAGGATGAGACTTCCCTGCTTAAAAACCATCCAGTGTCTCTCACTGACTCGGAATAAAAGAAGACTTCTTACCATGGCCTACGTGATCTGATCCCTGGCTGTTTCTCAGATTTCAACTTCTTTTTTTTAATCTTTTTTATTTTTAAAGATTTTATTTATTTATTTGACAGAGATAGAGACAGCCAGCGAGAGAGGGAACACAAGCAGGGGGAGTGGGAGAGGAAGAAGCAGGCTCATAGTGGAGGAGCCTGATGTGGGGCTCGATCCCAGAACGCCGGGATCACGCCCTGAGCTGAAGGCAGACGCCCAACCGCTGAGCCACCCAGGCGCCCCTAATCTTTTTTTTTTTTAAGATTTATTTATATATTTGAGAGAGAGAGAGAGCGAGAGAGCATATGCCTGTGTGAGCGGGGGGAGGGGCAGAGGAAGAGGGTGAGAAGCAGACTCCAAAGTGAGCCTGGAACCTGATGTGGGTGTGGCTCCATCCCAGGACCCTGAGGCCATGACCTGAGCCAAAATCAAGAGTTGGACGCCCAACCGACTGAGCCACCCAGGTGCCCTCAGACCTCCACTTCTATTTCCCGGCCACCCTCACTCCACTCCAGCCCCACAGGCCTTATCTAATTTTTTCCAAGCACATTGAGTTCCTTTCCCCATGAAGCCTTTCTATCAGCGGTTCCCTGGCCTGGAATATTCTTTTTCCAGGTCACTTGGCTGTCCCTTTCTTGTCATTCGGGCCTCAATTTAATGTCACTTCCCAGAATGCGGGGGTAGTTTTCCAGACTGATGTGTTCCCCTAATCCTACCCTATTTGTTTTTGGACAGCACTTACCACTACCTGATTTTTACTTGTTAATCTCTTTTTCGGTTTGTCGCTTCCTCACCTCCCGCAGAATGTCAGCATCAGGAGAGTGGAGATCGCAGTTACTTTGTTCACTGCTATAATCTCAGTACTGATGTGGGAAACAGAGGCAGAAGAAAAATTAGGGCTGAGAGGGTGGCTCAGTGAGTTAAGTGTCTGCCTTCGGGTCAGGTCATGATCCTAACGTCCTGGGATCGAGTCTCCTTGCTCAGCAGGGAGCCTGCTTCTCCCCCTGTCTGCTGCTCCCCCTGCTTATGCCCTCTCTCTCTCTCTCTCTGCCAAATAAATAAATAAAATCTTTAAAAGAAAAATTAAATTGCCCAGGGCACCTTGGTGGCTCAGTCCGTTAAGTGTCGACTCTTGGTTTTGGCTCAGGTCATGATTTTAGGGTCCTGGGATCGAGCCCCGAGTCAGGCTTCCACGTTCAGCAGGGAGTNTGCTTGAGGATTTCTCTCCCTCTCCCTCTGCCCCTCTCCATCTCCTCTCTCTCTAAAATACATAAATAAATCTTTTTAAAAAGTAAATTTCCTTACTACTTACAGCCTATTGACAAGTCCTTGAAATAGGTAGAGTGACCTTCCTCTGGGAGCTCAGCTGCCTTGATGTAGACACTTTGACAAAAGCAAAAGGCAATCATCCCAACCCCCCAGGATCCTGTAAGTCTACTTTAACAAATAAAAATTCCTTTGGAAACTTCCTTCATCTCTACCCCCCAAGAAACATGCTAGCAATCATCCTCCAAGCATATGGCCCAGTGATATACACCTGAAGGGTCTCATGACTCAGGGTTTACTTAACAGTAATAAATCACCCTTTCACAGGGCACCTGGGTAGTTCAGTCGGTTAAGTGGCTGCCTTTGGCTCAGGTCATGATCCTGGAGTCCTGGGATCGAGCCTCGCATCTGACTCCCTGCTCAGAGCGGAGTCGGCTTCTCCTTCTCCCTCTGCCCCTCTTATGCTCTCTCTCTCTCAAATAAATAAAATCTTTTAAAAATTTTTTAAAATAAATAAATACATGACCCTTTCCCAACAATAGTTAGCCCCCTCAAGGTCCTATAAACCTTGCTTCCAAAATTCCTTAGGGACACACGCTATCCTTAACCCCCTCCCAACTTGAAAGTATATAATCAGCCACTCTTCATGACCCTAGTGCAGCTCTTTCTGCCCATGGGTCCCGTCCCCACGCTTTAATGAAACCACCTTCTTGCACTGAAGACATTCCAAGAGTTCGTTCTTGGCCTTTGGCTCTGAACCCCAACGTACTTTACATCAGTACCAGCACAAAGCCTGGCACATAGCAGGCGTCCTGTGAATGAGTGAAAGTACATGAGTTATTTTCATCCAACTTAAGGCTGAACTAGTTTGCCTTGTAGAAGGGCCTTTATCTTCTGGCACAGCATGGTTACATAGATTAATCAGCTAAGGCCATTATAATAAAAAAATACCATAAACTGGGTGTCTTTAAAAAAAATTTTTTTTTAATCAGAGAGAGAGCACAAGCAGGGGGAGCAGCAGGCAGAGGGAGGAGCAGGCTGAGCCCCATGCTGGACTCAATCCCAGGGCCTTAGGATCATGACCTGAGCCGAGGGCAGACACTTAACTGGCTGAGCCACCCGGATGTCCCTAAACTGGGTGTCTTAAAGAAAGTTCTTTTCTGGGGCACCTGGGTGACTCAGTAGGTTAAGCATCCAACTCTTGGTTTCGGCTTAGGTCATGATCTCACGGTCCTGAGATCCAGCCCCACATTGGGCTCTGTGCTCAGCATGGAGTCTGCTTAAGATTCTCTTCTCCCTCTGCCCCTCCCACCCACCATGCTTATGCTCTCTCTCCCTCTCTCTAAAATAAACAAATAAAATCTTAAGAAAGAAAAAAAAGAAAGAAAGAAAGAAAGAAAGAAAGAAAGAAAGAAAGAAAGAAAGAAAGAAAAAGAAAGAAGAAAGAAAGAAAGAAGGAAAGAAAGAAAGAGAAAGATCTTTTCTCACTGTTCTGGAGCCTGGGAGTCTGAGATCCGGCTGTTGGCAGAAAGTTACGTTTTTGCTGTGTGCTCACATCGTGGAGAGAGAGTTTGCTCTCTGGTGTCTCATCCTATTAGGGCACTAATCCCATCATGAGAGCCCCTGTCTCATGATGTCACCTAAACTTAATTACCTCCCAAAAGCCCCATCTCCAAACACCATCACATTGGAGGTTAGGGCTTCGACATACAAATTAGGGAACGATTCAGTCCATAGCTCTCTGCGTTTTTCTGTCATCTTGTTTTTCTGTAAGACCTATGTAACTCACAGATACCTTGGTGGTTTGTGGTCCCCCCCAGAAAGCATGTTTTAGATAACTGAGAAAGGACCTGGATGCCTTGGACTTCTTTGATATTTACTCGGTTTTCTTTCCTCTGCTGTATTGTATCCTTTGTCGTTATTGCAATAGCTTATGTTAAGTATACTTTGCTAAGCCTCTGAGTCTTTCGGGTCATCCGACCCTGCGTAATCGCTGCAGCCCCTTCCTGCGGAGCCACCTGCTTGGCTTCCACCGCTTCTGTGAACTCCTTCCCAAAGGTCAGATGCGTCTAAGGGGAGAGAGGGCACGCGAGATGAGGCAGGGTCATTGCTCAGGCAGCGCTGCTACGAGGCCCCCCACCCAACCACTGGAAGGAAGAGGCCACGAAAGGGCCTGGCAGCTGGAGGCCTCTGTAAGGCCAGAACACCCTTCCACCACCACATCCGTGGCCAAGCGGAGCTCACAGCCCAGAAGCCTCGGCCGCCTCAACGGTGCCTGCACGTCATTCTGTCGCCCGCGGTGTGCAGATCTCACACGGGAAACAGCCCGTGGGCACCAGAAGGTACCTGCTCAACTGACCCCTCCCAAGGGGAGGAGACTGTGGGCTCCAGGACCCCCGCCTCCAACTAGTGCTCATCCAAGGTCCTCTGATGGCCTGTTCAGAGCCCCCCGAGAGGCCAGATGGAAAACTGAGCCCCCGAGAGGGAAGGATGCAGCTGGTTCTCAGGGATTCGAGGGCGTGATGCTCTCTGCTTATGGCTTAACCAGTCCGCTTCTTTCTCACAGCAGCCCCACCGCAAAACAGGAAGAAAACGTGAGAAAAGACTTCCAAATCATGATTTTGCAAATTTCGCAAATCATGGTTTTCCTTATGTGTGAGTGGTTCTGGTGAAGAATTTAAAAGAAAGAGAAAGTGGGTAAAGCTTTGTTTAGGGTGAGGATTTAAATTTCTGATTATCCACAGGCCTCCCCTAACAACATGCAAAGCCGAGACTTTGCTGAAATAAACATCCCTGACGGTAGTGCAAACAGTGGAAATCGATCTGACAATTCTTACTGCCGAGCTTACAGCAACTTACTGACCAATCCAATTTTTTATTAAAAAGGAAGAAGTAAAGGGAAAACAACATTTATTTTTCTATCAAATTCTATTTAATATCTTCTTCCACTCTCCCAACTTCTCCTTTTTTAAATATAAGCTGCTCGTGACTTCCACTGAAGACTAAATCCTGGCTCCTCTTCTAGAATCTTTGACACCTTTAACCCCCAAACTATGCCTGTTCTGTTCTATCTGCTGTTTCTAGACTGTTGTTCAAAGTCTGAGGAAGAGAGGTGCCTGGGTAGCTCAGTCAGTTAAGCCTATGACTCTTGATCTCAGCTCAGGTCTTGATCTCAGGGTCTTGAGTTCAAGCCCCACATTGGGCTCCATGTTGAGCATGGAACCTACTTTAAAAAAAAAAAAGTCCGAGGAAGAAAATCTAATCCTGAGAAATGAAAAGTGAGGTATATTATTAAACAATAAAAATTCTCTCTAGAAGAGCCAGCTGAGGGCAACAAGTTTCCCATAAAATCTAATTTTATTTTCATGCTTCTTAGATATGGTTTTTTTGTGGTCAGCCCAGATTTCCCTGTACAGAATGAAGAGAGCTTGGCAAACGATCGGAGCTCTTCTAGGAGTAAAGCTACACACGCTCTAGGGATAAAAGCAAACCTGAAGTAGACCCATTGTAACAAAACCTAAAAGCAAGCCTCAACAAGACAGGGTTATCTATTAGTAATTTAACTGCCTGCCAGAATAAAACATAATATTTTTATGGAAAGATAAAATAATCCAGAATCTCTACAACATATTATAACAATGTCCAACATACAACAAAAAATTACTGGACATGAGAAGAAGAAAAAACATAACCAATAATCTGCAAATAAAACAGTCAATAAAGTAACTTCTTGGGGCGCCTGGGTGGCGCAGTCGTTAAGCGTCTGCCTTCGGCTCAGGGTGTGATCCCGGGGTCCTGGGATCGAGCCCCGCATCAGGCTCATCCGCGGGGAGCCTGCTTCTTCCTCTCCCACTCCCCCTGCTTGTGTTCCTCTCTTGCTGGCTGTCTCTCTCTCTGTCAAATCAATAAATAAAATCTTTAAAAAAATTAAAAAATAAAGTAACTTCTTTTTTTTATTTGTAGCTACTTCAGACAATTTCTTTTTTTTTTTAATATTTATTTATTTGACAGAGAGACTGCCAGCGAGAGAGGGAACACAAGTGGGAGGAGTGGGAGAGGAAGAAGCAGGCTCCTAGCGGTGGAGCCTGATGTGGGGCTCGATCCCGGAACGCCAGGACCACTCCCTGAGCCGAAGGCAGACGCTTAACAACTGCGCCACCCAGGCGCCCCTACTTCAGACAATTTCTAACTCCATGATACCCTACAGCCTCTTTTTATACTTTGAGTTACCTCCTTAACAACTTGATACCTGGTTAGCAGAGTTTTTATTATTATTATTGAAGCATATTTGATATATAACATTATATTAGTTTCAGGTGTACAATATAATGATTAGCTATTTATATGTATTGTGAAATGATCACCACAGTAAGTCTAATTAACATCTGTCACCATACATAGCTACAAAATTTTTTTATCTATTCATCCACTGATGGACACTTAGGTTGTTTCCCCCTTTGGCTATTGTGAATAATGCTTCAATCTCACACACACACACACACACACACACACACACACACTTATTCAGCCATGAAAAAGAAGGAAATCTTGCCATTTGCAACAACATGAATGGACCTTGAGGGTATTATGCTAAGTGAAATAAATGAGATGGAGAAAGACAAACACCATATGATCTCACTTATATGTGGAATCTAAAAAAAATCCCAAACACAAAAAAACAAAAACCAAACTCATAAGTAAAGAGACAGATTGGTGGTTGCCAGAAGCAGGGCATGGATGAAATGGGTGAAGGGAATCAAAAGGTACAAGCTTCCAGTTAAAACACTAATAAGTCATGGGGATGTCATGTACGGCACGTGACCATAGTTAATAGTACTGTTTTGCATATTTGAAAGTTGCTTAGAGAGTACATCTTAAAGTTCTCATTATAAGAAAAAAACAAATTTCTAAGTGATAGGAAGTAATGACAAGATGCTTAATATCATTAGCCATCTAGGAAACACAAATCAAAATCACAATGAGATACCCCATCACACCCACTAGGATGGCTATTAGCAAAAAAACAGCCCAAACTTATAAGTATTGGTGAGGATGTGGGGGAAAAAAAAAGGTAGGAGGGAACCCTCCTCCATTGCTGCTGGGAAGGCAAAATGTGCTGTTGCTTTGGAAAACAGTTGGCAGCTCCTCAAAAGTTAAACATAGAATTACCATATACCCAACAATTCCATTCATAGGTGTATACCCAGAGAAACAAAAACATACATCCACACAAAAACTTGTACAGGTATGTTTCTAGCAGCCTTAGTTATAACAGCCAAAAAGCCAAAGAGCCAAAAAGTGGAATTAACCCAAGCATCATTCGACTTATGAGTGCATAGACAATGTGATATATCCATACAGCGGAATATTATTTGGTAATAAAAAGAAATGAAGTACTAGAAAGACATACAAATATCATGGGGCGCCTGGGTGGCACAGCGGTTAAGCGTCTGCCTTCGGCTCAGGGCGTGATCCCGGCGTTGTGGGATCGAGCCCCACATCAGGCTCCTCTGCTATGAGCCTGCTTCTTCCTCTCCCACTCCCCCTGCTTGTGTTCCCTCTCTCGCTGGCTGTCTCTCTCTGTCGAATAAATAAATAAGAAATTAAAAAAAAAAAAGAAAGACATACAAATATCGAATCAGTATGTTGTACACCTGAAACTAACATAATGTTATATGTCAATTACACCTCAGGGGGAAAAATGACGTGCAGACATACCTCAGAGATCTTGTGGATTTGGCTCCAGACCGCCATGATCAAGTGAATCTTGTGATAAAATGAGTCAAATGAATTTTGGGGTCTCCCGGTGCATATAAAATTATGTTTACAGTTTGCCGTCATCTAGTAAGCGTGCAATGGCATTATATCTTAAAAAATGTACATACCTTAATTTTAAAATTCTTCAATGCTGAAAAATGCTAACCATCATCTGAGCTTTCGGCGAGTTGTAACTTTTTGCTGGTGGAGGGTCTTGCTTTGATGTTGACAGCTGCTGACTGATGAGGGTTGGGGTGGCTGTGGCAATTCCTTAAAATAAGATAACAGTGAAGTTTGTGTTGCATTGACTCTTCTTGTCACAAATGATTTCTCCATAGCGTGCGATGCTGTTTGAGAGCACACTACCCACCACAGAATTTCTTTCAAAACTGGAGTCGGGGCACCTAGGTGGCGCAGCGGTTAAGCATCTGCCTTCGGCTCAGGGCGTGATCCCGGCGTTGCGGGATCGAGCCCCACATCGGGCTCCTCCGCTGGGAGCCTGCTTCTTCCTCTCCCACTCCCCCTGCTTGTGTTCCCTCTCTCTCTGGCTGTCTCTATCTCTGTCGAATAAATAAATAAAATCTTTAAAAAAAAAACTGGAGTCAATCCTTTCAAACCCTGCTTTATCAACTGAGTTGATGCAAGATTCCAGATCCTTTGTCGTATTTTCACAATCTTCGCAGCATCTTCACCGGGAGTAGATTCCATCTCAAGAAACCACGTTCTGTGCTCAACCCTAAGCGGCAGCCTCTCATCTGTTCAAGTTATCGCGAGATCGCAGCAATTCAGTCCCATCTTCGGGCTCCACTTCTAGTTCTCGTTCTCTTGCTATTCCCGCCACATCCACAGTGACTTCCTCCACTGAAGTCTTGAGCCTCTCAGAGTCATCCGTGAGGGTTGGAATCAACTTCCTCCAATACCATGTTGATATTCTGACCTTTTCCCATGAATCACAAATGTTCTTAATGGCACCTAAAATGGTGAGTGCTTTCAGATACGTTTGCCATTTACTTTGCCCGGATCCATCAGAGGAATCATTGCCTATGACAGCGAGAGTCTTACAAAACGTATTTCTTAAATAATAAGGCTTGAGAGGGGCACCTGAGTGGCTCAGCCAGTTAAGCGTCTGCCTGTGGCTCAGGTCATGATCTCAGGGTCCTAGGATCGAGCCCCACATCGGGCTGTCTGTTCAGCTGGGAGTCTGCTTCTCTCTCTCTCTCTCTCTCATAAATAAATAAATAAATAAATAAATAAATAAATAAATAAATAAAATCTTAAAAAAAAAATAAGGCTTGAGAGTCAAAATGACTCCTTCATCCATGGCCTGCAGAATGGATGTTGTGTTAACAGGCATGAAAAGCACATTAATCTCCTTGTACACCTCTACCAGAGCTCTTGGGTGACCAGAGTATTGTAAATGAGAATCATATCTCGAAAGGAATCCTTTTTTTTGAGCAGTAGGTCTCAACAGCGGGCTTAAAATATCCAGTAAAACGTGTTGTAAACAGATAGGCTGTCATTGGAGCTTCGTTCCATTTATATAGCACAGGCTGAGTAGATTTAACGTATTTCTTAAGGGCCCTAGGATTTTCAGAATGATAAACGAGCATCGGCTTCAACTCCGAGTCACCAGCTGCATGAGCCCCTAACGAGAGAGTGAACTTGTCCTTTGAAGCTTTGAAGCCAGGCATGGACTTCCCTCTAGATATGAAAGTCCTAGATGGCAACTTCTTCCCAAATAAGGCTGTTTAAAAAATAATAATAATAAGGCTGTTCTGCCTACATTGAAAATCGGTGGTAGGGTGTAGCCACCTTCTTGAATTTTCTTAGCTAGACCTTCTGGAGAACTCGTTGCAGCTTCTAGATCTGCACTCACTGCTCCACCTTGTCCTTTGATGTGATGTTGACAGTTTCTTTCCCGTGAGCCAGCCTCGGCTAGCTTCGGATTTGTCTTCCCCACCTCTCTCCACCTTCACGGAATCGAAGACATTTAGGGCCTCGCTCTGGAGCTGGCTTAGGCTTAAGGGAAAGTCATGGCTGGTTTGATCTATCCAGACTGCTAACCCTTTCTCCCCATCAGCAATAAGGCTGTTTCACTCTTTATTCCTGTGTTCACTGGAGGAGCACTTTTAATTTCCTCCAAGAGCTTTTGCTTTGCGTTCACAACTGGCTGACGGGCACGAGAGGCCTGGCTTTCGGCCGCGCGCAGCTTTCGACATGCCTTCCTCGCTAAGCCTCATCATCCCTCGCTTCGGATGTAAAGTGAGAGACATGCGACTCTGCCTTTCACTTAAACACTTAGAGGCCATGTAGGGTTTTTTAATTGGCCTGATCGCAATATTGTTGTGTCTAAGGGACTAGGGAGGCCGGCGAGAGGGAGAGAGATGGCGAACAGCTGGTTGGGGGAGCTGCCAGAACACACACAGCATTTATGGCTTAAGTGTGCTGTCTTACGAGGGTGCCGTTCATGACGGCCCCAAACAGATACGATAGTAACAGCAAAGATCCCACATCACTGTACCAAATCGAATAACCAAAAAGCGTGAAACTTGCAAGAATCACAAAAACGTGACACAAAGTGAGCAAATGCCGTTGGAAGAATGGCACCGTTGACTTGCTCGATACAAGGCTGCCGCAAGCCTTCAACATGCAAATGTGATGTCTCCAGGGGCACCTGGGGGGTTCAGTCGGTTGAGCATGTGGCTTTTGATGTTGGCTCGGGTCATGAGCTCAGGGTCCTGGGATCAAGCCCCATGTGGGGCTCTGCGCTCAGAGGGGAGTCGGCTTGAGGATTCTCTCACCCTCTGCCTCTCCCCCCACTCATGTTTCTTCTCTAATAAATAAATAAATACATATTTTTTAAAACGTGATGTCTACCAAGTGCAATAAAACGAGGTTTGCCTGTACTGGTTCATCGACAACATAAGCAAACCTTGAAAACACGATGCTAAGTGAACGAAGACAGTTATCAAAGGCCATACAGTGTATGTTTCCATTTATATGAAATGTCCAGAACAGGAAATCTACAGAGACAGGAAGGAAATTAGTGGTTGCCAAGGGCTGGAGGAAGGGGGCAATGGGGAGTGACCACTAACGGGGTTTCTTTGGGGGGAGGGATGAAAATGTTCTAAAATTTGGTTGTGATGACAGATGCTCAATTCTGAGCATACAAAAACCGTGGGATTACACACTTCAGATGGGTGAATTTTATGGCACGAAATGATAAGGCTACGCAGAACTATATTTCAATAGTGTTACCCCCCTCCAAAAAAAAGAAGCGATGATGGCATTTTCTTTCATGATAATATATGAAATAATGACGCATCTAACAACTGACATCACCTTAGCGTTGATTAAACATGGTGTTTGTTTTCTTAATTATTTTTTTAAAGATTTATTTATTTATTTATTCGACAGAGATAGAGACAGCCAGCGAGAGAGGCAACACAAGCAGGGGGAGTGGGAGAGGAAGAAGCAGGCTCCCAGTGGAAGAGCCTGATGTGGGGCTTGATCCCATAATGCTGGGATCACGCCCTGAGCCGAAGGCAGACGCCCAACCGCTGTGCCACCCAGGCGCCGTTTTCTTAATTATGAACGCAATCCTGGGACTTAAGTATTAATATCCCTTATCTTGTAGATGAGTGGACAGCCATTTTCCTGGATTTGAGGTCAGGTCCGTATGGTTCCCACGCTCTGCCTGGGGAGAGCTGGAGTGATGGCAAACCCAGGGTCAGTGCCCGGCAGGAAGAGGGTTGTAGTCAGAGTTGCTGAGGTCAAGGCTGAGCTGACAGGGAAAGTAGAGCTGATCTTGACCCCAGGAGTTCAGGTGGAGGAAAACGAGGCAGGTGCTGATTTTTCCTAAGCTGGACAAAAACATAGTTCCCGGCGATGGGACATGGGGAACATGGGGAACATGGGGCTGGGGGTAGAGCGTAACTATCCTAGACTCGGTCGCTTGCTCGGGAGTCTGTCCTGAGGGGCGAACTCCCCTACCAAGGCAATGGTATGGGATCTGCCCCCCACCCTTAGTTCTTCCTGCAGGCAAAACCTCCAGCTCTGACTGTCCCGGGGAAGGTTTCGCTCTCCTGTTGGAACACTGCAGCCAGAAAAGTTCTTCCCTTTTCCTGGTGTAGGGGCTCTTTCCCTTAGGCAGGGCCCAGGTTCTGTCCCAGGGGAAGCCTACAGGCCAGAGGTTCACGGCAAACTGCTGCATGGACTGTTTCTAGACCCTCATTTCAAGCGATGGCTTGAGATTGGGTTAGAATTTTGGCTTAAGGAGCGCCTGGGTGGCTCGGCTGGTTAAGCATCTGACTCTTGGTTTGGGCTCAGGTCGTGAACTCAGGGTCATGAGATCAAGTCTTGCATCAGGTGCCGCGCTCAGCTGGAGTCTGCTTGAGATTCTCTCTTTCCCTCTGCACCTCCCCGCCCCAAATAAATAAATAAAATCTAAAAAAAAAATAAAAAATTTTTTGGCTTCAGATACAAGTAGCAAACCAGTTATAAAAGCCATCGGGGCAAAAAGGAGAGAAGAGAAGGTAGAGGAGTTCAGTATTTGCCTGCGAATGTGTGGTTTCATCCCCGGATGACGTCCAGGAAACGAGAACCCTCTGGACAAGACCCTTATTCCTGCAGACTGACAGTAATACGGAAACCCACCCCGAGTGCCCTCTCTTTCCTGCCTTCTCTGGATTGGGTTTCCAGCCTTGACCAGTTTTCCTGTCTTGTCCCCCATCCTCAACTTCCCCCAAATTTGCTGTATCATCTTGTTTTCCCTTCTTGAGGCTCAACAAGGGTACAGTCATCTGGAAACCGCCATTGCTGGCAGCACTGCTATGTCCTTGCTCTTCCCAGCCCCCCGCAGGACCATCCGCTCAAAGCTCCCTGCCCATCTGCCCTTGCCGGTTCAACTGTCAGGACCCCGCCACTGGCCATCCTCATTCAGGCAGACGTGGGACTCTCCACCTAGGTTACTTGGTGGGGTTAGAAATAATGGGGGGGGGGAGCGCCTGAGTGGCTCAGTCGTTAAGCGTCTGCTTTCTGCTCAGGGCCTGATCCCAGGGTCCTGGGATCAAGCCCCGCATCGGGCTCCTCCGCTGGGAGCCTGCTTCTTCCTCTTCCACTCCCCCTGCTCGTGTTCCCTCTCTCACTGGCTGTCTCTCTCTGTGTCAAATAAATAAATAAAATCTTTAAAAAAAAAAAGGAGAAGAAAGAATAGGGTGAGGGCGCCTGGGTGGCTCAGTCATTAAGCGTCTGCCTCCGGCTTTGGTCATGATCCCAGAATGGAGCCCTGCATCGGGCTCCCTGCTTAGTGGGGAGCCTGCTTCTCCCTCTCCACTCCCCCTGCTGTGTTCTCTCTCTCTTGCTATCTCTCTCTCTATATATATATCAAATAAATAAATAAAATCTTAAAGAAAGAAAGAAGAAAGAAAGAAAGAAAGAAAGAAAGAAAGAAAGAAAGAAAGAAAGAAAAAGAAAAAGAAAGAAAGAAAGAAAGAAAGAAAGAAAGAAAGGGAAAGAATAGGGTGGCCCACTCGGACCCACAAATCTTGCAGACTCTGCTTTGTCATATCGCCTGACTTAGCCTCCTTAGCTAACCTCCTGAAGTCTAAGATTTTCTCTCTCCAGCAGGTAGGGTCCTTCCCCTCCTTCCACAGCCATGTGACTGTATGTCCAGCCTCTGCCGCCAGCATGTCATCCTGTCTGCAGTCCTCCCGTGTCTGGCCCACAGCACACGCCCAGCCTCATCCTTAGGTCGCTCGGCAGCGTCTTTCTTAAATGCTCTGTTAGCACACCTCCCTGTGGCCTCGGCCAGGAAGGACGACCCTAGAAGTTGTCACTTGGCATTGCCGCATCATCATCAATGCCTACAACTGCCCAAACCCAGCAAGCAGAGCTGGGGGGGGGGGGGGGGGGGGAGGGCAAAAAAGCACCAGGTTAGAGTCGCCAGCCTCCCTCCCCAGATCTTTGTTACTTGCACATTCCAGTAGCCCAGTCTCCCGGAGGAGGAGGTGAGAGGAGAGAAGGTGGAGTGAGGGGGTTAATTATGTGGTTTGGGTCTCTTACAAACATGCTGGGCCTCTGCCCCAAGCTCGCAATTAAACAGCTTATTTCCAATGGGAGGTACCTGCTAGGGAATTGCCACATTCAGAGACCCAACTGCCTGAAGTGCGCTCTGCTGGAAGCTGAGCCTCAGTTGTCTGGTTAGTTATCCCTTCCAGCTTTTCCTTGTCTAGGAGCCCAGGCCATCCTTCAGTGGCCCCTGCTGCCTGGGGATGCTGCCTGCCTGAAAGGGCCCCAGATGCTGCCCACTGCTGGGCACGTTTTGCTCCAAAGATGTGCTCAGGAAATCCAAAAACGTGATGCAGTCCATCTAAGCGTCCTTGACTGGCATGGCACCCACGTGGCGTGCAGATGGAGACGGAGGGTCACCCTGAACACACATCTCTGGTAGGCAAATAATGGGGGCCCCACAGGTGTCTAAATCCTCATCCCTGGAACCTATGAATAGTTATGTTACCTGATAAGGGGAATTAGAGGGCCAGATGGAATTAAAGTTCCTAACCAGCTGGATTTGAGATCAGGAAATTACCCCAGATGATCACCCAAGAAGTTGGAAAAGGTTTGGCAACCTTTGTTGCCTTCAAGTGCCCAGAATACCTTGACCGGCACAAATGGCCTCCAGCCCTCCTTAGGGAAGAAGGGACCTTGGCTTCTGCCCTCGTCCTGTGTTTTCCTTTCTGTTTTTAAGTAGGCTCTATGCCCAGTGGGGAGCTCAGTGCAGGGCCTGAACTCACAACCCTGAGATCAAGACCTGAGTTGAGATCAAGAGTTGGCCACTCAACTGACTGAGCTAACCTGGTGCCCCTACCCTAGTCCTATTTGTTACTGAAGGGGTAATGTCTGGGTAGGGGGGTGGTGTGAAGACATCGGACCAACTCCAACCTGAACAACAGACCTTCGCAGGGTTGTTCTAAGCCCACTTGGTACTCCTGTTTGTCCACAGAAAACGCCAAAGCTGGCCGAGCGTCTTTGCTGCTACGGCCCAGATCTTCTTCCTTCTTCCTTCTTCCTTCTTCCTTCTTCCTTCTTCCTTCTTCCTTCTCCTTTCTAAGATTCATTTTTAAGTAATCTCTACGCCCAACATGGGGCTCGTACTTACAACCCCGAAAACCAGAGTTGCGTGCTCTGCTGATTGAGCCAGCCAGGCACCCCTACAGCCCAGATCTTTAAATTCTGTGGTCTTCTCATGGCCTGATAGTGAGAAAGAACTTCTCTCATGGAAAAACCATCAATCTCCTCTTTGGGGTCTTCTTGGCATAAATCCCAGGTTCACATTGTCCTCCAGCCTAGAGCTTCAATCGGTTTCTTTTTCTCCACTTTAGCCTGAAGGCATTTACCTCGACCTGTATCTGGCCTTCTGTTTTGGGGAGTTGGTTGCCCAGAAGTTTTCTGGATTTAAGGGTCCCTGACCATTGGTGCCAACTGAACAAACCAATCATCCTGACCCGGAAGGACTATCTCATCATCTGGGCGCTTATGTTTCCCATTATAAATCCAGGCTGAAGTTACAGTGACCCTAAGGGAAGTTATTTGTTATCGTTGGGGAAGTAACCCTTATTGTTGGGGAAGTCAGCCCCCAACTTACGAGACAGCTCCTCTTGGGCAGGCCATCGTTTCATTGTTGAGGTAAAGACCCGCTGGAGCTCAGTGCCCTTCTAAGAGATCCAAGGGAGCTCCCTCAGCCTCCCGCCACGTGAGGACATCTGGAAGACGGCTCTTCTCGCACCAGGAAGCTGGCTCTCGCCAGACACCGAATCTGCAAGTGACTTGATCTGGGCCTTCCCAGCCTCCAGGATTGTGAACGATAAATCTCTGTGGTTTATAAGCCCCACGAGCTACGACATTCTGTTACAGCAGCCCAGGTGGACGAAGACATTAAGCTTCGGTCCAAAACCCTCCCCTGCGTTCCTCCTTTCCCACTCACTGTAAGAGCAGACCTTAGTGTATCTCTGCACAACCGATGGTCCTTGACCTCCAGGGAGTTTCTCCTGCAGTCGCAGCCGCAGGTGGGAGGGAAGTCGTGTTCTTCCAGTGGCGACACGGGGGAACAACCACCATGCTGTTTTTCTTAGCTTTACGGATTCCTCTTCGCTTCACCTGTAACTCTAGCCACCAATCCAAAACAGTGGGGTCTTGGGGCAACAGCCAAGTACCACCTGTCCCCCTTGTCACCAGATACTTTGGCATCCAGGGTCACTACCATCCCAGCATCCTAATCCGTCGCTGCTTAGTTGGGCTGCAGGGTCACACCTATCTTTTTCCAAAAGGGCATTGCGATCCCAACCACCTCCAGAAGAACGAGCGTTAAAATCCAATATAACTGACTTGTCAGGGGCAGGTGGGCCGAGCCCCACGCAGTATGGCCTCTGTATGGGTTGAATGGTATCTCCCCAAAGATACACCCACCCTGGACCTTAGAATGTGACCTTATTTGAAATCAGCGTCTTTGCAGATGTCCGTAAGGATCTCAAGATTAGATCATCCTGGATGAGGAAGGTCCGGTAACGACAGTCTTCACTGGAGACAGAGAACGGAGGAAGAGCCACAGAGAAGACCACGTGAAGACGGAGGCAGAGGCTGGAGTGGTTTTTCTATAGGCTAAGGAAGGCTGAGGACTGCTGTCAACCAGAAGCTACAAGAGAGGCGTGGGTCTAAGGGCCTCCAGAAGGCACTGACCTGCTGACACCTCGATTTCTGACTTCTGGCCTTCTGAACTGTTGTTTTAAGCCACCAACTTTGGGACAATTGTCAGCACAGCCACAGGAAACTAACATAGCCTCTCTCACAGCAAGACAAATAGGCCAACTTTGACCAACTTTTGTCAAGAGTTACAAGTTTTGAATTAGGAACATAGAATTTTTACTTTGTAAAAAAAAAAAAAAAAGTTTTTCCTTGGCTGTCAGAGAAATGCATTGTTTCAAGACACTTTACTTGGCAAGCAGGCCCTGAGTCTTGTTGGGGCTTTATTGGTTGTGGTTTCTCCCACTGGCAGGCAGCCAAGGCCACTAAGAATGAGATCTTTAACTTGCCAAACAACAAGACATCATTATACAGACAAGAAATAACAAGCGTTGGGGAGGATGTGGAGAAAAGGGAACCCTCACACGCTGCTGGTGGAAATGTAAATTGGTGCCGTCACTATGCAAAACAATGTGAAGGTTCCTCAAAAAATTAAAAATAGATCCAGCTCGGGGCGCCTGGGTGGCACAGCGGTTAAGCATCTGCCTTCGGCTCAGGGCGTGATCCCGGCGTTATGGGATCGAGCCCCACATCAGGCTCCTCTGCTATGAGCCTGCTTCTTCCTCTTCCACTCCCCCTGCTTGTGTTCCCTCTCTCGCTGGCTGTCTCTCTCTCTCTCTGTCGAATAAATAAATAAAATCTTTAAATAAAAAAAATAGATCCAGCAATTCCAATTCCACTTCTGGGTATTTACCCAAAGAAAATGAAAACGCTAACTCGAAAAGACCCATGCACCCTTATGTTCACTGCCACATTTCCAATAGCCAAGGTACGGAAGCAACCTACGTGTCTAGTGATGGATGAATGGATAAAGATGTGGTCTTTATATACAACGGAATATTACACCACCATAAAAAAAAAGAATGAGATCTTGCCTTTTGTGACAACACGGACGGACCATGAGGATGTTATGCTAAGTGAAATAAGTCAGACAGAGAAAGACAAATACCGTATGATTTCACTTGTATATGGAATCTAAAAAGCAAATGAACGAACAAAACTCACCGACACAGAGAATAGATTGGTGTTTATCAGAAGGGAAGGAGGTTGGGGGTGGGCGAAAAGGGGTCTCAGGTCAGTTGTATGGTGAGGAACAGTAACTAGACTTATCGTGGTGATCACTCTACAGCGGGGACACAAGTATCAAACCGCTGTATGGTACACCTGAAATTAACATAACGCTCGATGAGAACTAAAGACTGCATAATGATGCACGCTCGTTACAGACAAATGCAACATATATAACGTATAATGAAAAAAATAAAAACCTTCCTATGTAGAGATTTAGAAAAAAAAAGATAGCATCACAGACCGAAAATTGTGGACCCCAGAAGACTTTTCTAGCCCTTCGCGCACTTTCACGATTCAAGCATGTGAGACATTTCAATGCCAATTACAATAGTTCATACAATGAACACCCCCAATCCCTCCAACCCAGCCCATGGCTTCCCTGCAAGTTTTTTGTCCAAACTCTATTAGGTGTCTTTTGTGGTTTTTTTTTTTAACAGAAACACAAACCAAGGAGTTTCAACACAGGCACTGTAGGAGGTCTGTGCTGGAGCTGGGCCGAGGGGGAGCAGCTTGCACCAGGAAGCACAGCTTTGCACTGCCTTTTGGTTTTAAGTGGTCATCAACTCAGCCTCAAACTCCTTTTTAAAGATTTTATTTATTTATTTAAAAAGAGAGAGTGTGAGGGGCGCCTCGGTGGCGCAGTCGTTAAGCGTCTGCCTTCGGCTCAGGGCGTGGTCCCGGCGTTCTGGGATCGAGCCCCACATCAGGCTTCGCTAGGAGCCTGCTTATTCCTCTCCCACTCCCCCTGCTTGTGTTCCCTCTCTCGCTGGCTGTCTCTCTCTGTCAAATAAATAAATAAAATAAAATAAAAATACTTATATTCTAAAAAGAGAGAGAGAGTGTGTGAGCAGGGGGAGGGGCAAAGGGAGAAAGAGAATCTCAAGCAGACTCCACTCTGAGCATGGAGCCCAACTCAGGGCTCGAGCCCACCGCCCTTTGATCATGACCTGAGCCGAACTCAACAGTCAGATGCTTAACCTATTGGACCATCCAGGCGCCCCTCAAACTCACTTTTACCACCTGAAGGCACCAATCCTACCTCTAGCGACTTAACCTCCAAACGTTTATCAACAGGTGGCATCAACTATCAGGTTCCAGAAAATTCTATATGCTAACCTGACCCATGACCCTCACAGTTCCCAAACAGGTAGGACGCCTGCCCTCTGGCTCACTATTTAGGGGAGGGCTGCACTACCAGATCCTGGGGCACATATATTATTAAGGGCCCTGTACCCTCATGGGCCCCACACTGGCACCAAGTTTGTCCACTCACGCACACATGACAAGCCAAGGCCAAAGCCAGTTCTGATTTGACCAGTAAAGATACAAAGAGCCGCTTGTGAATTTACCGTCGCTTACTTACATGGATGGTCAAAGGAAGAATAAGGGTGTTTTAGCAAACCGTAAGCTGAAAGAGCTTGCATCTCGTTTCATATGCACCAGTGAAGGCTTCTCTTGCAGAGATGGTAACCGGTTAGCTGTATTATTAAAGGCCCGGGTTCTAGAATCAAACGCTTTGTGGCTTTAGTAACATAACCTCTCTGATCTTCAGACATCATCTTCACCTATAAAACGGGAGTCACATTCATTTTAGGGTTGTTGTGAGGGTCAAACATTCCATCATGTAAGGCCTTGAATGCCTTCTGTGTACGTAAGCACCACCATATTTATCTCAACATTGACCATTATTAGCAAAGCATCCACAGGGCTTCATTCCCACGTGTGAGCCACCTTCATGATTCCTGAAACAAGGCAGGGAACAAATAAATATTCACCTCCCATATAAAGCTTCCACCAAGACTGGAAAGTCATGGGGCGCCTGGGTGGCACAGCGGTTAAGCGTCTGCCTTCGGCTCAGGGCGTGATCCCGGCGTTATGGGATCGAGCCCCACATCAGGCTCCTCCGCTATGAGCCTGCTTCTTCCTCTCCCACTCCCCCTGCTTGTGTTCCCTCTCTCGCTGGCTGTCTCTATCTCTGTCAAATAAATAAATAAAATCTTCAGAAAAAAAAAAAAGACTGGAAAGTCATGTGCCAACACATATCCAATTATTTGGGAAGACACAAGTAACAGCAACACTGAGCCTAACCTAATGGCTTTCACCCACCTGGATCCATGTTAAAGGGATTTCAAACAAGATTGGGTTAAGTAGGGAGAAAGAGGAAAGATGTGGCAGGAGGGGGAAAGGAGTGGAAGGAGTAAGGGCAGAGACTGGCTTAACTATTCTTGGCAAATACTCCCCTTGTCCCAGGTGGAAGTGAAGGCTTCACTGATCTGCTCAAGACCCAGGACAGACATACAACCTAAGTGGGAGGGACGGGCCATTCTTGGCGTGTCCCCTTTCCACGAGACTTCACAAGACCATACCTGGCGCTGGGCCCATCTATGTACTCAACAGATAACTAGAACGGTTCTTTTAGCATGGTGTTGCCCATGTCGTCTTTGAAAGTCATGTCAGAGCAGCAAGGGCTGGATCAAGAATCAGGACAGCCAAGTTGGGAGAGAAGGCTGTGTCCCCACGAGGTTGTCCCTTCACCGACCTGACATTCAAAAAGGAAAACAGGCCAGGGCGGGATCACAGTGGTGACCAAAACCCAGAAGGAAGCAGCAGCCTTTTGTATGGTTTTCTTAGAGCAGGTGTCAGGAAGGGCAACCTCTTCCCCACTTCCTCGGCTTGGCTGCTCTGCACTGTGATTTTGCAACATTCTTTCCGGGTGACCTTATTCCAGGATGCAAAGTTAGTGAACAGCAAGGCACCATCTCAAAGCCACTCCGGTTGGCTGTCGGCTAATTGAAGAAAAATACCTGGTGTGTATCTGAGCGCCTCTGATCCCCGGGAACCAGACTCTCACGCTGAAGCCAGCCGTTGGAAGTCTGAGCATCTCCGCTACCAGACCCCGAAAGCCCCCCGGAGACACACACAGACACGTGCGCACACGTAGCTTTCAATAGAAGTTTCCTTTTATTTTGAAATTGAAACAGAATGAAGTGGTTTGTAGCCGAAACAGCCTTCACGGGAAAAGCTGGAGCGCTCATCCAGCAAAGGAACAAATTCGCCAAGTCTGAGCCGGCTGCCCCACCTCCCCGGACAGAGCAAAGAACAGATGAAAGGGTGGGAGAAGGGGTACAATCAAAGTCCGGTGGTGATGGCTGGCAGGTGTCCAGCCAAGTACAATTTTCAGAGTGGCCGCGATTACAGACCAGGAGAGCAGTCACGTGCAGGAGCCCCCTCCAGCCCCCACTAGGATTCGCATCCGTAAAAACACATCTTCCGCTCTCCCGAGTGAGTGAGGTCTCAGGACTGGATACCAATTCACTTTGCCTCAGGGGAGGGGGCTCCTCTGACTTAGTCTGGTTTCCGGGACCAGGATGAAGATGCTGGAGAAAAGCGGAGAATCCAAGTGGTGGGAAAGGATGTTTATTCGTTACGCTAACTCGTCATCTGCTGAAATTCATTTTGAACAGCTTTACATTGCAGTGGGTTACATAAAATTTACACAGAAGTGTTACAAGTGTTACTAGCGGCGCCCCAACACCCACAGGGGGAAATGGTGAGTGGAGACAGAAGCACCCCAACACAGTCTTTATTCTTGGTGGGGGTGGGGTGGGGTGGGGGCTGAAGCCACCTGGCTGGGAGGGTCTTGGGGTGAGCACAGGTAGGACGCACCGNCAATCCAGTGGTCACTGGAAAATGTCTCCCTCTTTTTTTTTTTTAATTTTTAATTTTTTTTTGGTTTTTTACATTTTTTGGAAAGTATTTTCAAGGTAATATTTTTTTTTCCTTTGGAAAAAGAAATCTTTTTTCCCCCCCTAACCTAAGCAAGTGGAGTTGCCACTACCTAATTTCTCTCTATTGTCTTGCTAAGAGGTAGATAAAACAAAAGTGAAACGGGGCTTCTATGAGGAGGTCCATTAGAGGGTGGGGAGGGGCTGGGACCGCCCAGTGGGCCCCCCGACTACAAAGACGCCTGAGCGACCAGAGGACCGGGGGCCTTGGACTCTCTCAGGACAAAGGATCCTGCACCACCTCTTCTTCTAGAGCCAACTGTCCCCGTGAAGACGGAGAAGGGGGTACAGCGGAGGCAGAGCATCTCGGAGAAACCCTGAAGACGTCTTAGCTCTGGCTTCCCTAGGCTTCCTGACGCTAGGGCTGAGGGATGGGTTCCAGGCCCAAGCCCCGACTTCACCTCCAGCCGGCCTCTCTGGTCCAACACGATAGAGCAACTGAGAGGGGGGGCGGGCAGGCTGAAGGGAAAGGGGTGACACACTGGACCCCAGGGCAAGGAAGGCAGAAAGGGAGGGCCCTACTTGCCAGGCCTCCCAGCCCCAGCTACACGAGTGGGGGCTCTTGGCAGGCCTGCCCGTTCCTCCAGAACAAACCTTTTGTGGCACAAGCCTCAACTCACTTCTCCGGGCCGGGATTCGTACCCTCCTGTGCGCCGCCCCGCCCTCGGTTCCAACCTCACTGTAAGGATTGAGGTAGTTAACCCATTTCTACTCGTAGCATCCATCACCTGTGGTTACGGAAAACACGTGCCCCGAGGAGCTTCCTGCTAGCTAGTTCATTTCAGAAAAAAAAAAGAAAAAGAAAAAAAAATTCTTTCATGTCTTGTCAGTCCGGATTCGACCACACTAAGGCACCCGACTCACGGTGCCACCATCAGGCTGTGCCCCAAGGAGGCGCACGGGCCCCGAGGGTCCAGGCTGGGATCCGGCCCTCACCCTCCACCTTTGGTCACGAGGCCTCCTCCCGGCCCTGTACCCCGATAGAGAAGCCTCATGTGGCCAAAGGAAGGAAACCGAAGCTCTCAGCTGGTGTCAACTCCAAGTCGGAATACAAGAGAAATGCTCTGCATCTAAGTCATCGCGCGTCCGGAAGGGAAATGGCTTTAGGTCCCCTGGCACTGAGACTCTGTCTTCCACCCTCCTGCAATTACTTTGTTAGGCCGCGCTGTCTTCCTTCTACCAGTTGTCAACAAACAGGCAAAAACAGGTGCACGGTTTGAATGTCAAAGCCACTAGCATCTCCCCCATAAACGCGTCCGGAGAATGAAAGGAGACCCCCCGCCCCCGGAGGGGAGGTGGGAGGACAGGGTTGACCAGAGGTGCCAGCTTCTCCGCGAACTGGAAGCTCGGGCGGTCCCTCTGGGGCTCTGTGAGGTAGTTACGTAGCACTGCTGGTTCCCAGTTTGGCAGAGGGTATGTCTGGGCGGGGAGGAGGGGAAGGCACCCTTGAGAGCTAACTGAGGCCCTCCTCGCCGCCAGCCTGCCAGGCCTGAGGGGAACTCGCCGCGCTCTCTCTGCAGTGGGGGCAGGGGACGGAGGGCAGTCCCACGTGGAGGAGCCCCAAACTTCCCCTCCTTCCCCAAAGTGCAACCAGGAGCCAATGGACCCCTTTCTCAGCTCCCTACCCCTTGGTAAGTCCCGCCCCCACATCCCCCAGGAGCCTCCAGAAGGGAAGGGACCCGTCTTTAGCTCACACTGTTTCCAGAAGCCCCCCTCAGACAGCCCAAGTCTATGTCAAAAGATGGCTACTGCTCTGATTCAGAAGTGGCGTCTCTCAGCCTCTGTCTGTCTTTGGCACAGAGGAAAACGGACACAGAGCCACCTCGAGTGTCCCCCCCAGTGTTCTCTTGGGTTTTACATGGGGTCTGTGATGCCGATAGTGAGGCACACCTACGAGTAGCTCCCAACCGCCCCCAGAAGTGGACAGCTCACAGGGAAAGGAATAAAGACTGACAGGGACCTGGGGGGGTGGAGAGGGGAGGGCAGGAGAGAGCAGCAGGGGATCAAATTCCCTGTCCCTCCGCTGGGCTCTCTCTCCTACCCAGACCCCTCCGAGGAGCCGGGTTCACAACCCAAACTGCAAAAGGCAACCAGACCCTAGAGGGGATTAAAGCCATCGGGGTGTAACTGTCAGATGCAGCTTCAAAGTTAGTGAATCAAACCATTTTGGTTTTCTTGTGTGTTCCACAGAATTAAAAAATATATCCTAAAGAGATGGTCCTTTCTTAAAAATATATATGGAGCGCACACACACACATATATATATATTCTCCGAGTATAAGAAGTGGTTTTTTTAAAAAGTCGCTTTTCTCAGATCATCCAAATCTCCCAAGTGCTTTTCACGTTGACTTATCTCGCCAAGGATGGGGAAATGGAGGTGATGTGCGGGAGGACAAGGAACTGCCCCAAGACCTAGCCTAGGGGTCAAAGGCGGCACCAAGACAGGTCCTTTATCTCCCCTAAACTCGAACCACCAAACCATATTCCTTCTGCTTCTGATAGGGTAACTTTCACAACCTTCCTGCTGGGCAAACGTCAGCGATGAGTGGAGCCGTGCCTAATTCAACTCCTGTTGGACAGTCCCTCGCCACACTTCCTGGTCTCTTCTGGGAGCTGAACCAGTCAAAGGAAAAGGACGTGGGCTTAAGATGTGAAGGGAGCAGGATCCCAAGGAAACTGAACACTGCAACAATCACATTTCAGGTACTGTGGGTGGTTTTTGTTTTTTGTGGGGTTTTTTTTCCTGCTGGTAGTTTGAACCAGATATTAAAGCATGCTTGCTGCTGGAAATTCGCCTTAAATCACCAAATGGCCGATGTCTGAATGTTATCTGCTTCATTTTAGGATAAAGCATAGAGAGCCAGAGATGGAAGCTGGGAGACCCTTTTTTTTTTTTTTTTGGTGGTTAGGACAGGTGGGAAGCTCAAATTATATTGGCCTGATATTACCCCTAAATGCTCTCCTGCGCCCTCCTGTCTTTGGGGTAGACCATTCTGGAGGTTATAAAGGAATGTCATGAGCACAAAGGGATAAGACATGAGTGAGGCAGGAACCTGTCCCCAATCACATTTCCATACCTCCTACCCCTCCTGGCCACCCACCACCCTAAATTAAGGATTCCTCTAGTTTGGGTCCACTGTTAAAATCAATCAGATCAGTCTAAAAGACAGAGGAGACAGAGGGGCAGTCATCCGAGTGTCTGTCTGCTCCTTGGCCTGTTGATACAGACCAAAAAGAACAGCAAGATGGGACTGAAATGAAAATAACAAAAGAAAAAGAAAAAGAAAAAGAAAAAGAAAGAAAGAGAGAGAGAGAGAGAGAAAGAAAGAAGAAAGAGAAGGAAAGAAAAAGAAAGAAGGAAAAAGAAAGAAGGAAAGAGAAAGAAAGAAAGAAAAAGAAAGAAAGAAAGAAAGAAAGAAAGAAAGAAAGAAAGAAAGAAAGAAAGAAAGAAAGAAAGAAAAACAGAAAAAGACAGCAATGACAAACCCGGTGGACCTCTCTGAGGGGGAGAGAGCAGCTTTGTCTCTTCCACCAACGGAATCTTGGCTCCCATATTTCTAGACAGAGAAATAGAGTTTTTGTTTCTGTTTTTTTTTTTTTAAAGGGTATATTTTTTAGTTATTATTTCACTCCTCGATAAAACGGAGGCAATATTTTAAAATATCTCAACAGCACCACTGGTGGGGAAAACTGGCTGGGATGCCCTTTCACCAAAAAGGGAGAGACGGGGGTGGACACCAGGGGCCAGTTGCCAGGGACTGTTTTTTGGCCCCTGGAAGCCCACAGCTCTGCTAGGTTCTCTGAACCCCAGCATGCAGGAGTTCCCAGGAGAGAGGCCAGTGGCTTAGGAATCCCGGAGTTAGAGATCAGGGCCTCCCCCTGGTCTCTCTCAACCCTGGGCCTGCCCCATCAGCCCCAGCCTCCTCCCCAAAGAGCAGCCCCTGCTGCCTTTTCCCACAGGGCCTGTTCTCCATAGAGAGATCCTAAAGGCTTACACTGGCTCATGTTGTAAGAAATTATGAAACATAACTTTCTCGTTTTTTTTCTTTTCATTAAAAAAATAAAATATTCAAGACTATCAGCTTCTCTTTTGCTTTGCTTTTCTTTTTTTATATAAAATATCAGCAAGCCGCAAAGAAAAAAAAAAAAGGTTAAAAAAAAAAGGTGGGGGGAACAAAAAGGAAAGTAATTGCTGAGGTAACTTCATACCTTGAGGTAGTTTACTTCGCGCACAGCATTACCTGACTGACTCCGCCCACGGGTCATGGTTGTCTCGTTATTACTACTGTCGTTGTTGCAGTGTTGGAAGGAGGGGACTCCACGCATGGGCTTTTCCACATGCAGAGAGGCCTTCCTCCCTTCCCAGCACACTGGATAGCATTGTCCAAGGTAGCTAAAGTGCACCACCTGGCTAATATGCATTGACAATCAGTATATTCGGAGGGGAGGCCTAACCTCATTTAACTGATGGCTGCCGTCTTCCACAAGGGCTGAACTTCCAACGGGATCTTATTGAGCCTGGTAAATTAATAAATTAAGCTTATTTACCCCTTTGTGCATAACGCTGCTGGTATTTTGAATTTTGTTTTCAGGCACACTTTGGTCATGCCAATCATTCACGGAGGCAGAAGCCATCGGTTAAATAAGCCTCTAGGATAAAAACAGAAGCAAATACTCTCCAATGTACTGAATAGTCGTAATACATGCCAGATGACGGACTTTAGCTTTACCGGGAGCTCAGGGTTGGGTTCCACATCCCACCACCACCAAGGGAACAGTGCCGTGGGGGGGGAGTGCCCCGCAACCCCTGCCTCTGGGAACCAGCCCTTATAGGAGCACATGGGCTGGAGTGAGGGCACAGTGGCAGCCTTTGGGGCCACTCAAGTCCTCCATGGAACTGAGACTTTATCAAGGGGAGTCATGTCCCCTTCCCAGTGCTCATATCCAATCATTAAAATAGACTTTAAAAAAATATAAAATCTGCCTGAGAATGATGGGAATCAGGGACAGTACAGTGGTCAGCCCCTATCCCGCTGAGCATTCAGTACCACCCATGTGCACCTAGATGGGTAGAAGGACGTGAATGGGGCAGGGAATCTTGGTGGGGAAGTCCCGACAGAGTGGAAAAATTTTAACTGCGCCAATTTTTCAACATGGTGACCTGGACTAGATCGGCCATAAGGGCACTCCTTTTAAACGTGGATTACTATATATTTTAATCATATTTCTCCCCCATTCTTTACTCCTTGCTGTTCCTGTTGGTTGGTTAGGGAAGGAGTGGAATTAGACTAACAGATGCTGGTGTGTCTTCTCCTTTGAATCAATAACATAAGCAAAGCAATGCATTGGTTCCTACTTTTTCTGGTAGCAGTACAGATAAAACAATTCGTGTGAATATAGGAAGAGGCTATGTCAGGGCACGAGAATAGAGGTATTTTAATCAACGGACCAAGTAGGAGAAGGCTGGAAGGATTTTAGGGTCAAGAAGCAAACCATCCTTTGAGGCTGATTGAAACACCCCTCTGCATGATTGAAAAACCTGAAGGAAATTTTATTTCTCTTCCCACTGGGGTCTGACCCACCCTCTTGGTGGGACCTGGAGAACTTACTTAAACAATCCACGTTTAAAAGCACCCTGAGCTAGAATTTCCATGGTGACACCCTGAGGGTGGGCAATGTCGGGCCAATTGGTGGGGCGTGTGGGGCCGAGGGATCAGGGTTCCTCACTGGAACGTCTTTTCTCAAGCAAGTGGGCAAACCTGATCTACACCCCGGCCCAAGTGTCCCTGATTCCCACTCATTCTCAGGCCTGCTGGGGAGAACGCGCTCTCGATTCCAGCCCGTTGTCCTTGAGTCGACGTGATGGGGAGGGGCTGGTCACTTCCTCCGTGCCTGGGCCTGGTTACTCTGTCCCTTTTGGTGCAGCTGTTTAACTTGGGCCAGGATGTCTCGTATCTTCCTCTGTGCCATCTGTAGGAGAACCAGACAAGAGGCAAGAGTGAAGATCTCTCCAAAGGCAAGGGGAGAGCCTGACCCTGGAGGGAGAGAGGCCATCAGGATCGAAACACCAGCAACAAACACAACAGGAAGAGCGAGGGTAAGCGGGGACCTGAAGTTTCTCTGCCTCCCCGTGGGCCCCGAGCAGCCCCTCGCCCTGGGGAGCGGGGTGGGATGACTACAGCAAGGTGGGGGAGGGGAAACCAGAATACAAACTCATGCACCAGAACTGAAAAATTGACAAAGTTGCCACACATGCTAGTGAACCCAAAATAAAACTCCTGGAGTCCCCAGGAGCACATCTGGCCAGAAGGTCATCAGGTAGGAGAGCGCCTCACAACTCAGAGCTCCGCCATGCGCGTGCATGTCCCCAGCAAAGGGGACGAAATGTCCAGGCACGGATTTACAAACAAGCAGTGAAATGTAAGCTCCGCCATCAAAAATGGACAAAATACCAAGGATCCGTCTCTTTACTCTTTCCTTCCTAAAGGTTTCTTCGCTAAGAACAGAGCTGGGCAAGGGAACCCAACTGCAACATGGGGCGCCCCTAACTGGTTTACCAGTATCGCCTCCTTCCATAAACGGAGTGCTTGGTTCCTTGGTTCAAGAGAAAGGTGGTGTAGGTGGGGAAAGGCTGCGGACTCAGGGTTTATACCACTTCCTACTCAGGTTTCCCTCTAATCCTCATTCTAACACATGAAAAATACACACACACACCCCGCCCGCTTTGGTACTGAGACCATCCTGGCTCGGTGCGTCCCTAGATCGATCCTCAACGCTACCACGCCCCTCATTTGTACAACGAGACTGTCATGGGGATTCAATGAGCTAGCGCATGTGAACCACAGAGTGGTGCTTGGTATACCAGATGCACGCCGAAGTCTCAGACACTACCGTGGCTCTTGTTCATACTTCTCCAAGGACTGCCACAGAAAGTTTCTTAGCCCAGGCCATACAGCAGAAAGGCCATGTGGGGTTTGAGTTCAACGCCCTCTATTTCCAAAACCCCTGTGCCTGGAGCTGCGAGGCCACACCACACTGGGAACCGAGCGCCGGGAACCGGGGCTCTGGGGTTCCGGGTTCCTTACCGCCCTTGACTGCTTAGGCAGCGTCTAGCTTAGGAAGTGCCTAGCCTCTGAACAGATGGGCTTGTGTCCGGGAGTCTCCATATCCCTTCCAGGTCTGACGCCGGAGGACTTCAGGGAAACCCCATTCCCTTTCAATTAACCTTTCTCTGACTTTTGAGATTCAGAGTGTTTGAACCTGATATCCACCCTCTTTCCAGACTCCGGGGTCAGTCCCATTGCCGGGCAGTGCCGACTGGCCCACTGGAGGCGGTGTGGGGATGGTGAGTTCTGGAATGGGACGGTCGAAGAACTGGAACCAGGGATGGGATGGAGCGGTCATTGTGAGAAAGGAAAAGGACTGCACTGGAAAAAGGCAACCAGAACGTTGTTACTACTGTTAGTATTCCACAAACTAAACTGGGTGGTGGGTAATACCGATTTCCTCTCTTATCTGGTGCCAAAGGGGTTAGCAAAGGACGAAAGCCAGACAACAGGAAAGACTTAATATATTACAAGAAACACAGATACATACTCTTCACTATACCGAATATATACTACATACGGAAGTTCTGAAATCACTCTCCCTACAGTTCTAAGAGGGAATAAAACATCTACACCACACTCCTACACTTGGAAAAGAATGGCCCAGTCCAGAGGCAGGCAGAGTCCACGGGACTGGTCAAAGCCATGGTCAAAGCCATGCAAGTCAACGTCTGGCCTCTTGCTTCTCTGACCCCTGGACTCCCGCTGCCCTCCCACGAGGGGGACTGCCACATGTACCTGGCTGGCATAAAAATGCCCGATGATCTTGACGATGACCTGGTCATTCTCATCCGGGGTCTGGTCTCTTGGCACTACCACCTCGGCTGCTGTCAAATTCTGCAACTCGTTCACCTGGGCGGGGTGGGGGGCAGAGAGAAGCTCAAGGTGTTATCAAGAAAGCATGGAGGGGGTTGGAGGGAGGGGCAAGAGGCATGTCACTAGCAGGTAACTGGAGGACTCCGGAGCCAGGCTGGGGAGCGGACTCAGGTAAAGGAGCAAGCCGGGAGTCCTAAGGTTGTACGGGGTAGGGGAGCAGCAGGAGGCCAGGGCGGAGCTGTTGGGTTTGAGGACGAAGACCCAGAACTTTCATCCCTGACCCTCAAGGCTCACCGTTTTGCCGCCTTTGCCAATGACTCTGCCGGCAGCTGATGCTGGCACCCGGATATGTGTCTCCAGCTTTACTTCCTCCTTGGGTCCAAAGAAGTTCTCCTCCTTGAGTTTTCCATAAATTCTTCCCTGAGCCTGAGAGAGGAGGAGGTCCTTGTGCATCAGCGGGCCGTACACAGGACAAAAGGGGAGCGAGGTAAACGCAGAAATACGGCCCCCAAGCTCTACCCCCATCCTCTCCGGCCCCCCAGGCCCAACCCAGGGTGCATCAACCATCTACACCAGGTGATGTGAAAATGGCCAACAGCTTCAAGCTGCTCCTTCTGCTTACTGGTAATACTGGAGAGCCTGGTAGAGGACCTGAACACATACCTCCCCGAGGTACGACTCATAAGCTACAAAATCCTACAGGCCCATTTACGTGAACAAGCCAGCTGATCCGGCCCGCCAGAGGAGAGGCTGCTGGCTACTCCGCACGGCCTCTAGAGCGTCCCCGTTCTCCTTGCCTGCCTAGGTCAGGAGGAGCTGACTGTCCGCTCTCTGGCTCTGTGACCAGAAGTCCAGGGACCCAGCAATGTCGTACGACTTAAAGGAGAGAAGGGAACTGGGCGTCAAAGATCTTCCTTAGTAACTAAGGCAAGGCACAAGAAAGATGCCCTCAGCCTTCCTTCTGTCCCACATTTCTATTCACCTTCAGAACTAAAGAGGGAAGAAGTCAGTAGAAATTGAGTTGGACGCCAAACTGAAAGCAGCACCGCAGTGCTGTCCTCGGGGCACCTGGCCAGCCCTGTCAGCACAGCGGGAGATTCTTGATCTCAGGGTCGTGGGGGGTGTAGACATGACTTACATAAATAAAAACTTTCAGAAAGTGTTGTGCAGATTTCCACTCCCACCCAACCTTGATTCCCTTTCACTGGAAAAACAAAGATGAGAACCTTAAATTGGGCCTCTGGGGGTCCAGTGATGATGACCATACGAACTTTGGAGTCAGGAGTTTCGGGAGGAGCAATCTAGAAAGCAAAGAGCTGGTCAAAGAGGTGCCCCCGACCTCCACTTGCTCCAAGCCCCCTGCCACCACCTAATGCCACCACCCACTTCCGAGGGCTAGGAGAGGCGAGAACAAAGGCCTTGAGCCCCAAGGGCATTACTCCTGCACCAAAAATGTGATGAGGACCGTGGGTGCATGTGTCCAGGACACTCCCTAAGGACAGCCTCCCTGCCACCCACCCTCCCAGCCTCCTGGAGAGGCTTCTGTGGGGTCCTGTGCACAGCTGGGGGGGGCACAGACAAAATGCCCACGGTGAGGAGGGCGGGGACCATACTTCAGTAGAAAAGAATCCCTGTGTCTGACCAACTCCTTCAGGACCATCGACACAACCGGACTGAGGCTTGTGAAACTTAACTTTGTTTCACGAGGACAGACTCTCCCTTCTCTCTGCACTGGACCCTGGGGAAGGGAGGCAGAAAGACAGCCGGCATCTACGGAGCAACCACTGAGCGCCAGGCACTGGCTCGGGAGTGGGGGGGGCCCCCGGCTACATCATTTCATGGTATTAGGACACTGATGGCAGTGACAAGGGAACAGTGGTTGAGGCCGACGGCCTTGGCTTAGGGGCTGGGGGCTGAACCCACCTCAGTCTGGGCCAGAACCTAAGCTCCCCTTCTAGGCTGCAACTCGGCCTCCTCCCTCCCCTGAAAGCCCAGGAGCACCGAAGGCCCCAGGGCATGGTCAAATGCAAAGGGGGCGTCCATCTGTCAGAGGAAGAGGTCACACAACAGCAGCCCCACGGGGCGTCCAGGAAGAAAGGGTGAGGGGGTAGAAGCAGAGCGCTCCCCTCTCCCCGGGAGCTGGAAGGAGGCAGCGCGGGTCACCTTAATGGAGGCACTGGCGAAGCGGGAGAGCTGTTTGATGTGCTGGCCCTTCTTCCCGATGATGGCCCCCACTGCCTGCGCCGGGATGAACACCTGCACCATCTCCTGCTCCGGAGCCTGCTGCGAGACAGGGGCTGTTATTCCCCTGCGCGAGGGTCACGGCCTGGGAGCCCCTCCACCCCCGTGCGCGCATCCTCAAAGAGGAGCAGGCAGACACTGGGCGGCCAACGTGGGCGACACGCTCCTTGGCTCTCCCCGGGCCCAGCAAGGACAAGGGAGAGCGCCGCCAACGGCAGCCCAGGCGGAAACCGAGGTGCCGTGCACGGAGTGGGCGCCAGCAGCTAGCAGCACCGCCCAAGAGCGGCATCCCACACCTGCCTTCCCTCTCTCCGCGAACTCGCAAGTGTCAGGCTCCCGCATGCGGCTGGACCCCAGGGGAGGCCATGGAAGGGCCCAGGGCTCGCCCGTCCCGACATGCCGCACCTACCATAAAGGAGCTGTAGGGAGCGGCTCCGGTGACGCTGCTGGGGGGGGGCGGGACCGCACTGGACGAGGCTGGAAAAAGACCTACAGCTGCCAAGTTCAGGCCGGGGATGAGATGTGACTGCAGCTGGGGGAGGAAGGTGAGGAGGGAGAGGTCAGCTCGTGCCGCGGGGGCCTGGCTGAACCCACAGGGCAGCGCTGGGGGAGGGGGAGCAAACACAGGACAACGGAGTACTTTTGCACAAAGCCTGCCTGCCCTTCTGCTTCTCACACATGCGTGCACGCTCGGAGCGAGGAGCTGTGAGTGATGGCACATTCTCGCCGGACTACGAACCAGCAACGCCAACCAGAAGGGTCAACCAGAGCCTCAGGTGTCCCATCTCTCTGGTGGTATACTTCACTAACCCTGCACTAGAACATTCCTATGAGAAGGCACAGCAAGGACAGATCTCTGTTAGACTCCACGGCTCGCCTTTCCTCCTGTACCCCACAGCCTCAGTCCCCTTTAAAAATCAGATGAGGGGTGCTTGGGTGTCTCAGAAGGTGAGGCGTCCGACTCTTGATTTCAGCTCAGGTTCGATCTCAGGGTTGTGGGGTCGAGCCCCACGCTGGGCTCCACGCTTAATGCCGCGTTTGCTCGTCCCTCTCCCTCTGCTCCTCCCCTACCCCCCACCCCCACAGCTCACCCTGGCTCTCGCACTCTATCTCTTAAATAAATAAAATCTTAAATTAAAAAAAAAAATCAGATGAAAATTATGGCCCCTCTACTCACTGAAGTACACACCAATTTTATATGAAGATCGCAGACCTCGAAGCCCAGAATTAAACCCACCGCCCACCTTAGGAATCAGATAAAGAATCTCTATTCATTAAACTGAAAAGATCTGGAGAACTGGAGATCCAAAAGCATGTGGCCTGCCGACCCCACATGGAGACCCCCTTCTGCTGGGCCTCAGGCTCAGAGCGTCAGGGTAAGCAGAGGCGCCTGACACTCACACTCATGGCAGCCACGTCGTTCTCGTAGGCCTCCCGAACTTTCTTCATGATCTCCTGCTCGGCCCTGCAGCAGTTCTCAATGGCCCCCTTCACAGTGATGGTCCTCTCAGGGTTATAAAGGGTGAGGTCCTGCAGCCTGGCGGGAGAGCAGAGCCACGTCATCCTCCCATCAGGGAGAGGCCCTGGCTGGGAATCAGCCGCAGAACAGCTGTTTCACTTTCAGCAAATAGCGCCCCATCTCTGTCCTTCAGTCCGTAACCCGGGCAGAGAGGGAGCGAGGTGCAGGGAGAGGAGAACACCCAACTGAAACCCCTAAATTTGCAATGAGTCCAATGACAGACAGGTTTCCATCGCCCGTAAAGCAGGGAGGATGCTCAGGACTGGAAGTTTCTCCAGGGGTTCTTGGCAACCCATTTCCTGTGCTTTTGGAACAGTCTGGGATGAAATCAACAGGCACAGCGCTCACAGAAGAGGACTCGATCTGCTTGGCTCTGGTTCCTCCGGGAGAGGCAGGCCACGACACAGGAGAGCATACACTCAATCCTCAGACCAGGACCCAGGTCGGTCCACTTCTCACGGCCTGGCAAACATGCCTGAGACCCCCCTGGCAGCAGGCTCTCCGAGATGCAGGGGACAGGCGTGATGGGCAGGCCGGAGGACGGAAGGATGTGCTTCAGCAACCCCAGGCCTCACAGAGATAAACACTCTTTGCCACTTCACTGATTATTCTTCAGGAGGGCAGAAACCGCACCCGACTTCTGGGGCCAAGTAGTAAGGCTCAATATTGCATACTGCCACCCCCGAGCCCCCCGGCACCCCGCTCATAAAGAGGTAAAGGAGAGCCTTACGAGGAGATGGTGATCTTGGTCTCCGTGTCCTGCTCCACCTTCTTCAGGTTGCGCCCTTCCTTGCCAATGAGACGCCCCACAAAGTTATTATGGGCCAGGATCTTCAGGGGAACCTCGTCGGCCCTTGGGAAGGAGGGAGGGACGGGAGTGGTCACATGGTGGGCCAGGCAGACTCGGAGAGCATGCCACTGCAGACGCGGGGTTTCCGGGACAAACCACGGGACAAAACTACATTTTAAAAGATTACGAAAATCAACACGTTGGCGGTTGCTTTAGTGCTGGAGAAATGGGGAGGCAGGGATGGGCCGCCAAGGGGCACAAGGACTACCAGAGCGATGGCCATGCTCATTATCGTAATCGTGGCGATGGTTTTGCAGGTATATGCGTGTTAATATTCACTCAGCTGTATACTTCAAAATACCCATACTACAGAATTCCATGCCGTTTTAGAAAGAATGAGGTGGGTCAGTAATTACTGATCCATAAGCGTGAAAAACGCCAACTGTGGAATACATTCATTATAGTCCTACTTCTGGTAAAACACGCACATGCACACCTGTGCACACGCACGTATACGGACGCGCACACACACACACACACACACACATATGCTTGTAAATGCACAGAACCGCTAAGGGGCATACAGGGTGTTACTTGTGGGAAAGAGAACCTCATGTCTCAGTTTATGTCCTCTGTCTCCTGTTTATTCCTGCATTCTTGCAAACAGAAAGTAATGCAGCGGGGGAGGCGGCAACCCCCTGGTTACAAAGCCTTACGTTTTGGTGTCCTTTGCTTCCTTATGCATAATCTCCAAGATCATCTTACACGCAGACGAGCAGCCCTCAGGGGTGGAGTGCACGCTGATGGCCTTCTCCGCAGCACCTGCGTTCTCCTTCCTGTGCACATCTATCCTGAGGACCACAAGGTCAAGGACGGTTACGGGTCCCCGGTGAAACCCGGAGTCTTCTGCACCCTCCTTGCCACCTCTCCTCGCCCGGAAGTACAGAAACAGCTCTTGGAATAGTCCAAGTGCAGAAGGGGGAAGGGCAGAGAAAGCGCCGGGGGAACCCGGGGCCAGCGTGCTGCTCTGGATTCTGTCTCAATCAGGAGGTGGTGGGGGACAATGGTGGCGTCTGGCATGGGAACCCAGGGCTGGCAATCACCAGCCCACAGCTCTAAAGCTGCATTTCCCCTTAAATACTGGACTCCCCCCGTGAAACAACTATAAAGGGAAGGCACACTGTCCCAAATTAAAAGTAAATAATAAAGGATGCATTCGGAATAAGGACATGACGTGACCTGTTCTTTTCCAGAGAACACTGATTAGCTACAAAGATTACAGAGTGGTCAACTATACACAAATAAAAATAAAGTCAAATTTTGAAAGAGATTAGAGGAACAGTGGTGGAGTGGGAGATGGGGCGGGATGATGACCTATCACTGAGGGCTGGCGTTGGCCAGGCTGCCCAGCCGAACAGCCACCGACAGGCAGTGCTCAACCCACAGAGCACCAGGGCTGCCGACTCACCTAGACTACGTTTGCTTGATGACACTTCCTACAAGAAATTCTAGAACCCTTCCTACTAATAACCGTGTGGCCCAGCCACTGCCACCAAATGGCACGCCCCCAGCCCATTCAACCTCACCACCTGCCCCCACCCCCACCCCCAATGAGGAGAAGAGGGAACACATTCCAGGCAACATTTCCTGAAAAGTAAATACTGAGACTCCCAGGTGTGCTACCGGGAGGCACCCCAGCTCCATTGCCCAGCAGCCAACACTCACTTGGACTGGGTCTGTTTCGTGATGTTTCGGATGGTGGCCCCCTCCTTGCCAATGATGGCACCCACATACTGGGTGGGCACCAGGAGCCGCAGGGGGATATCCACTTGCTGCTGCTTGGCTGGGGCCCCCGCTGCCACAGGGGAGCCCTGGCGGGGCTGACCCCGAGAGCCAAAGCCTCCTCGGCGCCCGTTCTCGGGACCCTGTGCTATCTGCTCGTCGGGAATGTAGGAGACCTTTAGGGCGTGGTTCTCCAGCTGGTGGCCATTCAGCTTCATGATGGCTCTGAGGACAGAGGGAGAATCTACTGGTCACTCCAACCCAAGCCAATCACACCAAAGGCGCTCCGTGTGTAAAGCAGCCTGGGTCACAACTTGGAGCACACTCAACACCAGGGAGATGACCACCTACCCCCACTCCCACCTCCACCTCAGAGAACTTTCCAGTCTAAATGGCTGAAAACATCAAAGGGAAAAGTTATACCCAATGGATTTCGAACTGGCTTATTAATTTCAGCCAAAACTATGTATCATGTAAGAGTAACGTGAGAATCACATGTGATTCATGATAAGTGAATAAATGTAATAAACACGTGAAGAGACAAGAGACTTGTTTTTACACCTGTGGAGTCTGCTACCTTCCATGTTTGAGGAAACTAAAAAAAGGGGGAGGGGTGGGAGACAGAATGTCCTGCTTACAGCTTGGAAGCAGGAGTTTCAGTGTATCTGGAATGTCTGCAAAGCAGGAGTGAATAACGCTGTGGGAGGGGAGGAAGCGAGCGCCCTCCAGTCCCACAATGGCCGATGCAGGTGAGAAATGTTAACAAGGCAGCAACAGGTAGTGGGGAGTAAGCAGAGTGTTGACATGACTCTGGAGCCAGGCTAAGGACCACACACTGGCCACAAGGGGCAGTAGGGACCTCCAGAAAATCCTGAGCCACTGAAAAGAAAATGGGGGCAGGGCGCCTGGAGGGCTCAGTCAGGAGAGTGTGCTAACTCTTGATCTCGGGATCCTGAGTTCCGAGCACCACGCGGGCGGTAGAGATAACTTAAAAATAAACTTTTTAAAAAATAAGGAAAAGTAAAAGAAAATGGGATTTGAGGAAGTGGTGGGATTTTACAACGTACCATCACCCGGCTAGAGGCGGCATGCTGAAGGAACAAGCAAGCTGTCAAAAGCTAAATGCGAGTCAATGCACGAAACATACAAAGTCTTTCAGTACCAGTGGGTGAGAAGTGTAGTTGCTCAGCCAAAGGGCTTAAGGAGCCAGAAGGCATGGGTGTGATGGGACTGAGAGCACCGGAGAAAAGCATGAACTGGGCTGGTGGCATCACAGCAATAAAATGTCTGCCCCCGCCACATCAGAACACGAACAAATCCCTTTTGTAAATCCCAGAGTTCCTCCTCACCATCACTAGATGGCGCCGTCGACACAGCAAAGCACCCTTGCGGGGCCAGGGCAACTAGAGACCCAAGAGAAAGCCAATCCAAGAGGATTTCCCCACCTTTCCTGGGAGGGTCTTTGGGTCCCTTCCCTTCCATGGGTTTGCTCTCAATCCTGCTGAGTTTTCTGAACCCTTGAGATCCCTGAACCGAAGAACAAGAGTCTGCGGCTGGCTATCACAGTAACAGAACCCAAGCAGGCTACTCCTGCCTGCCTAGACCCCAGCCCTGTAGAAGCATCTGTTACCTGGCTCCCAAGGCCCCGAGAAGACCCTCCCCACCCCGCCTTCGGGCCCACTCACTGCCTGGTCTGTTCCCGGTTGGAATAGGTGACATTCACCACGGCAGTCTCACTCTCCGTGTTCACTGGGGGAGCAAAACAGAGGCCAAGGTTAGAGCAGCGCGATCTGGAGATGCCACCAATGAACCCAAGCGTTAAAAGCTCATCCTTCCAGGTTATATAAGAAGTTACACGTGTTGCAAGAAGGAAATACCTGAATGACAAGGGAAAATATTTCCCCTTTAGGCCCCTCTCCAGAACTTCTAGGAAATTCAAATTAACCTTTTTTGCATTTTCCCTTCTGTGTCTTCCTTTGACTTCCCCTGGCCAGCCCCTCAGAGAGCTGGGGAACTCAAGGGTGCAGTGAGCATAGCACTTAGGCAGCAGGGAGTGCACAACCCGGTCTGGGATACAAATTTATTCTTGGAAACTTCAACTAGCTAAAAATCCACACACAGTAAGATTAGCAATTTATAGAAGCAAACATCCCAAGACATGACCTGTAAGAACAGGGCAGAAGAGACCCACATCCATGGCAGAACATCAAGGAGAGATGGACCAAACGTGAGCGTATCATGACCTAAGCTCAACGGGCTGAGAGGAACAGCTATGGGGAACCGAGGGATGGCAATTTCCTGACTCAGTCTTCCAAACATCTTGGCAGTGGAAATGCACATTCAACCCATCATAAATTCATGGCATCTGCCATTAATCGCATCCAAGTCCTCCGTTCTTACCATGAAACCTCTCGGTCTTCATTTGACTTTGCCATTATACTCTTTCCTACAGGGAGAGACTGGGCTGGATGACAGAATTCTAAGGCGGTCTGGGGGCACACCTCTTATTTTAAATTAATAAAATAAACCTGTCTTGTGTCTGTCTTTTGATTTGGGGTTCCCTGGACCAGCTGAGCCTTAGGGTGGGGGACAGTGACAAAAACTAAACCTCTGCCCTCGTCACTGAGGATAATAAGCCACCTGGCCACAAATTCTCAGTGCAGACCACTCTTAACCCCTCGGGCCTTCATCCTCAGCGCTCCCCCACCACGGTGGTGAGCGAGGGAGATTCTGGAAAGAACAATCTTCCCAGTTAAACTGAAAGACAGTAGTGGGTGAAACAGACAAAGACTCGGCCTTACTGGAGGTGACATTCTAGCGGCAGGACAACGCCAAGTACAATCATCAGATTCTCTAGCTACCAGAGGCTGATGAATGAATGCCACGGAAAAATGTAAATCAGGGTTAAAGGAGACGGTGCGAAGGGGCGTGATTTTAAATAGAGTGGACAGAAAGGACCTCACTTAGACACCAGAAGACTTCCTCTGCTGTCCAAACAAAATCAAACATTTCCCATTCTGTTCTCTCCAGGGAACGGGTCTCCCTTGCTGATATGGTGTGTGACAGCTCCCAGGTGACCCCCAGGCAGATCTGGACCAGTGTGGACCCCTGCGGGGCCTCCCAGGGCAGCTCACGATGGCTCCCCAGCCAGCACTTATTCTTGCTGTTTGTCCAGGAGTAACTCAGTCATTAGCCTAACGCGTGAGCAGTTCTGGGCAATGGTTATCAGGGTGTCCTGTTGTGTCCTGGCATTTATGACAAAAAGGCAACCTACAGGATTAGAGCAGGAGAACCTGTTTGATGGACCCAGCACTTTACCTTTGTGGAGGCAAATATTTTAATCTCGAGTGATTTCTAGCTTGCACCTTTCCACGGAAAATGGAGATGAACATTTAAATCTCCACGGGGTGACTCCTTACGTTTCTTGAAGATCTACAAGCTCCAATCGTATCTTCTCAAATGGCCAAGCTCTCCCTTATGTCCAACCAAAACCGCTCCTTATTTTAGCTCGTTTCCTCTGAAAATTATTTATGACCCAAAGCAATGGAGAAAGCTCAGAAATCTCAGCAAATATTTTATGACCCAGATTTCTTAGATTTCTCCTGTGGGCCCACTCTGGAAAGATTGTGCCTGCCCATCACTGTGTGCCCAGTAATCTCTGCTTTATATATATATATATATGGACCAAAGACACGGAGTTGACAATCAGAGCTTCTACACGGAGATAACGAGCCGACTAGTCCAGCCAAACATAAAGAATCATGAAGCTTTTAGAATCATGAAGCTTTTAAAGAAAAGGGACTGCAGACCTACTCAGGCTGAGCGCCCAATTTCTATGCTTGTACTACTGCTAAACCCTTAAGACCTCTCTTTGGACCATGACTTAAGACTTGGGATCCCATGCTGGAAACGAATGACTTTGCTCATTAAACAGAGAAACCTGTGTCAGAGAGAAGGAGCACAGCCACGTCCCCTGTGCATGTATCTCCCTTCGGGCCATATTCTGCCTGTCTGTCTGCTTTTGGTATGCCGGGTGGATGTGATCGTGGAAAATGAATCCCCCCAAATGCTCCAGCACCCACCCAGCCCCTTCCCCACCGCCCACCGCCTCCATACCCTTACCTTGCTCGCAGTTCTCCACTGTACCGTACTGAGCAAGCAGGCTGTCCAGCACCTAGGAGCAAGGAGAAGGGAGGAAGCTACTCTGAGCATCAGGAACTGCCACGAAGCCAGCCACCGGACATCCTCACCCCAAGGCACAGGCAGAGCCTTAGGTGGGGACTTGAGCAGTATGACCTGTCTGGCTTACTCTTTTCAGGGTACCGATACTGCTGGTAACTTGTCAGGGTATCTTTGCAGAAAAGTACTTGAGCACAAAAAAGGCATCTAAGGGCCTTTCTGGAAGTAGACTTGGGCCTCTGGGGTCTAAGTCTGGGGCTCAGGGAACACCCTACCCACCTCCCTAATGCCTCTCATCACAGGCACGAGCCCAAAGGGCTAACATGGGACGGGCGGTCCTGGGCTGAGGATGAGACCCAACCAACCTCCCTCAGTACTAGCATCCCTGGCCGACCCCCGAACCACTGGGGGATCTCCCCAGTCATCTCTGCCAACCCAGACTGGCCCGGGCTTCCTTTCCAGCCTCCACTTCCCCATGTCTTGGGTCTCTCCCAATCACTTACTTCCCAACGGAGCTGGGGTGGGATATTTCGAATCTGAATTTTCCGACTCCTGAAATTAGAGGGAAGAGGATTAATGACCACTCCAGATGCTTTCGGGGCCTACGACCTTGAAGTGTTTAATCCCTAGGTCAGCCTTTATCTCCCGACCTTCTGTTCAACACCAAAGTCTGAGAATCCAAGAATGATAACCTTCGGGGATGAAGATTTGGTGGAAGGCTGCCTCACTTCAGAGCGTTAAGTTATCAGTGCTACCACAGACAGGAAGACTGAGATCAGAGGCCCGAAGCACCAGAGTCACAGAATTCCCCCCAAATCACACCTGCTTTGTTTGTCCCTCTGCTCAGGTCTCGCCGGCTCTTTCCTTCACCAACCACCTATTTTCATCTCTCGCCTCCCACCGCGTTTCAGGCACTAGGCATGCAAAGCTGCCACGGAAGACATCGTCCATTAACCCAACACCCGTTTAACTGGTGCCTGTGTCACGCTATACAGATACTGGGGACATGGTGACAGACCAAGCGCCGGACCTCAAGGTGCTCACAGGTTATTGGGAGAGACATACATGCAAACAAATCCCAGCAGGACAGCAGTGTGGTAGTTAAGTGGTTTTTTGTACAAGTGTGGACTTAAATCTCTGCTCCACTTAACAGCACTGATCTTAAAATGATTCCACTTCTCTGAGGCTCACTTTCCTTCCTTTATAAAACAGGGACAATGCCTATTCACAGGGCGGTTTCAGGTGATGCTAGATAATATTAGAGCTCAGCAAAGGGCTTCGAATACTTCTAGTAAGAGACGCATCTGGAATACTAGGGTGGAAACGATTAACACACCACGCGGCATCGTGACCGCCACCTTCCCTCCTTCCACATCACTTCGCTTTCTCCATTCCATCTTTCAAATACCTCTTCAAAGTGAAATTTTCCCCAGGCAGGCTTTCAGGTTCAAGGCTGATTCCCAGGGCAATTAACTGCTCACTACCCAAATCGATGCCCTAATCCCTGGGCTTACACCATTTCAACTGACTTGATCTTCAGTGGTCAACTGTCATTTATGTCTCTGCATATCCTTGGTCACAAACTTAGTTCAGGGACATGGCCCAATGAAATTCTAACGGCATGAGAGAAAACTGGTCTGGGAAGCAAGAAAATCCGGTTCTAGTCCTAAACTACCCCTGATGGGGTCTTCATCTGACTAAGCCAAGTAAGCTTCCGGCCCTCAGTGTTCCTACCGAACCCTTGTCAGCTCCTGCTAGGGGAGGGGGGTGTTGAAAACACATGAGGTAGGGATGCTAAGCTCTCGCCGAAAATGTTTCCCTCTTGGCTCTGTCCTAGGCCAGCTCATGCATTTCCATCCCTGTGACCTTAAGTGTCTTCGAGTTGCAAAATGGAAACCGAAGCGTCTCTAAGATCCTTTCTAGCGGTGCAGCTCTGAGCACGGAAGGTTTTTATTGATGAGATACACAGAGGAAGTCTCTTCCTGGGACAAAATGACTTCAGGGGAAGGGAGGAGATGCGTTGAAGGGAATCTATGTGTGTGGCTCTCTACCTTGGTTGGCTCATGAACCTGATGTAAGGTCGTCAGACTACCCTGCAGGACGGAGAGGAAGGATGAGAAACAAGTCCAGTTCCAGGTCCTCAGATCCCACACCAGGCCACTTTCTTTGATTCCATTCATAGGCAAAGAGGGGGCCCCAAGGCATCTGCCCTAGTTGGGGATATCCCATATAACACCCATTTCCTGCCCAAACAGGCAGAGAACATGCAGGAAGCCTCACAATCAAAGTCCAGCTGTAGGAGAACTGAGGAAGAGATGGTTACACCATGGAAGACTGGGGACACTGATCTAGCTCGAGGCCCCACGACAGTAGTCACTCCCTCTAGGGGCTGCCTGCCTGGGAGTTCAAAGCAATAAGGGCTTAAAGCAACCCCGGTGTGGGCGCTCAGTGGGAAGACGGCTCTTTCAAGATGGTCCCTTAGTGTAATCTCGGGTCGAAGGTCAAAAAGACCCTCCCCTCCTCCTCCTACTTCAAAATCCCAGTTTTAGGGGCTTTCTTTTCAGGGTAGGGAAGAGTTGGGGAGGGGATGGGGTAAGGAAATCAAATCTCAGTTTGGGGTTTTAATCCATATCCTGAAAGCAATGGCAGTCTGGAATGTCTGGAATGTTCCAGGAGAAGGAGGAGGAGGAGGGCAGGGCCACACAACCAATGAAAGAAAAGACCTCCTGGGAGCCCTCTCCCACCCCCCCCACCCCCCCACCCAGAGGCAGAGACTCACCCACCCCTCTAAGATACACACACCCAATCCTGGGAACCCCTTCAGGCCTCCAAGCTTCCTTTCTGCAAGCCCCCAACCCTGACAAACACACAACAGAAGCCAAGAAGACCCTTTGTCTTTTAAGCCTTTGGCCTGGTTTCTATTACTGACGGTGCTACCTAATTTCTTTCAGGCCCAAAGCACATGGGGTGATGTTGGTGACTGTACCCCGTCCTCCCTTCCCAGGACCCCCGGTGAACTCATCTGTACCACAAACTCTGGAAGGCCAGGTGCAAGCTGGGCCGGGGTGGTATGCGGAGGGCTTGGGGGTCCAGAGAGAAGCTACGGCATTTGATGGGGTACTCCTTGGCTCGCACCTTAGTTTCCTCCTGTGGAAACTGACAGGGCTTTTGTGAGGACTTCAAGAGATAAGCTGTGTGAAGGAGGGTGCCTGACTTGGGAGTGGGTGCTCAATCCCTGGCCCCGTCCTCAGGAGCCTACAGGTATCCAGACAAGCATGGGAGGAGACGGGGAGGAAGGGCCGGCAATGAGCTGTGTGATGGTCACCCAGTCGCTACAATATTTAGATGTCACTGCTGGGGTAACAGCGGGAAACACCAGCACCTACAGTCCCACTGCCCTGCCTCCCTTGACCACTAAAGGCTTCTAAGGTCTGGCCCAGGGCCCCTCTCCTCTCTCCAGTCCATCAGCTTCCAGGAGGGCTGAGCAGTACCTTTGCCCTACAGGTCACAGGGCATTCTACCCCGAGCAGAGCCTCGAGTGCCTCAACCCCAACATCCCCGGTTCAGAAAAAGCAAGAGAATGCCCAGAGGTTCCCGAACCACTGCCTCTGCGCCCAGGAGCTGAGAAACCTGTTGAGTGACAGCCCCTGGCAATGGAGGCAATGGTTCACCAACATAATTCCTTCCCTGGGTGCCAACGCCCTGTGGCTTCTGACCTCTTTGCCTGCCCTGACCTGAAGGGCAGTTACCAAGCCCTGGGGCAGCTCCCAGTACAGAACCACCACAAGGGACCCACCTCTCTAGTGCTGGAGGAGAAGGGAGTCGGGGCGTGAAGGCCACAGAGACCGAGTGACCATTTTTCTCAAGCCCTTGGGGAGGCTGCAGGAGAGTACAGAGGGAGAGAGCACCCATGCAACAGCAGAAGGAGTTAAGTAGCCAACCAAGAATTTCAGGAAGCACAGGAGCTGGATACCCGGAAAGGGATGTGGTTGGGAGGTCTTCCCGGGAAGGAAGTTCTCGTCCTTTTCACCTTTGCAGAGAAGTGTCACTGACTTAGACTGGGAAGGAAAACAGGTCAATTAGGGAAGGGCCTCACATTTGAGGAATGCTTCACAGATGCCAAGCTGAAATCCAGCACTTGCTAGAAGACCCTCATTACCCATGAGGGTGGGGTCCGCGGCTCCGCTTTATAGACCAGGACCCCGAGAAGGGGAGACTGAGTAATTCTGCCAAGCACACAGCTACTAAAAGCCAGAGTCAGGCTTTGAACTCAAAACTTGTCTGATTCCAGGCTCTCTGCGCTGTCCCCTGCGCTGCTGTTTGGACGGAAGAAAGGCGACAAAAAGCCTTTGCCAAAATTCAGCCAAGTTAGGCCAAAGGGCGATTAAAAATATTCAGAATTTGGGGCACCTGGATGGCTCAGTCGGTTAAGTGTCTGCCTTCAGCTCAGGTCATGATCCCAGGGTCCTGGGATCGAATCCCGCATCGGGTTCCTTGCTCAGCAGAGAGCCTGCTTCTCCCTCTGCCTCTGCTGCTCCCCCTGCTTGTGCTCTCTGGGCTCGCACTCTCTCTCTCAAATAAAATAATTAAAACACCTTTAAAGAAAAAAAAATATTCAGAAGTCATATAACATAGTCAACAGTGGGCCTGGCTAAGTGGATACTATTCTCCAATAAATCAAAACATCCCACCTGTAACGCCTTAAGCTAGTAACGTCTCCCAGCTGCATGTTTTCCTAAGTGGGTGAAGTGATTCTATGGCATATTGAACACTGATTAGATACTGGGTAACACTGTTAATTAAGAATCAGTGGGGGCGCCTGGGTGGCACAGCGGTTAAGCGTCTGCCTTCGGCTCAGGGCGTGATCCCGGCGTTATGGGATCGAGCCCCACATCAGGCTCCTCCGTTATGAGCCTGCTTCTTCCTCTCCCACTCCCCCTGCTTGTGTTCCCTCTCTCGCTGGCTGTCTCTCTCTCTGTCGAATAAATAAATAAAATCTTTAAAAAAATAAAAAAAAAATTAGGAATCAGTGATTCTGCAAGTTCTTATTTTGAGTAGGCTCCACGCCCAGTGTGGAGCCCAACGCAGGTCTTGAACCCTTGACCCTGAGACCAGGACTTCAGCTGAGATCAAGAGTCAGATGCCTGACTGAGCCACCCCTCAAGTTCTTATGTTTTAAAAAGAGACAGGGACGCCTGGGTGGATCAGTATGTTAAGTGTCTGCCTTCGGCTCAGGTCATGATCCCAGGGTCCTGGGATCGAATCCCGCATTGGGCTCCTCGCTCAGCGGAGAGCCTGCTTCTCCCTCTGCCTGCTGCCCCCCCTGCTTGTGTGCTCTCTGACAAATAAAACCTTAAAAAAAGAGAGAGAGAGAGAGAGAGAGAGAGAGAGAGAAACAGTTACAGATAAAATAACGTGTCCAGGATTTGCTTCAAAATAATCAGGGGGTGAAGAAAAAATAAACACTGATTGGATATGAGTTGGTAATTTCTACCAATAAAGCTAGGTGATGGGTACATGGGAGATTTATTACATTATCCTTTCTACTTTTTTTTTTTCCCCATAATTAAAATTGTTTTGTTTTAAGCGGAGCTCAAACCCAGGACTGTGAGATCAAGACCTGAGCCGAGACCAAGGGATGGACGCTTAAGCGACTGAGCCACCCAGGAGCCCCTAAAATCGTCTTTCAAATTATTCCAGCTTACTCCGTTTTAAAGTCATAGCAGGTTCCAAATTAATGGATCTAACTAATACGAGGTTTTCCAGTTGGTGTTGTATTAGCAACAGTGCAAGCCTTGGTGATGAGCCCACTGGGGACTGGAAGGGGACAGGGGCCTGGGGCCTGGGGCCCAGGGTTGAGAGGAGGGGGACCTCTGTGCAGGGCAGAATGCACCCGAGGTGCAAGGACTCCAGGAAAAAGGCTGAAACCTGCCGCAGGGAGTGTTCTATTCCTCCGGCCACCCCCACAGCCCCAGGGGAAGGGACCTCACCTCTCTGTAGAAGGAGGAATTCCTTTAAAACAGAGTGGGGTAAACCAGCGGAAGATGGGGGCAGTGGAAGGGAAGCAGCAACAGGTTTTGGAAATCTTGTCAAGCTTGGGGCCCCTGATCAAGAGCCAAACCTGGACTTTCATCTCGGCAGAGAACCAGGATTAAGCTGGGATTTCCAGATTAGATCCTTCACCTCGGGCCCTCCCCCAGGCTGTGATTTTCTGACTAGCAGGCTCGTGTGGCCTTGGACAAGTCCAACCGTCAACTCTCTGCACCTCAGTTTCTCACATGTGGGACACAAGGACCAGGACTAGTCTGTTTTACAAGGTCTGGTGTTCCCAGACAGGGATCAACCCCGTCTACCTATGAGAAAAGGCTTTCTTTAATCTGAGGAATTTTCTGTGACCTAAAGTTCTTAAATAAGGGGTTCTTAACACCCCCCCTCAACATACACACACACCTTTGTCGATACTTCGTTCCCATTAGGAATGTGATAAAAGCTAAGAACACTCTACACCAGAAAAATGCCACCATTCTGCACACAATTTCAAGATCTCAGGAGTTAATGAAGACTTTGGAATTTACCCATAAATCCAAAGTTAAGACACCCTGCCACACATTTACCCAATAACTTCATCCCAATGATGCCCCAGTCCTCGCTCAAGCCTGCGGGCGGCTCCTTAAAGAGCTGGGAAGAAACTAACCCAAGGCGATGAGAACGGAGAAGCCTGGCTGGGGGCGGGGCTGGAGCCGTTGCTTGCACATCGGACAAGAGTGAGCAACAAACGTTTCAAACCTGCAGACACACCATGCTTGCTTTCATTCTCATCCACAGACAAGCTCACTACCGTGACTTGCCCCTCGGTTTCTGTGGTCCAGCTGCTGCAGTCATTCATTCCACAGATTTTCTTGGCACCTACTAAGCACAGAGCCCGTGCTGTCCGCACCACGGTAGCCACTAGTCACAGGTGGCTTTGGAGCCACTGAACTGTGGTTACTGCGACTGAGGAACGGAATGCTCCTGTTTTAGGAGGTGTTTATATCATTCAACTTTTCCTCTGTAAAATCCGTGAAATCTAAATACTGATCGGGGTGCCTGGTTGGCTCAGTGGGTTGAGCATCCCAACTCTGCATTTCAGCTCAGGTCATGGTCTCGGGCTCCATGCTCAGCACAGTCTGCTTGGGATTCTCTCTCCCTCTCCCTCTGCCTCTGCAAACCCCACCCCCCAGCTCCTGTGCACGTGCTCTCCCTCTCTCCCTCTCTCAAATAAATAAATAAAATCTTTATAAATAAACAAAAAATAAATTGCTCACTGAATGTTTCCAATGAAAACTCAGCATCTGAACTGGAATAGGCTCTAAGCATAAAATACTAGACACCGGATTCCTTATGACTTTGTACCCCCCCCAAATAAAACCTCGTTATTACACTGCCTACATGTTGAATTAGTAATACTTTGAATTTCTAAATTAATGTTAGAATTAATCTTTTACATTATGTTCCCTCTTTTCTGACATGGCCATTAGGAAATTTCAAAAATTTTTAAAAAGAATCTAAGCAAAAAAAAGAAAACAAAAAGGAAAAAAGGAAACGTACTTACACATGCGGCTGTCAGTGCATTTCTGCTGGATGGGGCTGGGCACTGCGCTACGGTGTGGAGCGTAAGGTGATGGGGACAGGAATGCCTCCTGCTCTCAAGGAGCTGGCAGTCCAGTAGGGCACCCCATTTGTTTGGGGATGGGAGAAGAGAATGGACAAGGTTAACTGGGGAGCGGGGGGGGG
>NW_024424897.1:24079314-24097454 GCF_017311325.1 Ursus maritimus | reverse complement strand
GGGGGGGGGCTCTCCACGGCATCCCTTTACAACTGGATAATCCTGTTGACTCTTCGACAAGCGAGTCCCCCCCCCACCCCAGCCCCGCGGCTCACGCTGGAGTAGAAGCCCCCTCCCGAAGCTGGCTCTCCTCCCAGTTTTTTCCAGCTGGAAGTCCCACATTAAAAGATGCCCTAAAGTGCCACCCTCCGCCTTTTCCGTAAGATCACCGCTGACCCAGTCCTTCTTCCCCACCCCGCCTCCTTATCCCTATACGGTGGAGAGGTGAAGAAAGTAATTGTCCAGGAAAGCCTCCGAAAGGGGCGGGCCTGGCACGCTCCAGGCATGGCAGTAGCTGAGAAAGGGGGCGGGGCTGGAGAGGGGAGGAGGAGCTGGCCCAATGCCCAGGGCTCCGTGCCAGGCTGATCCAGAGGCAGGGCAGCCAGACAGTAGGGCTGTCGGGTGGGCTGACGGGCAGGGTAGGGGCTGGAAAGGAAAACATGAGCCTACTGAAAGGTACAGGACCAGGCAGAGCAGACGCCACCGCCCAGGTAAATGCCAGGGTGTAGGAGGGCGGACTGGAGCGCAGGGACACCACTGCGATGATTCTGTGGTCCCACGAACATGGTCTTTTCAATGTATGTAGCACCCGTGCACTGTTCCACGTGTGCTCGCACTCCTGTGCTAATGCTGGGGACAAGCAGAAAGGAGAATCAACTCTCCGGGAGACTCTGGGAGGAACCATACCGCCCCCCACCTCGCGCGCCACCTCCGGAAGGCTCTGTATCATGTTTATTTATTTTTTTTTTTTTAAGATTTTATTTATTTATTCGACAGAGATAGAGACAGTCAGCGAGAGAGGGAACACAAGCAGGGGGAGTGGGAGAGGAAGAAGCAGGCTCATAGCAGAAGAGCCTGATGTGGGGCTCGATCCTGTAACGCCAGGATCACGCCCTGAGCCGAAGGCAGACGCTTAACCGCTGTGCCACCCAGGCGCCCCTGTATCATGTTTAATATGCTCCCAGCCTCCCTAGAGGCAGGGAAGCAGGTGGGGGGCGGGGAGGGGACGCTAGGCTGCTTACATGACTACGGATACACGCAAGCGCGCCCACGCACACGAACCCAGCACCAGCAAGTTCCAGTGGAAGGAAATCAGATTCGGGCACTGAGGCAGGAGAGGGGTAAGCCCCTCGAGCTTGAGAGGTTCCTCAACAGTCATCTCGTCTGCCGGCTGGAGAAACCAGCTCAGAAAAAAAAGGAAAAGAGTCTTGGCGACGCTAAAGTCGAACCAGAACTCTCTGCTCCGGTCCCAGGCCGGTGTATGCTCTTCTCCACCAAACCTTGCTGCTTTCTCTCTGACAAAAAGTGTTAACACAGCAGAAGCTTGTATAGCCCCGATGTCAGCAGCAGGAAAAATGCCCATATTCTGTATGGCTAACTGCGTGCCAACTGGCTTTTACTGCATGCGGCTCTAATTTGGGCACAGGGTTGAACGCACACAAGAGCTAACTATACTATAATACGGCTGGATGACTGTCAGAGAAACGTCAGCAGGGCAAAAGGATAGGCACGAAGAATTCCTGCAAGATTCCGTGTACGTTTAGGGAGAGGCAAGGACGCAAAGGTGAGACATGGAGCAGGGAAGGTGCTACCCGGTGTCAGCAAGCAAACCTCCAGGATGAATACTTCTCAATTCACTCATCTCGGAAATAAATGGCTTGACAAGACAGCCCACGTTTTTTTTCTTGCCCATCTGGGCAGCACCAGAGACGAAGCCAAAACAGAAGCTCTGAGACAGTGGAGTTCTTTCCAGACAAATTTCAAGTCGGCCTGGGCCAACTGCCTCTCCCTCCCTCCACCTTGCTCTCTGCCTCCAACTTTGCTCAAGTGGTCCCTGAGAGTGGGAGCCGGCCGCGTGAGCTCTGCAGGGTGAAGTGGGAGGAACGACAATCTGGATATGGGGACGTGTGGAGAAGCCTTCGGAATAAACCCAACTTGGGGAGACAAATGATAAAGAGGTGACCCAACTTGAGCAGTGCAGTCTTCCCCGTGGAGGCAGCGATGGCGTGGGATCAGAAATGAACCGTTGCAGACATTATTCGCCATCCTTCTCAGGCTGGCAGTGAGAAGCATTTCCAGAATCTTCACCGGGGGGTGGGGGGGGGGAGTCTAATATACCCTGACAGGAAAAGGCAGAAGGGGGGCTAGAAAGACTATTCCTGCCCCAACCTCACCAGAAATGTTGGTTGAACCCCCCCCCCCCCACCAGTGGAGATGTCAGCATTTCCCCAGAAAGCTTAAGAGCCAAAAGGTCTGGCCCTCTGGGACCCAGAGACCTGGCTGAGGACAGAGCTGGCGCTCGGTGGAAAGCATCATGGGGCATGCTTCCGAAATCGAGAAAGGCTGCGTCTCTCCCTCAGGAGGGAATGAATGGCAAGCTTGGAGAGCCCAGTTCAAGACAGGATTTTTGCGGTGGAGCTCTCAGAAGCAAGGATAAGGAAACTAGACCGGCCTCAAGAGAAATCAGTCTTCAGCAACTCAATTCCCCCACCGAGAAGAAAACCCTCTGGGACTTAGCATAATTCATGGAATTGACAGTGTTCCCCGTGAAAGGCTGCGAATGTATCCCGGTATACATTAAAAATAATAACCGATCATCCTATTCGTGGAAAGGAGTGCTGGTTGTGTCCCCCTGCACGAGATTAACCACCTCGAGGCATGTGTCCCCTGCAGCGGCCCGCAAAGACCTGTTGGTAGTCAGAAACTTCAGGAGGCTGGTGTTCGTCTCTTCCTGGTGGGGTGGGGAGCTATCAGAACAACTCTCCTCGGACAGGGACACCCATCCCGAGTTCTGCCCTGCCTCCAGCAGGCACAGATGCCCTCACGGCAGGTCTTTCTCCGCAGCCCAGGGATGGCGTCCAGGAGGTGGCCCAGCACCTTCCAAGATGGTGCAGCAAGCAAGGGCTCAGGCACGCCAGGGGACCCAGGGTGGCGAGCAGGGCCTTCCGCCGCGGAGGGCCGCCAAAGCGGGGGCAGGCAGGGCAACGGAGGAGAAAGAGGTGCCTGGGAAGGGCGGCAGCAGCTGAGGGTGGGGGAGGGCTGGCAGCAGCTGGGGGGAGGAGGGGAGCCCTCATGAACGGGCAATTGAGAAGGCCTGAGCAGCTGAGCGGCCGCGCTGGCGTCGCCGGGCCTGCGCCCCACGCGGGCGGCCCCTTCCCCCAGCCCCTCACCTCGCCCGGGGAAAGCTGAGCGCGCGGCCTCCCACCCCAGCCGCTGGGTGGGCCGCGTCGGCAGAGCTCAGGGAGGGGGCAGGCGATGCCCCCCGGGCCCCCCCTTCTCTGCCGCAGGCGCAGCAGTCTAGAATGTTCTGCCGCCAGCACCCCCTCGGTACCCCGACTCGTTCGGAGCCGGTTCCGCCGGGCCCAGGGGGCCCTCGGCTCCCCGGCGGGGCCCAGAGGGGGAGGGGATAAGCGCCCCCGGGCTGCCGGGTGGGGGTGGGGACAGGACTTTGCCCTTTGTCTCTCTCTCCAGAGCCACCGGCCGAAACCCGACCCCATGAGCGAGCCAGGCAGCCAGCGAGGGGCAGGCTCCCCCTCCGGGGTCCTTTAGTAAATCCAGACCCGACCTCCCTGTGGTCAGGGCTGTGACTGAGGTGGTCCTGTGGGGGAGGGGGCTTCCCGCCTGCAAACAGGCCTGCAAGCATTTAAGTGGGAACCGGTTGGGGGTAGGGGGCCGGGAGAGGGCTGGAAGTGGGGCCGCAGAAGCTGGAGGGGAGAAAATGGCCCGGGAGGCGGCATTCCTTAGAGACCTCGGCCGGGCTGCGGGGAGGAGGCAGGACCGGGCCAGGGCGGCTTCCCACTGAGAAGGCAGGAACTGAGGCCCGCGAGTGGGCTGGGCTGGGCCGGGGGCACCGAACGCAGGGGACTTCCGGGCCTGAGGAAAAAAGACCCTCTTCCCGGGGCGTCCTGGGAGCCTCCTCAGAAAAGTTACCATCTAAGAGTCATAGCCTCCCTCCCACGCAGAGTAGGGCATTTGTCTGGGGGTGAGAAGGACCTTCTTTGTCTGCCCTCCTGGGGTATCATCAGTAAATGATAATCTTATTCGTAACTCACATTTACAAAGTCCTTCTTTACACCCGCACCTCCTATGAACCCAGAACAGCGACAAGAGGTTGATTCGAGCCTCTGAACCACCAAAGAATGAGATTTTTAATTGCCATTCATTCTACAGTTCAAAAAAAAAAACAGGCTCAGAGAGGTTAAGTGACTAACCTAAGGTGACTCGAGCCAGCAAGCCAGCTGGCTGCACGAAGCCTGCCTGCTCCCTCTGCTTCTCAGTGAAAAGAAGGTAGCTGGGTTCTTGCTTCTCAGAACCATACATAAGCTATGAATTATGACACTGGAGGCTTGTAACAAAGGTGAATTCTTTGTCCCTTCCTCCTGGGGGGGTGGGGGGGTGGGAGAAGCAGCATCTCAATCCCTGCCCCTTCCCCCAGCCTCCCATGTTCGCTGGCGTTGAACCCAAACAAAAGGGGAGGGGGGTGTACCAGCCAAAGGCTCCAGCCCTGATGCCTGCCAGAACTCCAAAGGATGGAGGCCCTTATAACTCAGAATACCTAGCTCCTTTGATTGGGTTTCTGGAGATGCAGATGTTGCAGAAGAGGAAACGAGGCTCAGGAAAAGATAGGGACCCCGGATCCCACAGTTTACCCATCTGGGGAAATAGCAAGCTGAGGCTGATACCTGAACTTTAACCACACTCAAGTCCATCTCCACTTTGCTCAGCTCCCTCTCTGTGGGTCTTTTTCGTTCTAAAAGTAGAATCCCCATTTCCCATCTTAGCTGCCCAGACAAGAGGATAATTTTCTGGGTTTTTTTAACCACTGAAGATTGCCTGAAAATCCCAACAGTGAGAGGAAAATAAAATGCAAAGCATTTAAACATTAAAGCATAAAGCACCTGGGGAAGGAGGAGGCTCAGAACATGCTGGGCGTGTTTTTATTTGCTAACCTTACTTATGTTCTCCCCCCCCCAGAAAAGCTCAAGCTAAGATTCAATTTCTTTGAAGGTCAGAGGATCACCTGCTCCCACCTTCTAAGACAGCTCAGCTTTCGGTGGAAAGGCTTGGGTCTGAATCCCAGCACTACCACCTGTTCAAGGCGTTGACCCTGACTAAGTGACTTTACCTGCTCAGAGCTTCAGCTTCTTCCGTGGAAGGAAGACACTTGCCCGGGGCTCTTCATGAGGATTCAGGAAGTCACACTGCTCAGATGTGACGGAGATACTCAATAAATGCTCATCTTTTGACCCGAGGAGTCACCTCGAACGGAGCTCTGGGGCCAAGAAGGTGCTCTCTAAGGGAAATAAACAGGGATACCTGCCCTACCTGCCTGAGGGCCTCACTACAATGCCACCCCTCTCTTCCAGATGAACCGTCTTCCCTCAACATCTCCCTGTCGATCCAGCATGCTCTCCTTAATCCACTCCTATTTTGTCTGCCTATCCTCCAAAACACAGCTTGGCTCCCTTAAAGCCTCCCTCCTCTATTTTAGTCCCTGAGGTTGTGTGCCTCCCATTTTAATACCTAGTCTCTTGGCCTCTGCTGTCCCACAGCTTTTCCTGGATCTAAAGTGAAAATGCTGGAGGGCAGAGAGTTTTATCTTGCACCTCTCTTCTGCAGCTCCCTCTCTCAACCCTTGTCTCTCTCCCCCACTCTGAAAAAGACCCAGGGGCGCCTCGACAGCTCCATCATTAGGTCTGCCTTTGGCTCAGGTCATGATCCCGAGGTCCTGGGATCGAGTCTCACCTCAGGCTCCCTGCTCCGCGGGGAGCCTGCTTCTCCCTCTCCCGCTCCCCCTGCTTGTGCTCTCTTTCTCTCTGTCAAATAAATAAATACAATCTTTAAAAAAAAAAAAAAAAGGACCCAAGAGTGCTAAATAAAAACCCAACAAATAATTAGTGTTAAGGCAAGAGAGGGGTCAGGCAAAGGCTCCCATATTTATGGAAGGATAAAGCGGTAACCACCATGTAGAAAAAGCAAAACTGTCAATGGTCTGAATACCACTAGAGGGAGGGGAGGATGGGGAGTTAGTTTACTGGGTACAGTTTCGGTCCCACAAGATGAAAAGAGTTCTAGAGATGAAGGCAGTGATGGCTGCACAACAGAGGGAATGTTCTCCAGAACCGAGCGACGTGCTTCATGCTTACAGTAGTAAATGTCATGATAGGTATGCCTCACCACATAAAATTATTTAGATATTTAAGAGGTATTTAATTAACTGAAATTATTTTAAAATACTAAAAATTATTTCTAACTTAGGGGCGCCTGGCTGGCTCGGTTGGTAGAGCACACCCCTCGACCTTGGGGGTTGTTACAGTTGAGCCCCAGGCTGGGCGTAGAGCTTACTTCAAAATAAAATCTGATAAATAGGGGCGCGCCTGGGTGGCTCAGCCGGTAAGCGTCTGCCTTCGGGGCTCAGGCGTGATCCCAGAGTCCTGGGATCGAGCCCCACATCAGGCTCCTCCGCTATGAGCCTGCTTCTTCCTCTCCCACTCCCCCTGCTCGTGTTCCCTCTCTCGCTGGCTGTCTCTCTCTCTGTCAAATAAATAAATAAAATCTTTTAAAAAATTAATAAATAAAATAAAATCTTATAAATAAGTAGATAGATAAATAATTTTTAACTTACAAAATTTAAAAAAAATTTTTTAATTTAAAATTCTCTTAAAATACTAAGCAGCAAGTTTTAAAATCTAAAAGCTCCTGGAGGAAAATGAACTGCGAAGTTGTATTTCCTTCCATCTGCGCTGTAAGTCTAGTCTTTCACTTGTCCTTCATGGTATTACTAAGACCCGGCCGAGGCCGCGGCTCGCAGTGGCAGCCTCTGAACACAGACAAACCAGAGTGGGTGACCGCACCAGGCGGGGGGGAGCCAACACTGCGAGAGGCACCACACTTCACAGCACAACGCGACAGCGATCGTACCCGCCTGTGCCATCTTGTTCAATATTGTCTTATGTGGAATTCGGTTGTAAGTATGTTCTTTTTAAAATCTTTCCTCGCCCCTGCAAAAATGGCTAACGTCTGACCGGCAAAGCCCCCCCCCCCAACACACACACACACACACACAAACCCAAGCTAAAGTGGCTGCCCATGGGATGTTTTGAAGAGAGCAAAGGAGCCTGAGCCTACAGGCTCCATTCTTCCTCCAGTCAGAAGTTTAAATTTAGCAAACTACTCATTCAAGATAGTCCGCGAGGGACAAGCGCAGGAAAGTGAAAGAAAGATTATCTCAGAGAGACACGGGGTGTTTGGGAAGATCGCCGTGTTCCACCTGCCTGCCCCCGGCTTATTCTGGAAAGGTATCCCGCTACCCTAGTCTGAACAGCCGGCGGCAGCAGCTTTGAGCCAAATATCTAGGCAAACCCTCTAGATAAAATAACTACAGTGAGCTGGATTTTCCCTTCTTTTACATTCAACAAGAAGGTGCCGGTGTAGACACTCGACATAAGGAGTCAAGGGAGTATCTTCTGAATACCGCTGTCCCCCCGCCAAGCCAACATCCTCTGTCTAGTCCCTGCTCAGAACACACTGGCTGCGGCCACCGACTGCTTGGTCTGCAAAGGATCATCTCTACTCTTTAATTTAGGGTTCTGTCTCCGAATCCTGCCCAAGCCAACTGCTCTATTCCAGTCGGCCTTCTCCTCCCAAGAAACTGAGAGACCCGAAGGAGGAAGGAGAATAAATATTTCTAGCTCTGAACAGACATCCTCACCAAGTTTACTCCACCCGGCAGCCCCCACTGGAGTTCCTGTCTCCCCTCATTTTGTCCTCTTCATCTTCAGAATACCTCCTGGGAAGCTGAGGAGCCCCAAGCAATCCCAGATGCCACTCCAGAGAAGAGGCAACACACGTCATTCCACACAAACTAATTGTAAAACCCTTTATAGTGACTGATTAAAGTCACAAGCCTGTTAAAGGGCCAAAAGCCACATCCGGATTGGAAGCCCTTCCTCTCCCCACCCCACTGACAGAAGGTTCAATCCTCAGTCCCTAGGCTGAGATTTCGAAGGGACAATAGGTCTGTGCGAGTGGGAGTGTGTGCACCCTTTCAGCAGGAAGGCCCCAAGGGAGGAAGTGGACGGCAAGGTGGGTTCTCGCTCCACTCCAAGGGCCCAGGGAAACGGAGGCCACTGGGGGCTTTGCCCTCCTCCGAGGGGAACAACGTATGTGTGGTCACTTCCCGGGCACCCAGGTATCCCCGACTCCTGACCGGCTACCTTGTCAGCTTACCAAGAGCTGAACATCAGGGGGGTGCCTGGGTGGCACGGCGGTTAGGCGTCTGCCTTCGGCTCAGGGCGTGATCCCGGGTTATGGGATCGAGCCCCACATCAGGCTCCTCCGCTATGAGCCTGCTTCTTCCTCTCCCACTCCCCCTGATGTGTTCCCTCTCTCGCTGGCTGTCTCTCTCTCTGTCGAATAAATAAATAAAATCTTTAAAAAAAAAAAAAAAAAAAGAGCTGAACATCAGGGCAAACATGCCCATCTCGACGCTGCTCTCCTATCTCCCTTCCTCTGACCCCCAAGGACTCACAGTCCCCTTCATCCTGAATCCTTCTAACACTTACCTCATTTCAGAAGGAAGGTGGCTCCTCTCTCACCAAGGTCCCTACCCTACATGCACCTTTCACAGTAGCCCCCAAGTATGAAATTTCGCCTGGCCTGGGTTCATGGCATCAACAACAACAGAACATGGGGCCCACTCCCCTGAGGGACGGTCCGCGGTAGCGTTCTCCACCACGCTTGCGCCATCCCTTCAAGTCTCCTGTCTGGCAGGATGGGGTCCGTAACGCAGGGGGTCTGGGGGGATTGCCCTGGTGAGCTTCATCTCCCTCTCCCAAAAGGTGGCTTTCCCTTTCAACGTGCAGGTTATCAAAGCACCCTACACGTCAGTCCCCTTCAGTATGCCTATCCGTCACGGTTCCATATACACTACACGCCACAGTCACAGAAGGATTCACCCCTCCCTACTGCCTCAGATACGTGCCCCAAGCTGCCGCCGTCCGAAGACAGGAGGCAGAGAGGTGAGTATCTAAAACAAATAATAGCAGTAATAAGTTCATGTGTAATAACACCAGCTCACAGTTACAGAAATCGAGATTTAAGAAGAGAACCTTCTACAAGTTTCAGTCATTGCCTGGCTCCGAAGCTCTTGTTTTTAAACACTGAGCTCTCCGGAGAGACCTTTCCAACGGTAAAGGGGGTAGGACGAGGCATCGAGGGTAGGTCAGGAGCCCCTGACCTCATGGAGCTTCCTCTCTCCTTGAGCCTCAGGAGTTCAGAATGATTTCTGCCCCCCCCCCCAGCTCCTGCTGCCAAAGAACTCAGACCCTACAAACAACCTTTAACAAAGAACAATTCTTTTCCTGAATCCTGATTTCTCCTCTTGAAGATTCTAACTACATCCAATCAACTCAACTATCCAATCAAATCTCACTCAGACTTAACATTTTCCATTTCAAGTGGTCAAAACATCTGGATGAAGGACTAATTTTTCAACTGAAACTAACTCAAAATGAATGAAAATTGAAGTTCTCCTTCACCGTCTTCTCCTACAGAAATATCGAGAGGGCTGACTAGAATCCACTGAACAGACATGGCGCGGGAAAGAGATCCTCCACTTCTCCCGTCTCCTCTCAAAGAGAGAGGTCTCCACACCCCTCCCCTAAACTATGAGCAAAATTCACACCCATCCATCCTGACAGGTTCCTTATGTGCCTTTCGCCACCAAAATGCCACTTGTCTAATAATCAGACTTGTCCGTAGGGGTCTTGCAAACACCTTGACACACCAGTCAAAAATTCTTCTCATCACCCAGCTGTTTGCTCTGTATTTCACCCAGAAGCAGTTCACTAATGGTTCGCCGTGCTCTGTGCTCTCTGCCTTACAAACAGAACACCAAATTCTGGAAGACTGGACTTCCGTGATAGGACTGTATGGGGGGGGGGGCGGTCTGTATACAGTCACATTTCAGTGTTTTGCAATCAGGTTTTTCTCCAACCGTATTAAAATGAGGAGGTCCAAACCGACTTTTCTCCTGTGATTTGCCCATAATCCACATACACTGTATTTCAGTGGTCTGTGTTCAGGGTAAAAGCTTGTTCCAGCCTGTTGTGCCTTCATTCTTCGACTATTTATTGCAAACCTACTAGCTGCAAATCGGCCTTACAAAGCTGGCTCGCCCTGTTCCAGAGTGGGATGGCCCCTCCCACTCACTAGAAAAGGACACAGTCCCCTCTAACCAAATCTGAGGGGACATCCAAGCTCTTCTATTGGAATGGGGTTAGCCACCTGGGGGCTGAGCATCTTCCCGCTGGCGCGCCTTCCTTGCCATGGTGTCACCCCAGCCGCTCCCCTCCCCGTGATCTTTGGCTAGCCAAATCACACTTTCATCACTAACCGAAAGGGCATGCACTCTGGTGTGCACGTTTTTTGAGACCTTTTCTTGCTTTTGTTTTGACCGGCATTTTCAAAGGTGTGGGCGAGGAGAGGAAGTGCGCTCAGCACAGGTGGAAGTGGTGTGCCAATCTGACATTCACAGGGAGCCAGACACTGGCTGGGACGCCGAGAAAACTCCTCCATCCCAGCCCGGTCAGTGGGCCGCTGGAGGACCTGTGGTCTCTCTTTTACAGCACGATTAAACCCACCCTAGAACCTCTGGTTACTACCCCCCCCCACCTTGTTATTGTCTCGGGACCTGCAGACAGGCCACTTTCTAAAGAGTACTGGACCCTGTTAACTCTTCCAGCTCTATGCCCCGTGGCCAAGGGGCCTCAGCTCCGGGCAGAGGGCGCCCACGACGTGCACCTCCATTTTCTCTCCACCTCTCGTCCTCTTTTCTCCTTACCCCTTCCTTCCTCCCCACCCTCCCCACCCAGCCCTCTTCACGCCGCCGCCTTGGCCTCTAGCTTGTGCCTTCGAACGCGAAGGTCCGCGCCCCCAGCCGGGGAACGCTCCACGTGGGCGAGGTCGGGGATCTGGGGCTCTCGGGACCCAGGCGGGGCTGTCTGCCGGCGCGCCGCGGCCGGGGGGTCTCGGGGACCCCGGGAGAGGCAGCCCTGCCGGGAGCCCCGGGCCTGCGGGGGGGCGCGCGCGCGCGGAGCGGGCCGAGATTGCGGGGCCGCCGGGGATCGCAACGGGCCGGGAAGGGTCAGGGCGGCCGGGCGGGCGCGGGCTCTCCAGGAAGCGCCGCCAGCGCCGCCGCGACTTTCTCTGCTTTTTGAAAAGGGGAAGGGAAAGGCAGGCAACTCCGACAGCGGCAGGAGCCGCGCCCCACGCCCAGTCTCCCAGCCGGCTCCTAAAGCTGCTGTCTGCGACCCCCTCTCTCCCGTGGGTCGCTGTGCGCCCCCAGCCGCTGCTCTTTAAAAGGGAAGCGGGAACTCCACCCCAACCCCCATCTCCCTCTCTCTCTCTCTCTCTCTCTTTTTTCCCCCGTCTGGAATTTCCAACCCAGGACTAACTCGTCTGATTTCTCCAGTCTCCCCCGCTGCTTTTTTCCTTCTCTGTTTCTCTCCCTAACACTCCCATCCCAAATTCTAAGCTGCACTTTCTGGAAGGCATTAGGCACATTTTAAGAATCTTTAAAGAGGATGCGGAGCGAACAAGACGGAATTCAAATCTTAACAGCTGGCAAAATGTCTGTTCTTCAAACGCCTTTGGTTCATATATTTATTCTAATGACAACACCACCACCACGACCACCACCACCACCCCAGACAAAAACCAACAGAGATAACCAATGTCTGTCTTCAACAAAAAGATCCCCCAATTTCACACAGCACTTGCCGGTCTCCCCCCTTTTCACTCAACTAAACCTGATCTGAAATTTTTAAAAATATTTTCAAACTGTACACTCACTAGCCTATCTCAATGGTATCTTTTGTCAACTGGCTGTTAGACATGGAAGTTTAGAATAAACCTTTAAAAACTAAGCCTTAGAAGTACCCAAACACATAAAATAGATTCAAATGACATATATTAAGGTAATTTCAAAAGATTAGAAGCTCAGAACCCTTGAATCAGGATTCTTCCAATGGCTAATGTCATGTATTTCATCTCTAAAACATAATTACAAGAATGCTTTGCTCCTTTTCCACCAAAAGCTGTGCCATTAAAACTTTACATTTGGAACAGTTAACTATACTTTGAAGAAATTAGTGATGGGAATTACAAGTCTTCCCCTCCTTTCCCCCTTGGTTCTCCCAGCTGAGAAAGCTCTATTAGGGTAAAATTTCATCTTTCTACTTTGGGTCAGAAGATAAAGGGTTCTAGAAACCCATCACTCTTTCAATGGACAAATACCACTGTCCTTTAGGGAAGCATCTCGAAATACTGTGCACTAAATGATAACAAGGAAAGGGATGCTCTGGCGGTGAAGAAAGCAGAATTTATGAATTTGTAAGGTCTACTTTCTAGGTGGAAATTAAAATGTGAGTGAACTGATTTCCAGCTTCCCTCTGAAGAGTGCAGAAAAACATAAGAATCAACCATTTTTAAATTTATTTAAAGGCAAAAGAAGAAGCTAATTATTAATAAGAAAACCTTTTACTGAAAGCCTCATAAACTGTTTCCACTTTAATCTTACTCGTTGAATACAGGTCAGATGTATCTTTCAACTACAACCACTAAAGTAAAAGTGCCTGAAATTCCTCCCACTCTAGTCCTTTTTACAGTGCTTTGTTGTTTTTTTAAGACATTCCCTTGCTTCTTAGCCCCCCTGATTATAATTCATTTTCAGCCCCTCAGAACAACTTTCATTAAAGACAAGTCCATTTCTGAAGGCAAAATCTTTTTGCTTGTTTTGAAAACATTCAGTGAGCCAGTGACTTCAGAGCAAATCACTTAAAATTAAAAATCATATTTTTGCCACTTATAAGACAGCCCTTCACACGGATTTTCAAAACTGCTAACTTTAGGAAATTAAAACTGTAAAATCAGAATAAAGTTGAAGCACTTTCTGCGAGTTCTCACACTTCTACGGCTCTGACAGAAAGTCTTTTTTTTTTTTTAAAAACTTGGAAAATTAAGGTAGGGTATGTAGCCCACCTCATTTTAAGTCAGCTTAGAGAAAAGAACCATTAACCTGCCTAAGAAAATTAGTCTTTTAAGTCAGACACATGTCCTGCAGAGAAATACAGTACATCTCTTGCATTTTTTTCTTAACAGCAACACCTTTTATTTTGATGACAGCAGATGAGAGTAGGTCTGCTATCTTTAGGGTCACATTCCTCTAGAAAAAGGCACACACAGTGGCAAATGAAACAAAAGTTTAATTCCTTTAAAAAGCAAATCAATTCTCAAAATAAACAAGTCTAAGATGGGACCCCCCTCCCCTTGCCTTAACTACTCTTTCATCTCTCAAAATAAAACACATGTACAAGGCCCTTCCACAACCGTTTTAAAAATGCTTTTGGCTTTTCCCCTTTGTCCTAGTATTTGACAGTGAATATATACAAATTCTCAACCAAAAGCCAAATCTGTTGGCCAAAATTCCAACACTGTCTAAGAGAGGTTTTGGGAAGGTGGGAGAAATTTAATATGATCCATTTTAAAATTTCAAATGAATGTTTTCAGTTTAAATGCATAGCGCTCAGTCTCTTGGGTTCTTAAAAAGGTACAAATTATATCTATCAAATAGACACAAAGTTAGAACAAAATAAATTAATACTTCAAAATCAGGCTGCTAAGATAACCGCTGTAATATTCCCTTTTGTTTGATTTCCCCCTTTAAAAAACAAAAAACAATCCAACAAAAAACAGGAACACTTAGGTGGTTACATTTTTATGAATCTCTTAGAAATGTTTAAAGTCATAACTCATTCGGAACTGAGTGCATCAAGAAGTTACTTCTTTTCTGTTTCTTTAAACAGTGAAAACAAGAGTATATACATACAAAATACATATGCACAGTCGTTCATTTTGCTTAACATACATTAGTTATAATTAACTAGTTCCTGTTCTGTACGTCCATGAGATTGAAAGAGCCAGTAACAGACCAACTGAAGAAACAGTTTTCAGACAGACTCAAAACACATACCACAAAATGCTTCCTTCAAAGAACACAAAATGATAGAGCAAACTTACTTCATGAAAACAAACTCTTTTTTTAAATCCTAAAACTTCAAAAATTGATTCATTCTAGAAAAATGAAGTGCCTTCTCAACCACCCCACAGACACACACACACACACACACACAACTGACTCAGTGTTTCTGCTCAAAAAATTATTTCAGGGAGGGGGAGAACACACAAAAGATGGAATTTCATAGGGATGTGGAAAGGAAGATTTTGTACCCACTCTTCTCACAAACCCCACCCCTTCCCAACTCAAAAGCGCCCTAAGTAATGCATTTTGGAGGGAACAAGAAGGAGCCTAAAAATGGCTTGAAAGCAAGCAGATGGCTTAGGGGGAAAGAGCCATAAATACAGAGCACCATGGAAATTAAAATATAAATGTTTTGGGTCCCATTTCATCACATTTTGCTATTTCTCTTGCTTTCACTTCATTCCCTTTAAAATTTAAACCACCCATAAGAGCAAAAGGAAAAAAACCCCACATATGTCAGAATTCCAATTATTCTGGTCATTTCTCATCAACATGTTTCAAACACTCAGCTCTCAGTTCAAATATCCAAAATCCTCTCAATAAATCTACCGGTGTCAGTATGTTTTTCTCAGTCCCATCTCCAGGAAATGTTTCAAAATAATAAATAAGACTTTTTTTTTCTTCCTTCCGATTTTATTGCCTCTTTACTCCTAACTCTAATTGCCTTTCCAATAAGACTATCTGAAGCACTTGAGGTTCAATCACAGGCTCTATAAACATAGTTACAAGCCATATTGATCAGCTACAGATACAATAGTTCTAAGTTACTTAAAATATCTTAAGCTAAACCCACTGAACAGATTTTTATCTCACTTAAACTTTACAGTTAAACTTCACAGGCTCAAAAAAAAAAAAAAAATACAGAGCCACCCACCTCCACCTTCCCACCCAGAAAAGGCCAGGATTATTCTAAATGCAGCAAGTTTCCAGTTGAAATGAGGGGGAGAACACACCTAGGGAGGGGAAGGGGGCACAGATCAAAGATTTCCTGGGGGCTGCAACATGAGGGAAAAGTCTGCACTGTCAACATGTTTAAAGTCACATTTGAGAAAGCAGAAAAAACTCTGCCCCTATACTTCCCAGCCAGAGTTCAATGAAAGATCTGAAATCCACCATGAATCAGATTTGGGGATAACATGATAGAGGTACCCCACTTTGCTTAAACGAGAATAGAAAGGTATTGGGACACACACACACTCTCTCTCACTCTTTCTCCCCCTCTCTCTCACTATTCATCCAGGGAGTTCTAGACCCTCCAAAGAGCCCCAGCTCACAGCCTGAACACAAAGCTCTCACCCCAGATGGTCCCCTTGTAACAATGGACTGAAGGAGTGGGGGTGGGGGGGCTCGGAAAGGATAGCACAGCCAAAGCATATTCTTTGCAAAATCCAGTTGGGAAGGGAGGACGTGTGATGTGAGGGACTAGGGGTAGGGGTCTGGAAAAAAAAAAATGCCCTTGCCTGTTGCAGAAATATACATAAAGCACAAGCATAAAGGAATTCTTTTGGGGGCAGAAACTCATTCCACTTCCCCTAGGAAGTCGAAGGGGACCCCCCCAATCCACTTAAGAATTATGCTAAAGGATGGGTGGGGGAAAAAAAGAGAAAGTGAGGCCTGCTGCAAGTTGCAGAAATGTCCAGGAGTTCCAACTCTGAATTCAAAGATTTTTAGCTTCCCCACAAAAATGGCCCCACACACACCTTGAACAAACTCCACAAGGTTTCTCTCCTATGGATTTTTCCCCTTTTACTTCTCCAAATACCATCTCTCAGCCCACCCCAGCCCCGGCTTATTTTTTACAAGCTGTAAACCACCCATTACAAGATCTTAGCCAATCTTCCCTCCCTGCCCCCAACATCCGGAGTTGGGGGTGGGAAGGCCAGTAATGGGTTTCTTCCACTGGAGACACTATGGACCCCTTAACACAGTCTCTAAGCGCCCCCAGGTTGCCTCCCTTCTCAAAGAGCCCTTTCCTACCTTTGTTTTTTGGGGACCGAGTGTTCAATCTCCAGGCGTTTTCCTTGCAATTCGACTTTCCCTACAGGTTAAAAAAAAAAAAAAAAGGCAATATAAGAGCTGGAACAGGGGTGGGGGGTGGATAACAGGACGAAGAGGGTAATTGAGGAGTTGCTGGGATCTGAGTGAGATCTGCCTAGAAATCCAGGCAGTGGGTTCCGTGGCCAGACGCGAAACGGTCGCTCTGGGAATGGTGGAATCTATAAATTCGTTATTGTGTTTTGTTAATTTTCGTTTTGTTCTGTTCTCTCACCGAGGCTAGTTGGGTAGTGGGTGGCTCTGGGAGCCCGACCTGGGAGTGGGGCGACCTGGGCGTTTGTGTGGGCGGGCTGCCTACTCGGCTCCCGGAGGTGGGGAGCCGGGGCCGGGAGAGAAAGGGCTCCCCGTTGCTCCCGAAGTGTGTTGCGGGGGAGGGGTGCAGAATGAAACTTTAGTTTTCTATCGAGCCGCGGAGAAGGGCTCCGGGCGGCGGGGCGCTCACCTGTCGGGGCCGGTGGCGAGCAGAGGCCTTGGGGGAGCGGAGCGGGGCCCCGCGGGGAGGGTCCCCGGCGGCCGCGGCGCGCGCCTCTCGGCCCAGCCTGGGCGTCTCGGGAAGCAGCATGGCGACCCGGCGCCGCCGCCGCCGCCGCGCCACCCCGCTCACGCCCCACTTTCAAATCAAAATGGCTCAAGCCCAGGCCCTGGGCGGGAGGCGGGACCCCCTTCCTCTCCGGCCCTGCCCGAAGGCGGCAGTCCCCACTGGGCACCCGGGAGATCGGGGACGGAGCGGAGACCTCTTCCCCGCCTGGAAAGGCCTAGGGCGGAGGAAGGGAGCTGGGGTTGTTCGCGCTGGTCGGGGAGGGGGGTCCAGCCTCGGACAGGGAAGGGCGGGCATGGAAATAAGGCCCAGACGGGGGCCGCCTGAGTGGGGACCCCCCCCACACACTGCCAATGGGGCCCCCGCCCCGTCGGTGGGGGGTAGGGGCGGCCTTACTAAAGCCTCCAGCTTCTGTTCTGGGGCTGGGAGGAAGGGGTGAGGGGGTCCGGGATATTTCCGCGCGAGGGGCGAGTGGGGATGGAAGGGGGCGTCGAAGGAGGTGGGCGGAGGGTCGATGGCGAGGCCAAGCCCCGCAGGCCAGAAGCGAGAGAGTTGGCGGGCAAGGAGAGAAGAGGAGCAGGTCTCCGTTGTTCGGGGATTTCGTTGTGGCTTTTCGGGGAGGTGGGTGCACTCTTACCGGAGAAAGTTTCGATGGCCTTCATTGCCCAGTGCTCGTCGGGCGATCCACGAAGGCATAGCCCGACTTGACCAAGAACTGGCCGCTGTAGGAGATCTTGTGCTCCGCAAACACTTTCTCCAAGTCCGCGGGGTCACGCTCTCGTTGAGGTTGCCGATGTACAGCTTGTTCATGGTGGCGGTCTCGGGGGCGGGACGCGGTCCTGGCAAGGCCGGGCGGGCGGGCGCGGGCGGCGAGCCTCCTAGGCCGAGAGGCGGGAGGCCGGCGGCAGCAGCCGCAAACTTTCTTTGCACCACCCCTGAAGTTGTCCGGAGCCCGCGGCGGGAGGGGCGGCCTGAGGGCGCCGCGAGGTCGCGGGAGAGTTCGAAGGCCGGGAGAAGTGCCCGCGGCGCTGGGAGGCGGACGACGCGGCCTGCTCCCCTTCTGTCCGGAAACCCCTCGAGCGGGCTGGTGTGTCACGTTTCTCCCGGCCGCCCTGGCGCCGCCTCTAAATAAAATCGACTGCGAAAAATGGAGCGGAAAAAAAAAAAAAAAAAAAAAAAAAAAAAAAGAAAGAAGCGAGAAGAGAAAGAAAGAAAGAAAGAAAGAAGAAAGGAAAGAAGTTAAAGAAAGAAGAAAAAAAAAAAGAAAGAAGGAAGAAAGAGGAAGGAAAGAAAGAGGAAGCGAAAGAAGAAAAGAGGAAGAAAGAAAGAAGCGAAGAAAGAAGAAGAAAGGAAAGAAGGAAGAAAGAAAAGAAAGAAGAAAGAAAGAAAAGAAGAAAGGGAAGAAAA
>NW_024424897.1:24071983-24079289 GCF_017311325.1 Ursus maritimus | reverse complement strand
ATTATAAGAGCTGGAACAGGGGTGGGGGGTGGATAACAGGACGAAGAGGGTAATTGAGGAGTTGCTGGGATCTGAGTGAGATCTGCCTAGAAATCCAGGCAGTGGGTTCCGTGGCCAGACGCGAAACGGTCGCTCTGGGAATGGTGGAATCTATAAATTCGTTATTGTGTTTTGTTAATTTTCGTTTTGTTCTGTTCTCTCACCGAGGCTAGTTGGGTAGTGGGTGGCTCTGGGAGCCCGACCTGGGAGTGGGGCGACCTGGGCGTTTGTGTGGGCGGGCTGCCTACTCGGCTCCCGGAGGTGGGGAGCCGGGGCCGGGAGAGAAAGGGCTCCCCGTTGCTCCCGAAGTGTGTTGCGGGGGAGGGGTGCAGAATGAAACTTTAGTTTTCTATCGAGCCGCGAGAAAGGGCTCCGGGCGGCGGGCGCTCACCTGTCGGGGCCGGTGGCGAGCAGAGGCCTTGGGGAGCGGGCGGGGCCCGCGGGGAGGGTCCCCGGCGCCGCGCGCCCTCTCGGCCCAGCCTGGGCGTCTCGGGAAGCAGCATGGCGACCCGGCGCCGCCGCCGCCGCCGCGCCACCCCGCTCACGCCCACTTTCAAAATCAAATGGCTCAAGCCCAGGCCCTGGGCGGGAGGCGGGACCCCCTTCCTCTCCGGCCCTGCCCGAAGGCGGCAGTCCCCACTGGGCACCCGGGAGATCGGGGACGGAGCGGAGACCTCTTCCCCGCCTGGAAAGGCCTAGGGCGGAGGAAAGGGAGCTGGGGGTGTTCGCGCTGGGGGGTCGGGGGGAGGGGGGTCCAGCCTCGGACAGGGAAGGGCGGGCATGGAAATAAGGCCCAGACGGGGGCCGCCTGAGTGGGGACCCCCCCCACACACTGCCAATGGGGCCCCCGCCCCGTCGGTGGGGGGTAGGGGCGGCCTTACTAAAGCCTCCAGCTTCTGTTCTGGGGCTGGGAGGAAGGGGTGAGGGGGTCCGGGATATTTCCGCGCGAGGGGCGAGTGGGGGGATGGAAGGGGGCGTCGAAGGAGGTGGGCGGAGGGTCGATGGCGAGGCCAAGCCCCGCAGGCCAGAGCGAGAGAGGAGTTGGCGGGCAAGGAGAGAAGAGGAGCAGGTCTCCGTTGTTCGGGGATTTCGTTGTGGCTTTTCCGGGGAGGTGGGTGCACTCTTACCGGAGAAAGTTTCGATGGCCTTCATTGCCCAGTGCTCGTCGGGGCAGTCCACGAAGGCATAGCCCGACTTGACCAAGAACTGGCCGCTGTAGGAGATCTTGTGCTCCGCAAACACTTTCTCCAAGTCCGCGGGGGTCACGCTCTCGTTGAGGTTGCCGATGTACAGCTTGTTCATGGTGGCGGTCTCGGGGCGGGACGCGGTCCCTGGCAAGGCCGAGCGGGCGGGCGCGGGCGGCGAGCCTCCTAGGCCGAGAGGCGGGAGGCCGGCGGCAGCAGCCGCAAACTTTCTTTGCACCCCACCCCTGAAGTTGTCCGGAGCCCGCGGCGGGGAGGGCGGCCTGAGGGCGCGCAGAGGTCGCGGGAGAGTTCGGAGAGGCCCGGGAGAAGTGCCCGCGGCGCGCTGGGAGGCGGACGACGCGGCGCTGCTCTTTCCCTTCTGTCCGAAACCCCTCCGAGCGGGCTGGTGTGTCACGTTTCTCCGCGGCCGCCCTGGCGCCGCCTCTAAATAAAATCGACTTGAAAAAAAAAAAAAAAAGGCGAAGCCACGTGGTGAAAGCCCCCACCCACCCTGCTCGGGAAGACCCCCGACGCCTCTGGGCCCATCGGCCCTCCGGCCCGGCCCAGCCCACCAATCTCCAACCTGGGGGGTGAGGGGGCATTCAACACACACACCCCGGGGGAAACAGGGCGGTGGGGGCTGCGTTCCCGAAGCTCTACTTGCCCCCTCCCCCTTGGCAAGAATCTGGCCCCTAGGGAGGCGCCCCGCCCCCACCCATCCCCCTACCCCGGCCCCGGCTGGGGGAGGGTGGTCGGGCCCAGAATCTCCCACCTCTTTATGGGTAAAACGTACGGTTATTTTTTATTTGTGTGGTGGCTGGGGGGAGAGTTTGCCCACCCTACCCCGGTTAACTGCTAGCGACTGACAGGCGGGGGACGGCCGAGACAGACAAAGAGAAGCCGAGGACTCGGGGTCTTCAGGCGGGGGTCGCGCGAGCCGGTGATTTTAAAAGAAAGGCGCTTTTCCCCTACATTTTTAAGTGAGGGGTCTCGGCCTTCCCGGCCCCAGCCCTAGGAGACTCCTCCGCCTCCGGCAATCCAGGACCCAGGGACCCTGCGAGCGCGGGACCGGGAAGCTAGGAACACGGGGGACCGCGGCTGGGAACGAGGGCTCCGCAGGAAATCGTGTTTCGGGATTCCCACGGGAGAAGGGTGGCTCGCGCCCGCCGAACGAGACAGTCTCGGGGTTCTGGGGGGAACGCGCGGCGCCGGCCCAAGCTGACCCCAGGAGAGAGGGAGGGGTGGAGAGGAGGAAGAGGAGTGGTAGCGTGAGCAGACCCGAGCGAACCGAAGGGGGAGGTCTCAGGGAGGGAGTGACCGGGTGGAGATCCGAACGCTCCCCTTCTCCCTCCCTGACGCGGGGGCAGACAGGTGGAGTCCCCTCCGCCCGCCCCACCCCGGCCGGCGACCGCAGCTTTCCCAGCGCCGGGTTCGGGTCTCGGAACTTTGTTTGGGGTGCAGCGTTCGGATCCGGGCGGGAAGGCGGGAGAGGGGCCGGGGGCGGGGGGCCGAGTGCTGAAGCCCCGCCCACGTCCCCAGGTCAGACCCGCGGGGGGAGGGGGTAATTTCCGCTCGGCGCTCGGGGAAGCGAGGGGCGGGAGCTTCGAGGAGGGGGCGGCGGCCCCTCCCCCGCCCGTTCCTGGGGAGGGGGAAGCGGATCCGCCCTGGTCCCTTTCCTCGCCTTTGACCAACTCGCTCCGGATCCTCCGGCCCCGGGAGCCCGAGGGACGGACCCGACTGGGCAAGGGGCGACACGTGGGCGGTCGCACCCCGTCTCGGTGGTGGGGGAGGGGGCAGTTCGCCGCGCGTTTCGGAGTCCAGGATAGGCGGCGGAGAGCGGGACGCGCGGTCCACGCGCAACCGGGATCCCGGGCCGAGTGGCGGGCGAGGGCAACGAGTTTCCAGCGGAGGGGGCTGGGACGGCGCCGGGGGGTAGCGGAGAGCGCGGCCCGGGGACCCCGGAGCTCCCCGCCTTGGCCCGGGGGCCGGAGAAAGAGGGGGTGGACCCCCCGTAATGCCAGACTCTCCCTGAACTGGGCGGAAGCTTGGGTTTTGCTCCGGGTTCTGCGGGTGGGAGAAACAATTCTGTCGGGGGCACGCGTGCTGCGAGGGCAGGTGAGGAAGGGGGTCACTCTCCCTTTCCCCGTCCCCGACCCCATTGTCTCAGTCGCCTGCGGCCCGGGCCGACTCCGCAACACGTGTTGGCTGCACTGATACGAATGCCTTGGATTTTTTTCTTGTTATTATTTTTTGTTTGCAGAGTCAGTGAGCTGACTCCCGACTTGGGCGCACCGCTCTTCTGCCAGACGGTTTTCTACCGTTCAAAAAGTCGGGAGTTAAAAGACCACACGCCGCACCTTTGTCCCCCTCCCGGTTTTCCCCGCGCGCTGCAAAGAAATGGGGCTTGGGCGTGGGGGGAGGGCTTCCAACTCGGTTTCTCCATCTCCACCACCTTCAAAACCCACTCTCCAAATCCGCGTTTTGTTCTAGCCAGCCACGTGTTTGTCGGATTTGGGGGTTTGTGATTTTTTTCTTTGCATGGGGCGACAGAAAATACTAGGAGCTGTTAGTTGCTGAGTAGAAAAAGAATGTTTTCTAGGCAAGAAGGTGGGCGACATTTGTATGCTACCCCCCCACATACACACCTCCTTCGACCCCCCCACCGTTTCTGACACTTAATATTTAGTCAGCTCTTGGACCATAATTTTCACACAAACCAACGAGCTGGAAACGGCGTCTGCCACATAGTAGGCATTCAATAAACATTTTTTAAATGAAAAACCAGCTAATACAAACTGCAGGGCAAAGAGAATTCAGAGAAAAATTGAGAGCCCGGGGGCGGGGGAGAAAAAATCTTGCCAGAATGTGTGTCTGTTGCCCGGGGACTTTTCTTGGTGATGTGTGTGGACTTTTGAAAGGGCTCAAAGATGGTCTCAGAAAGGCTGTTGTATTCCTTGGCCTTTTCCTAAAAAGGAGCCCCAATCTCCTGAAATCTTTTCTGTCATATTGGGGAACAAGAAAGAGGGTCCTAGGCAGGGCACTGCAGTTCCCAGAAACTTTTAAGTGCTGTTTCTTTCATTTAATTTAAATCTCTAAGAATTAATAGAAGCACCTCTCAGGGTTTCTCCCTGGGGAACGTGCCCACTACTCTATCTCATTATTCCTAAAACAAAAGCAAGTTACACCCCACAAAAATTTCCATCCAGACCTCTAAACTCCTGTGAAATGCAGCCCACCTTTTCCTATCCTAGATTCAAAGGGAAACAAAAATTGTAAACGCAATCATTGAATTCAGTTCACTTTCAGATTTTTTTTTCCATTTAAAAAATATAAAAGAAGTCTAAATGTTAGTTGAAATTAGTTTCTTTTCCATGTTTTAAAATGACAGTAGGGGAGAAAATACACATTTGTGAAAATAAAAATTTGCCAAATATTGCTAAATTGAAACTGATGAGTTCTTTTTAAAAATCAGATGTTTCAGTGAATTCTAATCCTCCCCCCTGCCCCCACCAAGGGCTTCTGTGTATAGTCAGAGGCTGCAAGAACACAAGAGAGCAGAGACAGCTGGGGTGAGATGCAGTTCTTTTAGCCCCCAAATCAGTTTTGCCTCGGTGATCTAGCTATTTTAGGCTGGGGCTGGGGGCATTGAATGATGTTGTCTGGTGCTTCACCTCCCCTCTGAGTGAGCCCAGCACTAAAATTAACCTGCGAGTAGGGTTATTTCTTGTCAAGACTCACATTCCTGGGGTAGGGATAGGAATGGGCCAACTTGGAATGCCACCATTTATCATTCCCTTTTCTGCTCTTTCTTTTGTTTTTAAAGACAACTAATAAACATTGTTTTTGTTTTCCTTTTTTTTTTTTTCCTACACAGCTTCTTGGAGAAAGATTAATCATCAGTACAGATTCAAACTTAGTTTGTAAGAATTAAAAATATAGCTGGAGGATCAATTATTTTCTTTAATAACATTATTTTTATTTTTTATTCTTTTATTCCACTTATTTATTATCATTGGGATTTTTGTTGTTGTTGTTTGGTTTGGTTTGGTTTGTTCTCCTCTTCCTCTCCCTCCTTCCTCTTCATTTTTCCTGGAGAAGTGTTGGGTCTAGTTAACAGGATTCAATTCTCTGAATCCAGAAACACTGAAACTTGACTCCATTTTAAAGATGGGATTCTGATCTATTTTCCTTCAATGTGGACATACAAATTCAGAGAGAAAAAAAAAAAACCCAAAGACAAGAAAACAACTTTTTTAACAAAATAGAAATATGGCATGAGAAAATCCGCAATTCCCTTGTCCTACAATAGTAATTTTATTTTTAAATGTTTCTTCCCAATATTTGTCCGTTGGTAATAGTTCTAGATTTTATCATCTTATTTGTATATCTTCATTTTTCACTTGCTGTTCTACAAGTAGAAGTAGTTCCCATTGCTGCCCCAAAATTTTCATAACTATCATTTTGCACCAACATAGAGCATTCAGTCCAGTAGATGTAAGTTAATCATTAATCCTTATTTTTAGATATATGTTACACCAATTTTTTTTAACTTTTAACTGAATAGATATTTGGGAGCATATAACTTTTTCTTCTCTAAAATTAGCTCATTTGAATAAATCCCCAGAATATATACTTCTTTTTTAATCTTACATTTGCCCATTCCTTTCTATTTTAAAATTTCAGCATATTTTACAAAAGACAGGACACAAAAAAAATTGAAAAGCACTTAGAAGGGAAATATATTAAAATAGAACTTTTCTGTGTTTTATTTTCTAATGAATCCTAATCAATTTTGAAATAGAATTATGGTTTCTATGAAATACAGAAAAAGAATCCACATTTACTGACACAGGGCAACTTAGACTTCACAGTCCTTGGAAGAATTTGTTTTTTGTTTGCTTGGGTTTTATTTATTTTGCTGTTGTTTGCTTGTTTTTTCCTTGTTACTGCCTTGGGATATTTTGTTTCTTCCAGCAACTTGAAGTCTTGGTGTGGCTCTTTTAAATGCCTATAAACTTTGAAAAAGTGTAAATTAGTCCCAATTTAAAAGCACATGAAGCATTTTCTCCTGTCAAATAAATAAGGATCATTATGTGTTTAAGATAACTCATAAAATGTAGGGGAATTGTAAACAGAAAAGGAAAATTTCCTCCTTCAAATTATTATTGAAAAGTGTTCCATGTTTAAGACCTTAAAAAGAAATGTGTTTATTCCAGAGATAGAAAAGACTCAAAGAGAAAAAAGAACTTTAAGAACAATCATCTGTTTTTCTATGGGTCACACAGCCTGTGACAAAACTGCTCAGTGTTTAGCTTTGGCTCACGTTGGCAATGCAGAAACCTTTGGATGAGGAAGGGAATCGTTTATTTTGTTAACTTTTGAAAAATGGATGTTTCCAAATTGTTTGTGAGTAAATTAAACTACACCACACTAGCCCTATTGACCCATGTACAAGAAATGGTCAATAACATTCTTCACACTACAGGACTACTGCCCTTTGCTTTTTTTTTTTTTTTAACTCTAAAATCAGTTGGTTACAAGATAATGAATAATTTTGTGTAGTCCCTATTCGGCACAAAATGCAAAATAAGTCACAGGTTACTTTGGGGGATGATTGTGGAATTCAAGAAAAGACAAGGAAACGTTCCTTTTCAAAGTAAAACAAATTGTAAAAAGCAACAAAAGAGAGAGAATCCATACCTCAATATTATTTAAAGTGGAAATAGTAATAAGACAATTTGGTACTTGACATCCACATAGCTTCTAAGTATGCAAATGATTTTAATTCAAAATGCGTCAGTTAGAACAGCAAACTGCATGGACTTAATTCAGTTTTAGCTACAGAACATCTATGCTTTTAAGACTAGAAGAATGTTTCTATCTAGAAAGCAAGTTATTTTTGTTTGCTTGTTTAAAATGTTATTCCTGATGATAAGATTAATTGCTTTTATTCGTGTTGCTATTTAGGATTTTTTTTTTTTTTTCCAGGAGCTGTCTCAAATATTTCAGAGTGCTTAAGAGGGGATGCTGCTATGATTTTTTATATTTAGGTTTAAAAATTCTATGCTCATTAAAAACACTTC
>NW_024424897.1:24058112-24071973 GCF_017311325.1 Ursus maritimus | reverse complement strand
TCTGTCTTTGTGAAACAAACCAGGTTTACAAAGAAAAGTTACCCATCCTAATAGTGTCATTTTTGTTTGACTGAACTGAGATATAATTCTAAAAATGATTTCTGATTTTCATGGGTTAACAATCTAGAAAGAGTTTTGGTCCCCACACCTCTCCCCAAAACACTCTCAAATTTTTAAGAATTCTTAACATAACTTAACTTCCATTCTTAAACATAACCTGAAAGTATTTGGTAAGCATTTATACGTTCAGTTGTTGAATTCATTTTTAGGATTTTCTTTTCGTTTCTAAAATGTGTTTACAAAGTGTGTAGAAAACAAATATTAGAGTTATTTTTAAATTGCTTTGAAATGAGGTTCATGATGTCTTTCCCTATCTTCCTCTTCCTCCCTGCCCCTCCCCCCGCCCCTCCCCTTTCTCCCCCCCCTTTTGTTCCTCCATCTTTCTTCCTACTCCCGACACTGTCAATTCCTTTCCCCCTCCCCCTTTACCTTTACCCTCTTTTTTATTTTTCTTTTTTCTTTGGTACTTCTCTTCCCCTTTTTATTATTCTCTGGCTCCTCTGCCCCTCCACCCATTTCTTTCCTCTTTATAATCAATAAGCCTATCCCAACTTTCTATACTTTTCTTCACTCCTTCCCTTTTCCTTTTTCCTGTCCCTCTGTCACTAACTTGCTATCATTCAAACTGTTACTTCTGGTGAAGAGGAAGGCTGCAGAGATGCCTGAGTTATTTTATGCACCAAAACAAAAAGCTTGTTACATTTCTGAGGTGGACATCCATGGGATTCAGACCACAGAGCTCCCTGTTCTCCCAGCATTCATTGTCTGAACATTCACCAGACACTTTTACTTCTTTGTATCATTTTTCTGTGTCTGATGTTGCTTATAACCTATTTTGTTATTAGCATTTTATGTATCAAATCCTCGAGGGCACAGCCAATATATCACCCGAGGAGTCCCAGCACAGTGCTGACAGGTGTCCAAAATTATATAGTAAGTATCTTTTGATACTATCTGGAAAGACGTGGTCAGTGTGATCAAGTAAAATGCTGTGTTCAGCCTGTTGTGCTTTTCCTTTCTTCCTTTTTTCTTTCTTTCTTTCTTTCTTTCTTTCTTTCTTTCTTTCTTTCTTTCTCCTTCTTTCTTTCTTTCTCTCTTTCTTTCTTTCTTTCTTTCCTTCTTTCTTTTTTCCCCTGTTTTTATTTTTTTTAATACAATACTACACAATCATCAGATTAAATACAGGTAAATTCAGTCATTCAAAAGGCTGATGGGTCTACACCAAGAACAGCAACGAAGGGGTGTCTTTCAGCTCCTCGCTCCCTGGTCTCGTACTCATGACCGTCCTATGCCTGAGGTCCACTGATGAACTTCCTTTTCACCTTCGTTCTGGTTAAGTAGCCTTGGAGTTCTTCTCAACTCAAGGTTTCAGGCAGTCCATGTCGACCATCAGAGTTAGTTGGCACAACCCTTTGCCATCCTTATCTCCCTTGATGCCATCCAACAATCTCAATGGACCGTCCACATGCCTTTCCTGCCAACAGGTCTCAGGGTCTTCTTCCTGGGACTGTAAGCCAGCACCCCATTAACCATGTAAAGATTTATTATTTTGTATGTCATCCAAAGCAAAAGTGGCACCCCCAGCCTTCCATCTCAGATTCCCAAGCTGTCTGGTACAGACGCTTCCCATCACAGACGTTTATTGAATACCGACCTACCAATACAGCTATGAACACTAAAGAGAAGGCAAAGCAATTTTTATGACAGTCTAAATTAAAGCCAAATTTAAGCAGGTCATGAAAATAGTGAAGTGCTTTGTTTTGTTTTTAATTTATAATACTCATTACTAGCAAGAATATAGTGAAATAAAACATGCCATATGGCTGTGTGGGAGAACAATCTTAAGGCAACAAAAACCTTTAAAAATTCATATTGTTTGACTTTGAAGTTGCACTTTTGAGTAATTTTTCTAACAAAAATCCGGTATATAGAACATTTTATTCAGCCTTAAAAAAGAAGGACATTCTGATACCTGCTACAATGTAGATGAACCTTGAAAACATTATGCTAAGTAAAATAAGCCAGGCACAAAGGATAAATATGCATGCGATACCTAGACTAGTCAGATTCATAGAGGCAGAAAGTAGACTGGCGGTTACCAGGGCTTGGGAGGAGTGGGTGAGGTGGGGAGTTAGGCTATGGAGGTTCAACTTGAGAGGAGCAGAAAGTTCTGGAGATGGATACTGGAATGGTTGCACAACCATGTAAATGTTACTTAATGCCACTGAATCTTAAAACACTTAAAAATGGCTAAAATTAAAAATTTTATGTATATATTTTTAAAGATTTCTTTGAGAGAGAGAGCACGCGGGAGGGGCAGAGGGAGAGGGAGAGAGAGAATCTCAAGCAGACTCCCCGCTGTGCACAGAGCCGACCTTGGGGCTCCATCCCAGGACCCTAAGACCACGACCTGAGCAGGAATCGAGAGTCAGTGGGTCAACCATCTGAGCCACCCAGGGGCCCCTATGTTATGTATAGTTTACCACTTTTTTAAAGATTTTATTTATTTATTTGAGATAGAGCACGTTCGCAGGTGGGGGGAGGAGCAGAGGGACAGGGAGAAGCAGACTCCCCACTGAGTAGGGAGCCTGACCTTTACCATGATTTCTTTTTTTGGGGGGGGGGAGGAATACCATGATTTTTGAAGACAAAAATGTTAGCCTTTTCAAAATATCAAGAACAACAAAAAACTGAACAAAGATGTTATTTATCACTGTTAAGGGAAAGAAATTGTTAGCGATAGAAATGCTTACAAAGAGGGAAATCTTCAAATAACTTCAAACATAGCCAGTTGGTAAAATATTATGCAGCCATTGAAAATTATGTCCAGGGGCGCCTGGGTGGCTCAGTCAGTTAGGCATCTGCCTTCGGCTCAGGTCGTAATCTCAGGGTCCTGGGATCAAGCCCCTCACCGGGCTCCCTGCTCACTGGGGAACTGCTTCTCCCTCTCCCTCTGCCCCTCCCCCCACTTGTGCTGTGCGATCGCACATGCTCTCTCTCTCTCTCTCTCTCTCTCTCTCTCGCAAAAGTAAATAAATAGATAAAACTCTTAAAAAAAAAAATTATGTCCGAAAGGGGTTTAGAAAAACTTAGGGGAAGTTTATTTTAAAAATACACATCACAAAATTTAGTATTTGTGCTCATATAGTCTGTATGATTGGAACTATCTTCTTTTTTTTTTAAGATTTTATTTATTTATTTGCCAGAGAGAGAGACAGCCAGCGAGAGAGGGAACACAAGCAGGGGGAGTGGGAGAGGAAGAAGCAGGCTCCCAGCAGGACAGGGAGCCTGAGGTGGGGCTTGATTCCAGGACCCTGGGATCACGCCCTGAGCCGAAGGCAGACGCTTAAAGACTGAGCCACCCGGGTGCCCAGTGATTGGGACCATCTTAACAACAATGACAAAAGCTACATGTACATTAAAGACTAGAAATTACCTTACAGAAACTCTTGCACGTGGATACCCAGAGATGTGTACAAGAGTATTCATAGCAGCATTGCTTACAATAACAAAACCTAGAAACCCTACAAATGTCTATCTCTAAGGAGAATGGATAAGCAAAGGTGGGTGTAGTCATACAATGGAATTCGGGGGCCATCACAAGAAAGGAACTTCTGCCATGTGTATCAATGTGAGTGAATTTCACAATTCTCACCAATAAACAAACAAAAACAGAAACCCAGGAACTGAAGATTATGCACGTAATGGTTCCATTTATGGCAGTTCAAGACTATGCAAAACTAACACTGTGTTGTTTAGGGACGCCTCCAGAGGAGCTCGACCTTTAAAGGAAAGGAAGAGCTCTTCAGCAGCTAAGCAGCTTTTTAACCACCTTGGAGGCCTCTCCCAAGCCGTGCACCAAGCGGAAACAATAAAGCTTTTTGCAGAAAGAAAGGAAAGGAAAGGAAAAAGAAAAGAAAATGGAACAGAAAAGAAGAGAAAAGAGAACGGAACAAAAAAGAAAGGAAAGGGAGGAAAAGAAAAGAAGAGAAAAGAAAAGAAAAGAAAAGGAAAGGAAAGGAAAGGAAAGGAAAGGAAAGGAAAGGAAAGGAAAGAAAAGAAAAGGAAAAAAAGAAAGAAAAAAGGAGAGAACAAGCATGATAAACAAAATTCCAGAATGTGGTTAATTCTGGGAAGTAGCATAGGGATGACTGTGGAGGGGCTCGCAGGGCTCTTCAAAGATATTGGGGATGGATGTTCTAGTTCTCAATCTGAGTGGTGGTACATAAGTATTTTATTATTCTTTTAAACTGTACGGTACAGTTTACATTATCTTTGTTAAGTGTAAATATTTCATAACAAAAATTAAATGAAATAATAAAAAGTCTGGAAAACACTGTTAATAGTAACTCTCTGGTTTTGAGAAGAGTGGTTTTCTCTCTATTCCTGTCTGTTTCTCTCTCCCTCTCTTTCTTTCTCCCTGTTTCTCTCTCTCTCTTCACTCTGCTGTATTTTTCAAGATTTCTAGACTATTACGTTTTGAGAACAAACTTAAAAAAAAAAAAGTCAGGGCACCTGGGTGGCTCAGTCATTAAGCATCTGCCTTCCGCTCGGGGCGTGATACCCGCGATCTGGGATCAAGCCCCACGTCAGGCTCCTCCGCTGGGAGCCTGCTTCTTCCTCTCCCACTCCCCCTGCTTGTGTTCCCTCTCTCGCTGGCTGTCTCTCTCTCTAGCAAATAAATAAATAAAATCTTAAAAAAAAAAAAGTCAAATGGATATTCAAATGAATCACCCCAGAATACCTTTACAAACCAAACAGGGAATGGTTTTGGATCTTACACTCTTCCAAGATTTGATGCAGCCAGAAATCTCCTTCCATTAGCAACCAAGGTTGAGGGTTAACTGCAACTCACCCTGATCAATCACGGATGTGGCTTGACTTTAGCTAAAGGTCTGATTAATTATACATGTATTCATAATAAACTGAGATGGTGTGTACTGAAACTCAGGACCAGCATGGTAAACAGGAGCCAAGCACCCAGATTCACACCTGCCCAGTCTGTCCTGGATCTTGCAGATACATCGCTCCTTTCGACTCCCAGGCATGAGCATTTTTGTTCTCATGCACAGTCACTGGAAACCTCTAAGGCTGAAGCCCATGTCTGCCTCACCAGTCTGGGAGTTTCTTGTGAGCTCACGCCTTTCAGCACACTGGAAACCTCAGGACAGGATCCATGTTGTTTCCTTTCTCTGTGAGCAGTTTCCATTATGTTCATCAACTAAGATCTCCCTTATTATTTTTCCAGGAGCCCAGTGTTTTGAAAAAAATATTGCCTATCAAAAAATTCCAATGACCAAGTAATAAATTGTTCCGGATTGAGTGGCGAAGCAGAACTTGTGCGCAAGCGGCAAGAAGTTATACTATTCCCACCAGAAGTAAAGGGACTTAGAATTGTAATTTGTCCACACAGCCTTGCCTGGAGCAGATGTCCGATTTGCATGAGATATCCTAACTGACTGCAAATAGTTTATGGAGACCACGGTGCCCTTCTTTCCTTCCTTCTTAGATCCCGGATCTGGGGAGCCTAAGGTTAGAAGAACATTCCTTAGGACCAGCTTTCCCAGTTCCAGCACTATGCCCGGGAGAAGAGCAGAAGAGAAGAGAAAAGAGAGAGGACGTAGTAAAATGTGGTAAACACCCAAGCGGGTAGCTTCATGGTTTCTACCTTATAGGTCCGCTATGCCACAGATAAGCAGCAAAACAGGATTCCAGCCTCATTGTCCTGGATCCCAAGTCCTTGCTCTTGCCCTTATAAAAGTGCAGCATTAAAAGTCCTAGTGCATGGAGCGCCGGGCTGGCTTGGTCCATGGAGCATGCAACCCTTGATCTTGGAGTTGCAAGTTCGAGTCCCACGTTAGGTATAGAGATTACTTAAAAATAAAATATTTTAGGGGCGCCTGGGTGGCTCAGTCGGTTAAGTGTCTGCCTTTGGCTCAGGTCATGATCCCACAGTCCTGGGATTGAGTCCCACATCCGGCTCCCTGCTCAGCAGGGAGTCTGCATCTCCCTCTCCCTCTGCCCTTGCTTGTTCTCTCTCTCTCTCTCTCTCTCTCTTTCTCTTTTGCGTTTGCTCACTCACTCTCTCTCTAATAAATACAATCTTAAAAAATAATAAAAATTAAAAAATAAAATATTTTAGGGGGACCCAGGTGGCACAGTCAGTTGGACATCAGACTCTTGGTTTCACCTCAGGTCCTGATCTCAGGGCTGTGGGATTGAGCCCCATGTCAGGCTCCAAGCACAGAACGCGCTTGTCTGCCTCCCTATGCTCCTCCCCCGCACTCACGCATGCACTCTCTCTCTCTCAAATAAATAAGACCTTTAAAAAAATAAAAACAAAACGAAATATTTTCGGGGCCCCTGGCGGGCTCAGTCGATGAAGCATGTTGACTCTTGATCTCAGGGCTGTAATTTCAAGCCCCATGTTAGGTGTAGAGATTTTAAACAAAAATCTTAAAAAAAAAAATACAATAAAATCTTTTAAAAATAAATACAAATCCTAGGGGTGCCTGGGTGCTTGGTTGGTTAAGCATCTGCCTTCGACTTGGGTCATGATCCTGGGGTCCAGGGATCGAGCCCCACATCGGGCTCACTGCTTGGCAGAAAGCCTGCTTCTTCCTCTCCCTCTGCTGTTCTCCCTGCTTGTGTTCTCTCTCTCTCTGTCAAATAAATCAATCAAATCTTCTTAAAAATAAACAAATAAAAATCCTAGTGCAAATCCACACATATATCACAGTTTATTTTTTTATTTTTTAAACTTTTTTTTTAAGATTTTATTAATTTATTTATTTGACAGAGAGAGAGAGAGCACAAGCAGGGGGAGCGGCAGGCAGAGGGAGAAGCAGGCTCCCTGCTGAGCAAGGAGCCCGACAGGGGACTTGATCCCAGGACCCTGGGATCATGACCTGAGCCAAAAGCAGATGCTTGACCGAATGAGCCACCAGAAGCCCCACAATTTTTTTAAAAAGATTTATTTATTTATTTATTTGCGAGAGAGATAGCAGGGGGAGGGGCAGAGGGAGAGGGAGAGAGAGAATCCTCAAGCAGACTCCTCGCTGAGTGCCAAGCCCAACACAAGGCTCGATCCCAGGACGCTGAGATCACGACCTGAGCCGAAATCGAGAGTCAGATGCTCAGCCAGCTGAGCCACCAGGCGCCCCATCACAATCTATTTTATGCAGGGGTGTAAAGACAACTCAGCAAATAGTGCGGGAACAACTGGATATTCATATGCAAAAAATAAATTTCCTTCCACAGCCCATCCTATATACAAAAATTAACTCAATCATATGCTTTAATCATTTAGGTCATAGAACTAACTGTAAAGCCAAAAGCTATAAGGCTTCTAGGAGAAAACCTTTGTGACCTTGAGTCAGGCAAAGATATCTTAGGCCACCCAAAGCAAAGTATCAAAAAGCCAAATCGATAAATCGGACTTCATCAAAATTTCAAGAAGAAAAAACCCTCTCTTGCCTCTAGAAGGTAACCGGTAAGAGAATGAAAAGATGAGCCACAGACCGGGAGAAAACTATTCTGTAAATCCTGCATTTCATAAAGGCCTTGTATCCAAAATATGTAAAGAACTCTCACAACTCAATATCAAGAACACAAACAACCCTCTTCCCCCAAAATGAGTGAAAATGGGAACAGACATTTCACAGGTCAAATGTTACAACCACTTCGGAAAACAGTTCGGCGGTGCTCACTCTGGCTGCACGCATATTGAAATTGAAATGACACAGAAACGATTCGCATGGCTCCCGCGGGAGGATGACACACAAATCCGCGAAGTGTTCCATATTTTTGATGCAGTTGACGTTTGATAAAGTGAACTCGTGGACATTAACAGTGGACGTTTACTGTTGCGCCGTACACAGTCTTTGAAGTATAATTAAAAGTTTTTATTGAGCCCCCGGGAAAACGAAAACAGTTTGGCAGTTTCTTAAAAAGTTAAACATATCCCAATCCTAGGTATTTACCCAAGAAAAAGGAAAGCATATGCCCATAAAACTACTTGTCCACAAGGGTTCACACCAGCTTTATCTGTAATAGCCAAAAACTTGAAACGACCCAAATGTCCGTCAACAGGTAAATGGATAAAGAATTGTAACATACCATATGATGGCAAAGTCTTACTCAGCAATAAAAAAGAATAGACTTTTGGGGCGCCTGGGTGGCTCAGCCGTTAAGCATCTGCCTTTGGCTCAGGGCGTGATCCCAGGGTCCTGGGATCGAGCCCCGCATTGGTCTCCTCCGCTGGGAGCCTGCTTCTTCCTCTCCCACTCCCCCTGCTTGTGTTCCCTCTCTCGCTGGCTGTCTCTCTCTCTGTCAAATAAAATAAAATCTTAAAAAAAAAAAGAATAGACTTTTGATCATGCTACAATTGAATTTCAAAATCAGTGTGCTGAATGAAAGAAACCAGACAAAAAAGAATACATACTATATGATTCCATTTATATAAAAGTTTAGAAAATACAAACTCATCTATAGTAACAGAAAGCAGGTCAGTGGTTGGAAGAGGTGAGCAGGGGAGAAAGGGCTCAAGGAAATTTGGGGGGATGGTAGATATGTTCACTACTTTATTTTTAAATTTTTTTTTAAGTAGGCATGGAGCTTGAAATCACGACCCTGAGATCAAGCTCTGAGTGGAGATCAAGAGTCAGTTGCTCAACGGACTGAGCCACCCAGGTGCCCCAATTTTTTTTTAAGTAAACTCTATGCCCAACATGGGGCTCGAACTCACTACCCCAAGATCAAGAGTTGCATGCTCTACCGACTGAGCCAGTCGGTGCCCCAATATTCACTACTTTGATTGTAGTGATGGTTTCATGGGAGAACACATATGGTAAAACATTGAATTGTACACTTTACGTTAAATATGTGCGGTTAATTATGTGTCAGTTATACCTTGATAATACTGTTTTTAAAAGCCCCAGTACTGTGGAGGGAGTGGCGAATTGGAAAATAACCATTTTCCATCATCGTAGTGAAGATGGGTTCAAGCAAGAATTAATGGTTGTAGGGGCACCTGGGTGGCTCAGTCGGCTAAGTGTCTGCCTTTGGCTCAGGTCATGATCTCAGGGTCTTGGGATTAAGCCCTGTGGGTGGGCTCCATGCTCAGTGGGGAGTCTGCTTCTCCCTTGCCCTCTGCCCCTCCCCCTGCTCATGCGCTAGCTCTCTCTCTCTCTCAAATAAATAAACAAAAAAATTTTTTAAAAAGTCAGTATTATGAAAGACAAGAAAAGGCTGAAAGAGAAACTGTTAAAGGAAAATACGAGACATGACAAGTGTAATACATGATCCTGGACTGAATCTGATAAAGAAGGGGAAATACCCCAAAAGACGTTATTGGGACAATTGAAAAACTTGTAATACAGACTATATGCTTTATATCAATGATAAACTTCTTGAATTTCACCATTGCACTTATTGTGGTTATGTGTGTGAATATCCCTGTTCTTAGGAAATATACGTGGAGCAGCAGCTCTTTCTGCCCATGGGTCCTGTCCTGTGCTTAAATAAAATCACCCTCCTGCAGAAAAAAAAAAAAAAAAAAAGGAAATATACATGGAAATATAAAGTGGTAAAGAAACATATTGTATGTAATTGACTTTCATATGTTTAGAAGATAAATAATGGAATGCTAGAACGAAGTGGCAAAATGCTAAAAGTTGGTGTAACTATAGTTATATTAGAGTTCTCTGTATTATTTTTTCAACTTCCCTGTGAGCTTTAAATTATTTTAAAATGAAAACTTTAAAAAAATCTCCAGGCTAATGACGTCAGAGTCTCTGGGAATGGCACTGAGATTTTATTTTATTTTATTTTTAAGTAGACACCACACCCAACGTGGGGCTCAAACTCACAACTCTGAGATCAAGAATCGCATGCTCTGCTGACTGAGCCAGTCAGGCGTCCCAAGTCCTGGAGATTTTAAAAAGCTTTCCAGGCCAGGGTGCCAGATTTGGCAAATAACAGTACAAGATGTGCAGTTAAATTTGAATTTCAGATAAACAAGTTAAAAACATTTTTTTAAAAGATTTTATTTATGAGAGAGAGAGAGAGAGAGAATGAGTGGGGAGGGGCAAGAGAGGGGGACAAGCACACTCCCCACTGAGCACGGAGTCTGACAACGGGAGTGGGGGGTGGGGGGCTGGGTCCCAGTATCTTCAGATCATGACTTGAGCCGAAGTCAGATGCTTAACTGACTGAGCCACACAGGTGCTCCTTAAAACATTTTTTAGCATAAGTATGTCCCCATGCAGTGTTTTCTGCCTAACTAGCAAGGACTGTCTTGGAATACAACTCATTTTCATGTCTGTACTCTGTTGGTCTTTGAGGAATATTAGAGAAATTTCTTGCTTTATGTGTCTTCTGTATACAAAACCAGCTCAGTTCTCACTCTCGCAGAGAGAAGGGCACTGAGATCAATATAAGCAGGTAGTAAATGGCCAGAGTCCATGGTGATGAACAGAAATGTTTCATGAATCTAGCACCTTCTGTAATAATAACAATAACGGTCAATATTTTTTAGGGCAGATTATGTATATGGTAGCCAGCCTCTAAGGTGGCCCCCATGATCCCCGCCTCCCGGTATTCACAGCCTTGCGCAGTCCCTCCCACATCATACCAGGGCTGGTCTCCGTGGCCAAGAGCATCAAGCCGAAGGGATGGTAGGTCATTTCTGACTTTCACGTAGATTTTCATCTTAAGCGCATGACTTTGCTCTGAGGCTTCGAAGAAGCGTGGAGAGGTCCCCATGGCGAGGAACAGAAGCCTCCAGTCGTGGGAACAAGCTTGGAAGGTGACCTGCCGCCCCAGGCTTCTGAGATTGCCCCCGGCCAACAGCTGGCTTGAGCTTCACGGAGACCCTGAGCTAGAAGCACCCAGCTCAAAGGTTGCCAGATTCGCAATCCTCAGACACCGTGACCCGGCGAATGCTCTGTTGCTTTACACTGCGGAAGGGCGCCGGGATTTGGTACCCAGCGAAAGATCACGAATGTATCAAGATACCATGTAACACAATGTATCTGCTCAGTATACTTGTTTCCCAAACCAATTCTTTCTTTCTTTATCTGAGACAGAGAGAGAGCATGAGCCTGAACAGGGGGAGGGCAGAGAGACAAGGAGAATCAGACTCCCCACCAAGCAGGGAGCCTGACTCAGGACTCGATCCCAGGACCCTGAGATCATGACCTGAGCCAAAGGCAGCCGATTAACCGACTGAGCCACCCAGGTGCCCCCCAAATCAATTCTTTGAGGTAGAAACTTGACACTCCCATTTTACAGAAATGGGAACCATGGCACAGAAAGATCGGGTTGCTCTAAATCACCCACCCCGCTAGCAGCATCAGTGGGTCCGTCTGCAGAGCCCTCGGCCCTAACAAGGAATTTCAGAAGCCTTCCCTGTGCCAGGTGAGGGGCAGAGTCAGCCTGGGTTTGTTTTTGTTTTTTAAATTTGAGAGAGAGAGGGCACGCCCACACACAGGAGCACGAGTGGGCGGGGAGAAGCCGACTCCCCGCTGAGCAGGTAGGTGGCCCACAGGACTCGATCCCAAGGACCCGAGATCCTGACCTGAGCCTTGGGCTGATGCTTAACCGACTGAGCCCCCCAGGCACCCCTAGCCTGACTTTGTTTTCTCGTCTTGCTGAATGCTTACCATAGAGTGAGGTGGAGGAGATCATTCTAGAGAATATCACCCACCAACACTTGCACAGTGCCTTCAAGTGAACAAGACATTAATGTCACACTTACCTATGAGGTAGGGAGGACTGATTCTGGGGTTTCTGTTGGGGGGGGGCTTGTTTGTTTTTAAAGTAAGCTCCGTGCCCAACGTGGGGCTTGAACTCACCGCCCTGAGATCCAGCACGCCCCCAGATTCTGTTTTCTTGTCTCCAGTTCAGAGATGGGCAGACTAAAAGCTCAGAGTGGTTATGGGCTCTGCTCAAATCCAAACCTCACCTGGGAGTGGTTGGCGGGCGGAGTTGGGCTTGAATGCGGCTACTCCACTCTGCAGGCTACTCCCTAATCTCCTTAGAGAAGGGTGTGGTTGCGGAGATTGCAGGAGGCCCTCCCCATACCCGGCACAGGAATGGATGTGTGCCGGGGGGCCTCACTGGGGACCCTGGAAGCTGTCCCTATGCAGGGAAAAGGAAGGGGAAGCCCTCTCTTCTCACCCCTCACCTCCTCCCCTAGGAGGTGCTCGTATGGGACAGAGAAGGGGTCAGGAACGCTGTTTTCTCTGGGAGGCCCGGCCCTTTGGCCTTTCACCCTAAATGCACCACCAGTTCTTGCCCTCTCCGGAAGTGAGAGCTGTGTGGCTGCCCCTCCCAGGTCCAACACTGCCCCACAGTTCTTTTCCTGTGTATTAGGTCGCAACCACCAAGGGCTGAGCTCTTTTCTTGGAGAACAAAAGCGGACAAAACATAGCCTTGGAAAACAGCAAGAGGGATTGGGGTTAGAACGGAGAGGGGACTTCCAAACTGATCCCTTATGGCAGATGGCCAAGAGAGGTTGTAGGTAGTATCTTCCCTGTTTTCAGTGGAGAATTTTATTTCTTTATTTTAATTGAAGTGTAGTTGACATATTATATTCATTGGGGGTATATCGTATAGTGATTCGACAATTATATTCGTTACAAAAGTTTCACCACCGTAAATGTAGTTACCATCTGTCACCATACAGTTAGTACAATCTTATTGACTCAGTATTTTCTTTCTTGAAGATCCTTCTGAAAAGTGTCTGTCTTGGCCAGAGTGGTACTGGGGCTGATGTGGGCAAAAGCATTTGGGACCGTGACTGGGTTTGCGATGTGACTGGGGAGGAAAGCTGGAGGCGACCCTTCTAGGAATCGGGATAGACCCGATGAGTCAGCAAAGTTGGTCCCTTTGCCTCCTCTGACGGAGAAGAAGTATCAATCCGCCACCTGGTGTAGGAGAGCCGGGAGAGGGATGTCTGCCTTCTGAGTCAGCCGGGAGCTCGAAGACCAAGAGAACCTCTGAGGCAGAGTCCCTGGGGTGAGGCTGCAGCCAGCCCTCTGAGTCACCCTGGCCCAGGCAGTGGGGCTGGGCCTGGAATGCCTGCGGTGGCCCTCGGGCTGTGGCGGGGGTGGTGAGTCACCACCCGGAGCTGGAAGAGCCAGCAAGCCCCACAGGCTCTTGTGCTCTTCCAGTCCTCATCCTGGGGCTTCCGTCCAGGAGTCAGGAGGGTCTGGGAGGCAGGAGCCCGGGTTCTTTGGCAGCAAGACTGCCATCATCCCTGCCTGCGCGGATTGCCTGACGTCCATGAGTCCCAGATGCCCCTCGTGCACCCCCACTCTCTCCACCTGTCTGGGCCACTGGCCTTCGTATCCGGGTTTCCTCTTGCTTTCCCATCGCCTGTGACCTCTCTGACCCTCACGTCCTGGAAATTCTTCCCAATGGACTGAGGGTCTCCCAGAGCCCCCCTCCCTGTACCCACCCTTTTCACTTTTCACGCTGCATAGACAGGCTGGTGGAGTTGCCAGTGGATTTATTGAACTATTTTGATCAAGTCCAGCAGGCCCTTCTGATTCCTTGAAACTTTAGAAGGCCGTCTTTTCCATTCCCCAGCCTCCCAATATGCTCTGGGGGCGGGGGCTCTGAGCTCCCCTGGGCATCTGGCATCTTCTCTGATCTCCTCCCCTGACCCTCCCCACATTCCTTCCTCTCCCAGGGCCCAGGCTACATTCTCCCTAGTGTATCCACCGCAGGGCATGTGAGCCAAAGATCAAAGGGAAACAGGTCCAGGGCGGGGGGGGGGGGGGGGGGGGGGGGGGGG
>NW_024424897.1:24020196-24058102 GCF_017311325.1 Ursus maritimus | reverse complement strand
GGGGGGGGGGGGGGGGGGGGGGGGGGGGGGGGGGGGGGCTGCAAAGAGGTCCCCTCCAAGATGGGGTGGGGTGAGAATTTGAAGCACAACTGGCCTTCGGAGCAGCTCGCCCCCAAAACAAATCATCAGAGCACCAGGCAGGCACTCAGAGCTGTAGGGACCCATTCCAGAACCTTCCTTTATTCTGATTTGGCATCAGACTTAGGGGTTCCAGGGAATGATGTCCACCCTTCTTGGATACCTTGTGCCTCCAGGCAGAGGTGTCCAGGTTTTGACACAAACCCTTCTCAGCCCATTAACTGTTGCTCAACAGGAAGCAGGGTCACAAGCACCCCCGCATCCCGTTCGGAGGCCAAATCTGAATTGACGTCTAATCACTGCCCATGGATAGCTGGGAGATGGAATTTGGAGAGCTTGCCCGGAGAGAAGTTTTTCTAGATGGTGAAAAATGGGTGGTGGGTGGGCGAGGTTTCTAGGAAGCAGAGGTGAATTGCCCCCCTAGTCCAGTTACCTCTCATCCCACACAAGCACTTAATTTCATGCTGGAGCTGCTTCCTGACCACAGAGTTTACCTGGAAAGGAAAGTGGCCCTTATTAGACCCTGGAGCTAATAAGGAGAGCATGAGCTTGGTTGTTGATGGTTCAAAGTACTATGGTGAGTGGAGAAGGAAGAGCCTGGGCAGGAGGCCTTGGGGGTCGGCCAATAATGCAGCGTCTGCCCTGCTCCTTCTAGACCGAGCCCTGAGGACAGAGGCATGTACGAAATGCTTGGGAAAAGGTAGAGGCAGTACTTGGAGGAGTCTCCAGTCTAGGAGCAGACGTGGCCCTTAGCCTCAGGAAGCTTCTGTAGGACGGGGAAGAGATAGGCCCCCCTGGTTCACACTCCTGACCTCAGAGAGCCCTCAGTCTGATCAGGGAGACAAAGCCCGTGCACTGGAGATCCCTCCAATCTGACAGGCACAGCATGACCTCAGGGTCCCCCAGTCTGATGGCAGAGACAAGTCCACATTGGGTGTCATCAATCTTTACAGATAGAATCATAGCTGTCCACCTTCCTTCAAGTTCCCAAGGACTAAGGGAACCGCTTTCCCCCACTCTACCCCACCCCTAAGCAGAAAAGCAGCTTGACTGCAAGTTCTCAGTTTCCAGCGAACCCAGGAAACCCCCATCCTTCATGGTCCCTCAACCCTCTCGCTTTCCAGTGCTTTCCCCAGCCGGCTGGGATACCCGCCCCCCTAGATTTCGCAACGGGAGCATTGCCTCACTGCCAAAGCTGTGGGCCACTATCCAGAGCTGGGATTCCAATGACTGTGCCCCACTCTCTCGGATCCAGGGATAGCCGATTGCCTGTGGGAACGGTCCCACCCCAGCTCGTGCCACCCACCCTAAGTCTGCCCTCACCCAGGGCACCCTTTCTAACTGAGGACCCCTGTAACAGAAGTAGGGCTAGAAGAATACAGGGCGCCATGCTCAGAAGGGAGGAGGGGGTAGAAGAAAGGGGACACTTAAGGTGGCCTACCCCCCGGGCAACTGGAGATACCCAAATGTTAATCATCGATTAGCACAGTTCAGGTGGAAAGGACAACTTTATTATGCGTAAAATGGACTTAATGTGGCGGGAGCTGTGGACCTAATTTCTTGAGATAAGACGCTTTTAGGCTAATCAGCAGGTCTGTGATGCCTGGATATAAGGGAGCAGCAGCAGACTTTCTTGAGACAGGCTCCAAAGGACCAGCAGGTAAGAGGAAGGAACCCCTGCCCTGTCCTTCTGGAAGAGCTGGGAAGGAAGCCAGGTAAGAGAGCGGCCCGGACGGAGGATGGAGGGACGGACAGGATACTAGAGAGGCAGCGGGGTCTTGGCACCCAAAGATACTCGGCATCCTTGCACCTCACTTTCTTTCCCTCTATATGAGAAATAAGGAGGCAGCTCTCAGGATTCCTGTAACACCCAGCTGACGAAGGCAGGAGGACGACCGAGGTCTGGCCCCATTTCATCCAGGGGGTCTTCAGTAGGGGTGAAGAGCATTAAGGAACCTTCCTCCCAAGCCCTGAAAACCAAAGCTAGACCTAGACATGTTTGGGCTGCCAGGCTTCATCTTCCTGCAGGGGCACCCCGGGAAGAGCATCCCTGAGTAGAGACAGGAAAGCCTGAGGAGAGGATGGAATGGTCCCGCTTGTGGCTTTCACTCAGCGCGGAGGGCTCTGATGGTTTAGCAACGGCCAATCCAACCGCTGGAAGGAGGGCTGGTCTGGACTTTGGAGGCTCTAAGGGGAGTCTCGCCAAACCACATGCCTGTGAGGTCCGGCCCCCCGAGCCGGGAAGGGGGTCGTTAGGCACGTGGGTCTTGACTGCTTTCTTCTGCCTGGACCTTTCCCCCACTGCCGTCCTGCAGAGTTCGGTGCAGAACCCACACATGCTCTGAGGCCTCAGCAGGACACAGCCAGCCAGGCTGACTGTCCCTGAGCACTGTGCTTCCCTCATCCCGGTCCCCCTTCTCTCGTTGCTCAGGAAATCACCCTTGGAAGATGGTGGCCATGAAGATCTCCAGTCTGCTGCTGGGGTCCCTGCTCCTGGCAGTGGTGCTAGGAGAGAAGGCAGAGGGTCACTCCAGGTAGGGGTGCCGGGGAGGGGTCGGGCACAGGGGCGGAGGCTGGGGAGGGTGACCCCGTTCTGGTCTTCAGGGGGGAGGTGGGAAAGGGAGGAATCCCAGGCCAAGAGGAAAGAAGCTGGAGGGGGAAACCTGCCAGCCGGCTGTGTGCAGAGTGAGGACGGAACCCAAGAGTATTTATTACGAGCTACTGTTGCCATAGGAGAGACTGCGGTTAGATCTCTGGAAGGACTTCTCAGTGGTTAAGTGTCTGAAGTAGATGACAGCGTCTCCCTTCCTCATGAAAGCCTTAACCATTCATTTATGTGAGCATTTGATCAGATCGTGTGGAGGGCCACCTGCGCGCCAGCCGCAGGAGACATAGTACTGCTCGTGGTCCGCGAGTACCTCCTGGAACATACGGGCCCCCGGGGGTGGGGGGACACAGAGAACCACCTAGGCGAGTTGCAAACTGGAGAGAGACTCATCTGAGTGAAGAGCTGCGCCTTGTCCGATGCAAGGACTCGCGGTATGGCCCATCCATCCAGCCGTGTAGATGCGAGCTGCGGCTGGCAGACAGGTCCAAGGAGGGGCAACAGCGTGTAGAGGTTGCGAACTTAGACGTGGGCCCGGACTGCCCGCAGCTACATCCTGGATCTGTCCGCTGAGATTGTGCTGGGTGAATTTCTCTGTGCCTTGGTTTTGTCATTCACAAAAAGGGCAGAGAAATAGTGTCTGCCTCACAGGGGTGATGAGGATTAAATGAGTCTGTAGTAAAGGGCTTGCGGAGGACCCGGCGCACAGTGAGGGCCCTTATGGAAGAGCCTCCTCTCGTTCCTGTCGACTGGAAACAAAGCCTTGAATCAGGGTAGGCCAGGCAAGAGGAGTAAAGGAGGGAACTGAGATCAGTCCTTTGGGATGAGGGGGACCCCTGATCCCTCTTTGCCCAGAAGCAAGAGTCACACACACCGAGGATGCAGGAAGTGGGTGCTTGAGCTGAGGATAAAGTCCCAGGGGTTTGATGCATAGATAGGAGGGGGGGGTCTTCATAAAAACGGACTCCCAAGAAACGGGGGGTTCGTTCTCAAACCCAGGCCACGTGGCAGGAACCATCATTTGCCCCTGCCTTGTGATTCCCCTCACCCCCTGCCACTCCTGCGGTGTCCTGGTTTCTAGCCCTCTCCTGTCTCTCTGTCCCTCAGAGTCCACGCTAGGGTCAGTGGCTCCCGACCTCGAGGCCCCAGATATGCCGAGGGGACTTTCATCAGTGACTACAGTATTGCCATGGACAAGATCCGCCAGCAAGACTTTGTGAACTGGCTGCTGGCGCAGAAGGGGAAGAAGAACGAGTGAGTCGAAGCACAGGCTCCCTCCTGGGCCAGGGGCTGGCTGTGCCTTCCTGCGTGTGCACCGGACGCCATACGCGCCACGCGGGCCAGTGACTCACAGCTCCGGGTGGTGTCTTTCACTGAGGCACAGATGGCCAGCTGGGCGACACGGTGGCCCTGACCAGGGCTCAGGCAGCAGCCCAGTCTGGGGTGGTGGGACCAAGGCAATTTTCCACTCCTTTTCTTCTAAGGAGAGGGATCAGGGAAGAGGTAGGGGCTCCCTGAAGATGCCCACGGGGCTGCGGATGAAGGCAGAGGGAGCTGAGCTGCTGGCAGTGGCGGCCACTTAGGACTTGGTCCTTCTTCCTTCTCTTGGCCAAGCCTCTTATCTCGTCCTCGTTGCTCGGTCGGTATGGTGGTAGATGCTGAGAAGCTGTTCAGCGGCAGCTGAGGACAAGCAGTGGGGCGGTTGAACCCAGAAAGAGGTTCGCTAGGGGCACCTGGGTGGCACAGCGGTTAAGCGTCTGCCTTCAGCTCAGGGCGTGATCCCAGCGTTCTGGGATCGAGTCCCACATCAGGCTCCTCCGTTATGAGCCTGCTTCTTCCTCTCCCACTCCCCCTGCTTGTGTTCCCTCTCTCGCTGGCTGTCTCTGTCAAATAAATAAATAAAATCTTTAAAAAAAAAAAAAAAAGAAAGAGGTTCGCTCTGCAACTTGGGTTAAGGTCCCAAAAGATTGGAGCCTTTGGACTGGAGAACATCTGGAGCTTCCCCAGCCCCACCCACTCCCGCATCTTTACCTTACCAGCTGGAAGCACAACATCACCCAGAGGGAGGCCGGGGCCCTGGAGCTGACCCATCAATCTAACAGGAAGGAGGAGGCCAGCGAGCAGCAGGGGTGAGTCAACCCGCAAGGGAAGGGGTGGGGGCAGGGCCTCATTGTTCCCTCTCCCAGACCCCAGAGCAGGGCAAGGCCCCAGACAAGCCTCCCCTTCCACTCCCAGTTCAGAGAGGGGTCTTCGAGAAACTCCTGGAGGCCAGCCCAAGCTTAAGAGAGAAGCCAAGGAGGAATAGGGGCTGGGGTCCTAGGAGAGGTTTGGGGTCAGGATCCCTAAGATTGATGACTTAGTGCGCAGAATCATAGAATCAAGGAGAGGGGCAGCGAAATAGACCTCAGGGAGACCTCAGGAACCGGCTTCCCCACTTCTCACCGACAGACCTCAGGAAGGCTGTTTGAGGAACAGGGACCCTTTCAAGGCCAGTCCCTTTACATCAGTTACCCCCTCTCTGAGGAAGCTGAGGAATCTGTGGACCATTCTAAAGAGTGAATGTCCCCAAAGTAATCTTTTGGGTTTGGGGGATGCATTTGGGGATGCTCGCAGAGGTGGATGGATGGGGTGTCTCCCACCTGAATTGCTTGGCGTTGCCTGCCCTGAAGAGTGCCTATTCCCGGGGCCACCGATCAGGGTGGAGCTTTGAAAGCTGAGATAAGGAGAGGCAGCTGTGTTGACTCCCCCGCCCCCCCACCCCAGCTGCCCCTTGGAGTCCCAGGCCCTGTATTTACTCACTCCGGGTGGGGCCCCGGCTCAAACAGCCTGCCTGAGGCTTTCTCCTTGGCAGCTCCCTACCCAAGAACCCCAGTGATGAAGATTTGCTAAAGGATTTACTGATTCGAGAGCTGCTGGCCTGGATGGTGGATCAGATGGAAGTCTGCAGGCTCAGGTGGGGCTGTCTGATGGCTTTGGGCGTCTTGCTAGTGCTTACACGCTTGAGCTTTGGGGCCAGACGTGGGTTCGGATCGGCACCCCAGCTCGTGCTAGCAAACTAGTAAGCCTGAAAACAAGGCTTATTCAGACCACTTTGTGGATTGTTGTCATGTTTCAATAAAATAATCCAAGGAAAGAGCTGAGAGCAACATGGGAGGAGTAAGAGTTCAGCAGCAATCATTCTTCCCCTTGGGTCTCCTCATCCGGGTGAGTGGCTGCACTCACCTCCCCTGCCCCCCTGAGCTAAGCTGCCCATCCTATTCTCTGCTCTCCCTCTGAACCCTTGTCCCATGTGCCTGACCCCCTAGAGCTGGAGGCATGGTGCCCCTGTCTGTAGCCATTATCGGTGTCAATGGGCCTGGAATCCATCTCACCAGTTAGGAAGTCCTTTAATCAATTATGTCCCAGGAGCAAGGGATGGCTAAATACCACGAAGAGGTCCACCTACCTAAAGGGTGAGACAGGACACTCATTCAAGATGCAGACACCGAGGCTTGGAAACCAAAGCACATTTCGGACTTTGATGCTGGCGAGCTAGGGAGGGGTGGAGGGAACAGATCTGGAATGGCTTCCTGCAGAGGGCAGGGAGGGAAAGAGGAACGTGTGACCAGAACAAAGGAGGAGAGAATGAGAAATTCTCCACAGGGAGGTGGGTGCTTTATGGACTTATTTTGATTACTTATAATTAAAAAGGTAATTGGGAGGTAGGAGCAGCTGAACTATGGCTGGGCACCACGATGAGCTGACTTTGCTGACTCCAAATAGATAATGACCCTCCTCTCCAACCACTTCCCCTCCTCTTTCCACTCTCCCCAGATTTCAGTGACTCAGACCAAACCCAGCTCGGGCCTGGACTCTGCCCTTCGCTCACTCAGGACTCAGCTCCACTCCAGGGTACCCAAGAGAAGCCAAACCAATAAAGTTGAAGCTGAAATAAATCCTTGTGTTCACTGTCAAAACTTACTCAAATGTCTGCTTGAGCACTGCCAATGTATGTGTGTGTGTGCGTGCCACCCCAGGAAAAGGAGATGCGGCTCCTACCTGCAACCGTAATTCACTATTTACTCTACAAACACTTACTGGAGAGTTAACATAGGCAGGGACCGCGCTAACCACTGGGAACGCAGCCGTCAAGGAAATGGGCACAGTCCCTGTCCCTGAGGAATTCATAGTCCCATGATGGGGACAGACCTTAATCTTACACACACACACACACACACACACACACACACACACACACACGAATTATCATGTAACGTGCTGCGGCGCCTGGTTAAGCCTCCAAATCTTGATTTCAGCTCAGGTCAGGATCTCAGGGTCACGAGATCAAGCCCCGCCTCCAGCTCTGCATTGGGCGTGGAGCCTTCTTAAGATTCTCTCCTTCTCCCTCTGCTCCTCCCCCCCCAAAAAAGAGAAGAATCACGTTGCATGCTAAGCTATGTGAAGAAAGACTAGAGTGCTGTGAGTATAGAGCACCCTCATCTAGATGGAGTGGGGAGTCTCAGGGCCTCTTTGAGAAAGTGACGTCCAAGCTGAGTGAGATGGCCAAAGGATGAGGGGGGCCTTAATAAACATTACCTCAGTGTTATTCTTACAAAGCAAAACCTGCAATGGGGAGATTGGCACAAACCGGCTGGGCAGGTGGGCAGAGAAAGGGTCTTTTTCATTTTTTAAAAGATTTTATTTATTTATTTTGAAAGAGAGAGCGAGAGAGTGCATGCGCACATGAGAAGGGGGAAGGGGTAGAGGGAGAGGGAGGGGCAGACTCCCCGCTGAGCAGGGAACCAGATGTGGGACTCAGTCCCAGAACCCCGGGATCATGACCTGAGTTGAAGGCAGCTGCTTAACCAACCGAGCCACCCAGGCGCCCCCAGAGAAAGGGTCTTAAAGGCCATGTTAAAACTTCTGGATTTTATCCTCAGAGCAGGGGCAAGTCCTGAAGGATTTTGAGCAGGGGCAGGTTTGAAGAGCTATTTGCGTTCCCAAACCATCATGAGTGAGGATTATAAACCGAGATGAACAGGGATGACAGTGGAAAAGGAAGACCAGTTAAGAGAACCCTCTTGCAGGATTCCAGGCTACCCTAGGGTGGTGGGAGTGGGCGTGAAGGGAAAGGGGCCAACTCAGTTTGTCCCAAAGTCAATACCTTAATCTTCCAGTGTTCAAAGCTCCCCCTCTCCCCTCAGTCCACTGCCTTCTCCCAATGCCTGGTATCCACGAAGGCAGGGCTGTTCCTCCTCTCTCTTCGCTTGGGCTATTCTTGCCTGGAATGCCCTTTCTCCCCTTGATCTAGTCATATTGTAGTAGACAAGAGTCAAACATACCTCGATTCAAAGACTCAAATCACTTACTAGGTCTGTGACATGGCAAGTTAGTTCCTCTCTCTGAGCCTGTTTCCTGTCTGTGAAAAGAAGATTCGGAAGTACCCGACTCATAGGGTTGAAGGAAGTATTAATTAAGATAGTGCCTGGCACAAAGTAAATGGTCAATAAAAGTTAACTTTGGTTATCATTTACCCACCTACACTTCAGTTTTAAAATACAAGGGTATTCGTTTTCAATCAGGGAGTGGCAAACTGGATTGGCTGAAGGGCTGGGCCCGCAGCATAATTGAGCAAAGTAGGGAGGGTGTAAGACAATGGGAAGGATGGGGACTGTGAAAATGGAAGAGACACGCTTTCTGCTGACCAAACAAAACGCTTTTGAGAACTGAATTTGCCTGAGGGCTGCCCGTGTGCAATCTCTTCCAGCTCTGACATTTTAGGTCTCCTCTTCTCTAAACTCCTTGAGTTTGGAGAGTGTGTATCACACAATTTAGAGGATGCCTTGGCTCAGAAGATAGAGTTTAGTGATTCTCTATGGTAGAACTGGTTGTCTTGGGGAGAAGTTGGATTTTTATGTCTGGAGTCTCGGGTGTCTCTGGGAGTCAGCGAACCAGAAAGGGTTATTTAGAATACATTTGTACAATGTTCTTATTACGGGCCAGGCATTGTGCTCAGCTCTTTATAAACATCATTTAAAGCCTCATCACAACACTTTACGATAATAACATACTAGCTGTCAACCATGCACTACACTGCCTCCATGAGGTAGAGAATTAAAGTCCCATTCTCTTAGCCACCCTGTGGCTAAGGCCAGTGAGTCACTTAAAAGCAAGTGATGGCATGTGCGATGGTCGGCATTCAGGCTATACTGGAGCTGAGTGCTTCTGAGAGCCATTGTGAAATTGTCAGGAATTTTGTGAGCAGGTTGTAAAATCATTGTTAGCTTGAAATTGGCCGTGGCCAGAGTACACCATGGAAACTGACAAATGCTATAAATCAGAGCTCCTCCTTACCAGCCTGGAGAGGTGGTTGTTAAACATTTACCAGCACATTACTGGTCAACATACTTTCTCTAAAATTATGAAAGAGAACAAATGTGTCTGAATAGGGGAATGAGTGTGTCCATCCGAGTGTGGTAACCAGGTGTATCTCCGGCCAATGTTTGCATCTATGACAGTGAGTGGGTGTGCATTTGAGGGTATGAATAAATTTGAAGACGTGAGTGTGAGTGAGGGATCAGTGCATGCATCTTAAAGGGTCATACGGTGTGAATCAAAGAGTGAGAAATGAGGCAGGTGTGTCTATGTGTGTCAGTGAGTCAGGAGAGGACCAAATTTTTGTGTTAGGGAGTGGTGTAGTAGGAATATGAGAATAGGAGGTAAATGTGTGTATATAAGGGGCCAGTTGTTTTGCAGAAAGGTGTGGCTAGGTATACCGAAGGTCAGTGTTCTAGGAGAGGATGTGAAAAAGCTAGTATGTGTTGGAGGAGCAAATCTGTATCTGGGGAAGTTTGTTTCTAAGGGGACTTAGACTATCTGAACTTAGTGTCTAAGGGTGTGTCTGAGGGTGAACCTGAAATAAGACTCCAAAATTTGCATTTGTGATTTCACCTTGCTGATGATTCTGGATCAATAGCTCTGCCCAGCTTTTTCTGTAAACCTTTATATTAATACCCCCAAATGACCATTGGTCATCTCTCTTGTGGTGTCACAGAGACCTCAATTTCAACACGTTCAAAGCCACTCTGAATTATTTCCCCAGCTTCATCCTGTGGTTTCAGTCCCTGTTCCCCCACCTTCCTTCTCTGAATGGCACCAGGCTATTGCCCAAGACAGAAAACTGAGCATTTTTTCCCTACCCACTCTGTCTCCATCTTATCAGTTTTATCATTCTACCTTCCAAATATCTCCCGAAACTGTCCCATTCTGTCTACCTCACGGCTACTATCTTCATTCTAGCTTGCATTATTTCTAGGTTGCATTGCCATGGCTGACTTAAGTCTAGGTTGTCACTAATTTTTCTTTTTCTTCCTTTCTTTCTCCCTTTCTTTCTTCCTTCCTTTTTTCTTTCTCTCTCTTTCCTTCCTTCTTTTTTTTTTTTTTTTAAAGATTTTATTTATTTGACAGAGAGAAGGAGAGAGCACAAGTAGGGCGAGTGGCAGAGGGAAAGGGAGGAGCAGGCTCCCTGCTGAGCAGGGAGCCCCAATCAGGGCTTAATCCCAGGACCCTGAGATCATGACCTGAGCCGAAAGCAGACACTTAACAGAATGAGCCACCCAGGTGCCCCATTTGTCACTAATTTTTCTAAAACAAGAATTTGATCTTGTTACTTCCTGTTACTTCAGAATCCTTCATTAGCTCCTTTGTTAGGCTCAACGCTATAGAGAGCACCTATGGAGCTTTCTAAACACACAGATGGCTGATGCCACTCCAAATCTGGTGAATAACAATCATAGCTGATGTTTACTTATATGTCAGGCATTGTCCAAAATGCTTTGTTACAGATTTTCTCACTTCATTCTCACAACAACTTCATGAGTAGATGCTACTCTGTACCAACTGTGGACACCAGAACACAAGAGATTCAGGACTTTGCCTGAAGTTACTGGACCATACGCAGTGGAAGTGAGCAATGCAGCCAGGCTTTCTAATTCCAGAGTCCAAGTTCTTAACTGTAAGGTCTGCCCTGGTCAGAATCTCTGCGTGTGACTCCAACAGGTAGGCTCCATTATAGCAGATGGGCGGTGTTTCATGCTCAATTTGGAAGCTTCGGGGCCGACTCAGCGCCTGGCCCATAGTAGGCGGCCGCGAGCGCTGGCTGGGAGCCGGAGGCTGGGTGGAGGCGGGCGGCAGCCGAGCTAACACGCGAGGGTCGGAGGGGCCCACGTGGGTGGGGAGCGCGCCGCCGACAAAGAGGCCGCGGCTCCGCGTCCACGCTCGCCGGTCCTCCCCGCCGCGGGGCTTTGCCGGGCTTCTCCCAACCCGACCACCAGGGGAAGGCGGGGCCATTCTGCCCCGCGGCAGGAAGTCGGCGCTTAGCTTCCGGCGCGCGGAGATGACGTGAGGCCCGCGCTTCCGCGTTGGGAGCCGGCGGCGGATCCCGGGACGCGGAGACCCGGGGTCCCGGCAGCGGGGCGGCCCCCGGGCCCAGGGCGGGGATGCATCGCCGCGGGGTGGGAGCCGGCGCCATCGCCAAGAAGAAGCTTGCCGAGGTGAGGGAAAGAAGGCCGACCCACAGCCATCCCCGACCCGAGAGAGACTGAAAGTCTCGGAGCAGAGAGCTCTGTACCCTCAATTCACCCCCCATCAGAATCTAACACGGGCTCCTCGGGTGCCGGGGAACTGAGTTTCTTCAGCTTCCGGTGGATTGGAACGTCGGCAGCCCCAGATCCACCAGCCCTTTCTCCCGCGTTCCCAACTACGACTACAGACGAGCCGTCTGTTTTACTTCCTCCTCCCTCTCCCTAAGAAAAACCATTTAAGAGAGACCCTCCTCTTTTCATAGTTCATCGGACGCAGTACAAGTGGGAGCCGCCAGCGCCCACTCTCAACTCACGCTGGTCTCTTTGTCTGACAGGCCAAGTATAAGGAGCGAGGCACTGTCTTGGCTGAGGACCAGCTGGCCCAGGTGAGTCGGTTGGAGGGCTCCAGGCAGGAAGGGAGTCCTGACAAGGCTGGACAGGACACCTTTGATGTAAACTAGATTGTTTGGATTGAACTAAAAATAGGGTATTTGGCAAATTTCGATTTCTGGGCTGCTCAGATCTTTCACTGGACTTGCCAATAACACTGATAGCGGACATCTTTGAGTCATTACAGGCTTATATCGTCCCAGGCACGTGTCCATTTTCTTTACATACACTATCTTGTTCATCCTGATGATCCTACCAGGACGGAACTCTATTCTTCCCAGTTTAGAATTGAGGACATTCAGGTGGTTTATCCAAGATTACATGGGTAGTAGGTGGTAGAGCTGTTTGGGGGCTTTCACTTGAAGTGCCTAAGAATAACATGAAAATACTGCTTAACCTGTGTGGCCCATCACACCACCAGAAATGTGTCAGTGATGGGGTGCGGTGCTGCGGTTTCCTTTTCTATATGTACGTACGTGCCCTGAGTTTACTCAGTTCCTGGGACTGGTAAAGAAGAGGAGGGAACAGTTAAGCAAGGAAATGGATCCTTGTACTGAGGAAAGATAGTAGACACAGGCTGTGCTCTTCAAAAGCTCCCACTTAGGGGCACCTGGGTGGCTCAGTTGGTTAAGTGTCTGAGTCTTGGTTTTGGGTCAGGTTGTGTTGTGGTGGTGGGATTGAGCCCAGCAGTGGGCTCCTCGCTCAGTGGGGAGTGTGCTTGAGATTCTCTCTCCTTCTCCCTGTGCCCTTTCCGCTTGTGCTCTCTCTCTCCCCTCTCTCTAAAATAAATATTTATTAAAAAAAAAAAAAAGAAACGAAAGCCCCCACTCGTAGGGGAGATGACATACAGGAATCAACTGGAAATGGTGATTACAATGTGTAAATTTATGATACGTAGCAAACGAGGAGATGTTGGGCCAGGAGTGGTTACTCTTGGTGGGTAGAACATAGGCTTTGTTAATTAGGGAAAGAGAAGGAATACTACAAATAAGTCAGAAAATCCCCAAACCATTTGTATTTAGTTTGGACTATAATCTGGTAGACCCACCCCTCCCTTTGGATTCTTTATTTGGAGTTGATTCCCAAGAAGGTCCATGACTGAAAGATTCAACAGTCACTGCACACCTAATTCATAGCAGGCTTCCATTTTCTGTTCTGTAGCCTTTCTGTCAGTGGCTTAAGATTTATTTCTTTCTGAATGCCGCATTCCCTCATTTTTAAGGCAAAATGGATTCTGGGGTGCACATTCAATCTAATAACAGTTTCGAAAAAGTCCCACATTAGATGTGCATGCTGATTGTTAGATGCATTCTGACTTTAGAAGAGGAACGTGTGGGGGAAAAATGTATGTTTTATTTTTTATTTTTATTTTTTAAAGATTTTATTTTTTTAAAGATTTATTTATTTTAGAGAGAAAAAAGAGAGCGAGCGAGCATGGGTTGGAGGGGGCAGAGGGAGAGGTAGAGTCTTAAGCAGACTCCAAGGTGAGCACAGAGCCTGAGGTGGGACTTGATCTCAGGACCCTGAGATCACGATCTGAGCAGAAACCAAGAGTGGGGGCTTAACTGATGGCACCCCTCAGGCGCCCCAAAGATTTTATTTTTAGTTTTTTTAAAGACTTATTTATTTATTTGAGAAAGATAGAGTGAGTGTGTGCAGAGGGAGAGGGGATGCATACTCCTCACTGAGCACAAAGCCCGTTGTGGTGCTCAATCTCAGCGACCCTGCGAGCATGACCTGAGCTGAAACCAAGAGTAGGACACTTAACCTACTGAGCCACCCAACCGCCCCCAAAGATTTTATTTTTACATAATCTCTATACCCAACATGGGGCTCAAACTCAAAACCCCGAGATCAAGAGTGGCACACTCTACCACCAGCTGAACCAGCCAGGTGCCCCCAAAAATGTATGTTTTAGAATTGAGGAAACATTATGGCATCCCAATCCAGCGGACAACAGAACCACGAAGAAAAGTTAGGGATAAAAAGAGAGGGAACAATAGGGGTGCCTGGGTGGTTCAGTTGGTTGGGTGTCCGACTCTTGGTTTTGGCTCGGATCGTGATCTCATTGAGCCCGCAGTTGGGCTGCACGCTCAGTGGAGAGTCCGCCTGAAGAGCTCTCGCTCTGCTCCCCCCCCCCCTCGCGTGTGCACGTGTGCATGTTCTCACTCTCTCAGATAGATAAAAATCTTTTTAAAAAAAGATTTATTTATCTATTAGAGAGAGAGAAAGAGCATAAGCAGAGGGAGGGGCAGAGGGAGAAGCAGGCTCCCCCCTGAGCAAGGAGCCCGATGTGGGGCTCGATCCCAGGACCCTGGGATCATGACCTGAGCTGAAGGCAGACGCTTAACTGACTGAGCCACTCAGGCGTCCCAACAAATACATCTTTAAAAAAACCCCAAAAAGCAAAGGGAACAAGAAACAGCATAATGGTAGGCCTGGAGAGGATAGGTTATTTCAGCCTTTGCCCTGCCACTGGGCCAGGAACTTATTTTTGGCATCGGACTGTCACTTGGCTGGGCTGCCCCTAACCTCCCCCTGGTCCACCTTACAGATGTCAAAGCAGTTGGACATGTTCAAGAGCAACCTGGAAGAATTTGCCAGCAAGCACAAGCAGGAGATCCGGAAGAATCCCGAGTTCCGGGTGCAGTTCCAGGACATGTGTGCCACCATTGGGGTGGACCCTCTGGCCTGTAAGGAGCTGTCTGCAGGGCTGTGGCGTTCTCTTAGGGCTCTGGAGGGGCAGAAGCTCATCTGGCTGTCATCATTATGGCTAGGGCATCTTCCAGAAGGCCCTTCTAGAAGGGCCTGCAGGGAGAGCGAGAGGCCGTTGTCTCTAGGGAGTGCCTAGCAGGATGGCTAAGTGCTCAATGTGGTGGGGAAGCTGGAGATTGCTGGCGTGCAGGCTAGTAGCCAGGGTACGGGCCTTCCCGTGAGTGACCTACAGTGGAGTTTCTGAATGGCTGTTTTTTCCCTTTATTAAAAAGATAATTTTGTTTTGATGAAAGTAGCATGTCATCATGGAGTCGGTCAATAAAGGAGAAAAAAGAAAAAGAGAAAGTGTAAGTCTCCTGACGCTGTCCCATGGTTGCCGAGAAATATTAACAGTCTAAGATACTTTTCTGGACACCTTCATCCTATTTATAAACTTTTTTTTTAATATCTTGGATTATGCTATAATTACTCTGTAACCTGCATTTTTTTACTCAATAAACTGTTGTCTTCAGTGGATTTTTGAATGCCAGGTCTGCATATTCTTTCTCTCAGCCTTGTCTAGCTCCTAGGTCCCATTATATTTCACTGTATAATTTGGGAAAGGAAAACTCATTTTTATAATGTGCTGAGCCAGAATCAGCCAAATAGAAATGCCTTTTAGATTGCCTGCCCTTTACAACTGTCAGAGCCTGGTTTTTGGGAGGAATTTCCAAGATGTTCAACTGTCTTGAGGATCCTGAGTAGTAAATGGAGCCCAAGGATTTAGGCTAGGCAGGGAAGGCTTCCCATGGAGTGATGTTTTAATCTAGCTTTGAAAGAAAAGAAAGGAAAGAAACCAACGTATAACCTGGCTTTTGTTTTTCTGTCTTTCAGCCGGAAAAGGATTTTGGTCCGAGATGCTAGGCGTGGGGGATTTCTATTACGAGCTGGGTGTCCAGATCATCGAAGTGTGCCTGGCCTTGAAGCACCGGAATGGAGGTGAGGCTGGCTTGGTCTTGCGCGCTGGGCTTTGGGCTTCTTGGAGGGAGAAACCCTTGAAAAGTCGTCTTTTCCATCCTACAGTCTGCGGGCCTGTAAGATCTTGAGAAGCCGTTAGGTCTTCAGAGCATCTTAGCGGCTTCATGTGGTTGAATCTCCGGCAGGTCTCCATGGCCAGGGGTAAATGGAATTACCTGAATGATTGTCTGTCTTCCCTGGAGACCTTTGCCCGGGAAGCTCTTAGCCTCTGGTTATGACAGAAAAGAATAGGGAGGGAGGAAATAGGCCTTTCCCCGATATACCACACGTCTGGGTTATGATTTTATCATTAGTAACTGTGTGTCCTGGCACTTCAGGGTGGGGTGATGCCAAGTTTCTGGGCTCCCCAAAACGTGACCTAAAAATGGCCCCAGTGGTGTCATCTTAAGCACTTGAATGGTCTGTGTTGAAGTTAAAGAAAACTTAAAACCAGTTATAAATCATTGACTGTAAGTAGATAGGGCCTTGATGTTAAGAGAGCCTTTATAGTTTTTCAGAGATGATGTTGCCTCTGTTTTTTATATTTTTGGCTTGGTTTGGCTTAGCCATGAGGGTCATCGTCCATCTGCTTTCCTTCCGCTCCCACAGGTCTGATCACTCTGGAGGAGCTGCATCAGCAGGTGTTGAAAGGAAGGGGCAAATTCGCACAGGACGTCAGCCAGTAGGTCTTGCCTTCCAACCCCTTGGAGTATAGAAAGGTCTTTAAAAATCAGATGGAAATCTTTTCTCTTTACTGCTCGCACGTATAGGCTACGTTTGGGATCATTTTTGTTCCTCTTTATGATCAGAAAACATGTTTTTTAGAAAACTGAAAATACAGGGATATAAAGAACCAAAACCACCCATGATTTCTCAACTGAGAGATTGCAACTGTTGACATTTTGGCGTATTTTCTGGGAAGCATTTTTTTTTTCATGTGTACATAGGTATTGTTACTATTTTTTTTTTTTTTTTTTAACATACCTGGGGTTTATACCCTTGAGGTTATTTGAGATCAAGGAGACTAGGGCGCACTGAGAAAGGCTGGGGAACGGAGTGGGAGTCAGAAGATGGGGTACAAATTGATCTGGTTCACCAGCCTCTGTGTGTGACTTCAATTTGAGAAAAGGTTAAAAAGAAAGGCTGTCAGTATGTGGGCTGGGTATATGGTCTACACATTGTCTTGTGGGTTTTCTTTTTCCCTAATTCAAGTTAGTTGTTAACTGGAAACCAGACAATCCGGCAGGACTGGGCCTGACTTCCCAAAGGGCCGTCATCAGCGGGGTTGCCCTCTGTGAAATGGATCAGCGTTCTCTGTTTCGCCACAGTTCACGCTGCTCCCCGTTGTCTCTTGCATTCAGCTCATTCAGTCACATTCTCTGATGGGCTCCCGGGGGCAGATTTTTTTAAAGATTTTATTTACTTATTTATTAGTGAGAGAACACAAGCAGGGCCAGGGGCAGAGGGAAAAGCAGGCTCCCCACTGGGCAGGGAGCCCGACGCGGGACTCCATCCCAGGACCCTGGGATCATGACCTGGGCCGCAGGCAGACGCCTGACCACTGAACCACCCAGGCGCCCCCCGGGGGCAGATTTTGGGCCCCTGTCCGGGTCGGAATGGTTCGCTGCGCGGAGAGCCCCCTCCCTGTCCCGTCTCCCGTGTCCGCCCCCCGCCGGTGCCCCCCCGGCCCCGCCTTCTCACTGACCTCACTGACCGCTGCGCAGCCTGTCGAGTCTTCTGTCAGGGTGTCCCCGCCGGGCCGCCTCTGGTGCGCCCGCGGCCTTTAAGCAGCTCTTCCTCACCTCAGAGACGACCTGCTCAGGGCCATCAAGAAACTGAAGGCGCTCGGCAGCGGCTTCGGCATCATCCCCGTGGGCGGCACCTACCTCATTCAGTCCGTGCCGGCGGAGCTCAACATGGATCACACGGTGGTGCTGCAGCTGGCCGAGGTACCGGCTGCCTGCCGCGGGGAGGGCGGGGGACGCGCGTGCGTGCGTGTGCGTGCGCGTGCGTGGGGGGGCAGTCTGGGAGGCACTTGGGGAGGAGCTCGCACCGCGGTCTCTGGCGGAGACTGTCCGGCGGACGCACCAGTCAGACCTGCGCTTGTTGAGAAGACGTTTATTGAGCAGCTACAGTGCGAAGCACCGGGCCGGGCTGTGGGCGGGGAGAGCGAGGGGCCCCGAGAGTCCCTGCCCCCGGGGAGCTTACAGGCTAGCGGCGCAGATACACGTGCAGACGGCGAACTGCGTGCTCGCGGGGTCTCCGTCATGCTGCTTTCTGTACGGATTCCTCAAAGCGAAGGTTCCATCTTGCTTGCCATCCCGTTCCTCAGCATGCCTTAAGGATATCCCCTCTCCCCAAGTCCTTGTCCTGGATCGAGGGAAGACGTGTCCAGTTTTCCTACTCTGATCATGTAGAACAAAGCTAAATAAGGAGGGGCTTTTGTTACTGGGGAACGGGTACGGTGAGGCAGGGAATTGCCACCATTTCTTCCTGTCCGTTAATTATTCTGAAACTTGTCATGTTCTGAAGTTCTCTGAGAAAGTCTAAATTAATATTTTCCTACCAGGGACCCGACTTTTTGAGATTGAACCTGCCTTGTTTTTCTGTGCTCTTAGGCTTCCAGGGCAGTTCTTCCTCCGGGCTGGGTCAGTCCGTTGTTGCTGGGCAGACGCTGGGTTCTTGGGGAAAGCCCACTGTTAACTGACTCCCCCATTCCTCCTTCCTTCAGAAAAATGGCTATGTGACTGTCAGTGATATCAAGGCCAGTCTTAAATGGGAGACCGAGCGCGCGCGGCAAGTGCTGGTATGTGAATTTTGGAATGGCCCAGAAAAGATGGGCCCCAGAGGGGTGGAGATGGGTGGATAGATGGCACACCGGCAGAAAGTTCAGCCTTGTTCTGCTGGCCTCTTGCCTTGAAGGCTGCTGTCACCACGGAGAAGCAACGCCCGCATTCCTGTGAAGGTGCCACTGAGGTCCAACTCAGAGGCAGGCTTCTGACTTCGCTGTAGGCAAGCCACCAATACCGCCTCTCTCTCCTGACCCGTAGAGCCTGGTCAGACAGTTCATACAGTTTGTATTGGAAGGAACACTGTTCATACAGAGTGCAGGGAATTGTTACCTACTTAATTACATGTCCATAATTATATACTATTATACTGTATATTATATAGTTAGTGTTTTATATATACAGATTTCATAGTACTAATGAGAGGTTGATGTGAAGGAGTAGCAGGAGAACATAACCCTGGCTTTTAATACCTTCTTCCATATCCAGGTAATTAAAACTAGAGACTTAATTTCTTCTGGAAAGTACGGTAACATGAACATCTATTTAATGCTACTGGGCATAACCAGCCCGTCTTGAGCATATTTCCAGCTGTAGGAATTGCAAGTCCGTTCTAAATAGAGCCCTTCCATTAATTTCTCCAGAAAGGTTTACCCACAGGGTAACTGAAACGTAATTACAACAGTGGTCTCCATTTTGCTTCAGGGAAATGGGATCAGGGATTTGCTTAGGGCCACAGGGCGGACGTTTCCGTAGCCCTTTGTTCCTCCTACAGCAGCCCACTCTACTTGTCTTTACCGTCTTTCCCAGCAGCACAGGTTAAGTGATTTGGTGGCAGTTTTTTGCACCTCAGGCAAAGGTCAGGGCCAAACAGAACCTGGAATTGCAGTCTGGTTGTATAAATATGTGAAGGCACTCGTGTAGATTTAGTTTGAAAACCCCACTGAAGCCAAAATAGGTTTGGGGGTTGTTTGTCCACCCTACAGGAACTGCTGTTTTCATAACTGACTCTTTCTGCCTTTTCCCTCCAGGAACACCTGCTGAAGGAAGGGCTGGCCTGGCTGGACCTGCAGGCCCCAGGGGAGGCCCACTACTGGCTGCCGGCTCTCTTCACTGACCTCTACTCCCAGGAGATTACAGCTGAGGAGGCCAGAGAAGCCCTCCCCTGACTCTGGGAGTGCGGAAGGGGCCCCAGCAGCAGGCAGGGAGAGGAGGGCGGAACTGCTGGTGAATAAAACCTGAATAACTTTTTTTTTTAAGAAAAAGTTCCAAGTTTTTTCTTTCCTCAATATTCACCCATTATTTTATTTGTTTTAAAGTGCCTTCACATTGCATCTTTATTGGAGAAAACCTCATTTATCCAGTAAGGATAACCTGAGTAACACAGAACAGTGAGCGCGTACGAAACGACCTGCATGGGTCATCTACAAGTTCACGGTAGAGCTGGGTCTAGAACGGAGGCGGCCTGTCTCCTGGCTAGACAGTCTAGTCTCTTTGTAGCCCTGGGACGTAAATTATAGCTGTTAATTCAAACCTTGTCCTTATAAAAATGTTTATCTCAAACGAGCAGACCCTAACGGACCAGTAATAGCCACTCATCCAGTCTCCTCCAGCTTCCTCTAGAGCTTCCGGGTTGACAGGCTTGGCTGAGTGTGAAGGAAGTAGAGGTCAAAGTTAAATGGTGGTTAGAGGAAAGAAACAATGGAACCTAGGGGAATCAACCAACAGCGGACATAGTATAGTCCTCGGGTTCCGAACTAGCTCTCCCTCCTGTGCTGATCACTAGGTCCCTCCAGCCTTAGTGGTGAGAAGGGCATCATTTGATGAACACCTACCTACCCTGTGCTACCTCCTAAACACACTTGATCCTCACAGCCCCTTTCACTGGTTAAGTAGGTCTCCTTCATGTCTCAGGTGAGGAACTGAAGTAATTCACCAGGGGGCCACCAGCTTAAGAAGCAAATCAAAGAGCCAGAGCCTAAGTCCACTCATGCGCGGGCTTTCACTTTGCTGTATCACAGCTTTGCAGGACACAGGCTGGCTGGATATTGTGGGCTGTCTTCCTATACACATGGTCAGCCAAGAGGAAAAGCCTCTCGCCAGAAAGCCAGAGCCCTTCTTTAGCAAGTAGGGAAGGAAGGTGGTTGCACGAGGCTGTCCTGGTGGTCTGAGTGCTGAATTCCTAAGAGCTGGTTTAGTACCAGAGATCGAAAACCCAGTGGGGTTTGGATTATCCATTACTTAAACCGCGCTTTCCTTACCCAGAGATTCAGTCTAGACCGGCCTGTCCGTGGAGGAGCCATGCTCCCTTCCCAGTTTGTGAAGGAGGAGTTCTTTAGAAGTAACTGAGGCCAAGATGGCATTCCTCTCCTTGACTGCCAGAGGTGAAAAGGCCCTTCTACTTCTAGTTGGCGGGAAACTCATCCCCGGCAGCCCTGCTTCCACCCACGTCCTGTAACCGGGGTTTCCAGCCTTCAGACAACGCATCGAGCACCTTCTCCCTGACAGCTTCAGACCTAGGTGAGAGGTGTGGTTGTTGAGAGGATCCCAGTCTCCTTTGACACAAACCCTCCCACACCCATAGTCGCTTCCTCCTTCTGCCAAAACAAACTTTATTGCACCAAAAAGAAAAAAAAAAAAACTTCATTTATGTACAGTCAGATATAAAGACATCTCTTTTGACTCCTGTGCATATATTTCCTCAACTCAAGATTAGGGCATAAAAGTCAGGCTGGTATGCCAGACATGCTCTGCCCATGGCAGGGCCAAGGAGAGGATTGTCACTTGAAAGTGGGAACACTTAAATGGATGACAGACAACCACTGGACCAACAGACCAAGGGCATTCTTCTAAGCCCTGTACTTGCTCTGAGAATGGAAGAGGGAAATTGGAAGCAGGGTCCCTTTTTGAGTCTCCTTGTTAAGAGACCCAGCCTTAGGTATCCGAGATAAACTTCCGTTCCCCAAGCCCACTTCCTGTCCAGTTTCTTTGCTTCCTGCCCTCCCAAGTTGGACACTCTCCTTTGTGCCCAACCCCTTCCGAACTCCCCCCGGGAAGTCCCACAACCCACGGGCAGAGGCCTCCACAGCAGCGGGCAGGGCAGGCACAAGTTATCCTCTCCCGTACACGTGGCTGGATACTGACTGAGGCCCTGCGTCACATGGATCACCAACACCCCACTGGGAGCCATAACAGTAAGAATCTGGAAAGTATGGGGAGAACACACCAAAAAGGGGAAGGCTGGATTCCCTCAGTGCCCAGTACCACAGGGCGCCTAAAGCACATTTTTCTGAGCCAACCAGCTAAAGGATCACTGCAGCTAGATACAGATAGAGAAGCAACACAGCCAGGCAAATGCCCATCAGAGCCAGTGACAGAGCAGCTGGGAGGAAGGGGAGGGGGAGAGGCAAGAGAAGCGGAGGAGCCCAGAGTCCCAGCCCCAGCCCCTCTGCCATTGGCGACCCTTGCTCCCCACAAGTTCCTGGGCATTGAAGTGGGGGGAGGGTGGTGGAGGGGACTAGAGGCCGGGGTGAAAATACACATGGACAGCCAAACAAAACACAACAGGACTAGCATCAGTCTCCCCACTGCACCCCGCCCCCGGAGAAATACCCTCCTTGTGGCTAGCATTTATGAACATCTGTAAGAGACTATTCTATGTAGTGGCTCTTATCCCCCCCCCACACAGCAGCTGGCTGTATTGGGAACTTTTCAAATCAGTGATTGCGGGAACAAAATCAGCTGCTCATGGTGCCTGTGCAGGCTTTACCAGGACCTTGGTTCAGTCCGTCACATCTACCTTCTGTCTTAAATCTAGAAATGGGCGAGGGAATGGGGGGGCAGAGGAGAAAGGTGCTCAGGTGCTAGGTAAAGCTTACTGGTCAGCAGCCTAGACTCCACCACTGTTCCTTCTCTTTGGTCTGTCTAGAACAGTGACTATAAATTAGGAAAAACAAAATTATGCTGGCCCATGGGAAGTAATGGGAGAAGAGAGGCAGGGAGGAAAAGGGCATTAGGAAGCCCTGCTTCAAGACTGAAGACAGACAGACAACCACCCAGACTGCTTAAGTGTCACAGACAGCCCCCCACCCAAAGCTCCCTTCCAGATATCCCCATCAATCATTTGGGCACACTCCCTCTTGGAATTACAGTTTCTGTCTCCCACCTACCCCCAAGGAGCTGGCCCTGTGGAGAGGTGTGTCGGTTGGTTGGTTTTTGCCAGAGGCCCTCGCCCTAGGTGCTCCTGCATAGGTACCTTGGCCCCTGCTATGGGATGAACACAACCCCAGATGCTCGAGAGCCAGGGAGGTCAGATCGGGAACAGCCTCCCCACTCCCACACCCTGGGATCCGAGCTTGCTTGGTTCTTGCCATCTTGCAGGATGACGTCACGTGTGGAGGGAGATACACAGTGCCTCTCCATCCCTGGGGTGGGGGGGAAGGGACTCTGCTGGGACTCTTGAGTGGGGGGAGGGGAGAAGGGAGCAGGGTCTAAACCCTCAGGCTCCCATGCAGGTCTGTCTCTGTCCCAGACGAACTGCTATCAGAGTCCATTTCGGCGTTCTCGTTATGGAGCCTCTCCAGCACTTTCTGACGAATCAGTCCCAGGCGCATCAAGAGGGACTGGTAGTCAAAGTGGCCACGCTTCTCTCCAAAAGGGTCCTGTGGGGGAAAGGAGACAAGCGGGATGGAAGATTCGAGTCTGGGTCGCTCACCCTAGAGAGAGCAGCTTCGGGCCCATGTTGGACACACGCTCAACTTCTGAGTCGGGAGTAGAGGAGGGTAGAGCACTGACAGTTCCCAACAGCAGACAGCATACCCTCTGTTTAGGGAAATTATGGCACGTTAACCACCCAGACAGGTCGGGCCTGGGCCAACACTAAAATGTGTCTTCGTTCCCTGGAAGCAAGCCACTACGCAGAAGAGGGTCACAGTAAAGGTGAGACAGGCAAGAAGCAGAAATTCAAGACCAGAGCTGTGATCATTATGTGTGCCTGTGTTTTCAATTAACTTCATAAAAACCACATAAGGGAAATAGCATCCTTCTTTCCCNCTATATTCAAAAAGGAAAATTTGCTTTTCCAACATCACAGGCGAGTCTGGAACTCGGGAATTCTGACTTCCAGATACATACCCGTACACTCTTCCAGAGAGACCTGTCACCCCCTTCCTGTCCGTTTTGTGGGTGTCCGTTTTGTGGTATCACTCCAGAGCCACCAGCCTTGATCCTTGTTGTTCTAGATCAAAGATCTCCCAACGTTTTGTAGAAAGGGGTTAACTGTCCTTAAAGTCTCAAAAACAAGGAAGGCTGGAGTGGAGGGTGTAAACACAAGGGACGTAAAATGCTCCGTAAAATGCTCCACAGAGAATCTGGCAGCAAAGCAGCGCACGGCCAGGGTTTAGCCAAGTGGAGACCTCTTTTCTTGAGTCACAGTAAGGTACACGATTTTTCCCTCTCACGTTCTGCTTCTCCCACATCAACTCCTTCCACACTGCTGCGCACACGTCACCCTCATGATCAGGGACCGGTGAACACACCGTCACTGTGGCTACAGCCCACACTTCTCACTGCCGAGGGCTCCAGTCCCCAAAGGCTGGACTCCACACTTCGTCCGGAGCTATCCACTTTTCACATCTTCCTTTGTTCATCCTTGGCTCCATTTCCACCCACTTCCCTCCTCCCTAGACGCTGCTCTTCCCTTTCCTTCTCTCATCACGAGTTATTTTTCCTCCACAGAGTGAATACTGGAAATGCTTTTGAATACCAGCAATGAGACTTCCTCATGGGGAACGTACCATGGCAGGCATCACCTACGATGGACTCTGAACAAGTTAACGCTGAGCTGGCCTTGCCCTCTGAGGTTTTTTGTTTTTGTTTTGTTTTTTATTTTTTAAAAAGTAATCTCTACACCCAATGTGGGGCTCATACTTCCAACCCTGGGATCAACAGTCACAGGCTCCTCTGACGGAGCCTGCCAGGCGCCCCGCCCTTTGAGTCTTCGTGTGGCAGATGGGTGGGAAGTCCTTGAAGGAAGGACAGGGGAACTACCATTTCTAAGCAGCAGCTGAAGAGAGAAGACATTTACTCCTACTGCTGCTGGTGGGGCCCGGGTGGGGAAGCAGCTCAGGAAGAGCTGGAGAGAACTTTAAGTGGCCTCAGTCATTCATCCAAGTCAGCACGATTCTAAGCAAGACCACCAGTAAATGACCCAAAAGACACAAGAACTGGTCCTCAGGACAAGAGGAGTCTCACCCTCTTACCAACCAGGTCTTTTATATTTGAGCCCATTTACAATTTGGTTTAGTAAGACTCTCTCTCTCTCTTTTTTTTAAAGTAGGCTCCATGCCCAATGTGGGGCCTGAACTCACGACCCCGAAATCAAGAGTCACATGCTCTACTGACTGAGCCAGCCAGGTGCCCCAAGAATCTCCTCTTTAAAACAAGCCTAAATCCTGCATTCCTATTAAAAGTGGAAGCACGTTTCTCCAGTGGAGGCAGAGAGTAATTAAACAACTGCACACTGTCTTTGTAACAGGAATCTTTCAACATACAACACCACATACCCAACGTTTCCCTAGCCTCGTTCTCTCAGCACCCCTCTGAGCTAGGGACGGAACTCCATAGAGCACTCACCCTTATCATCACTAAGATTCTGAGAGAGCTGAATGTTCTTGGTTTGAAAAGACTACTAACAAGGGAAGGCATTCCAGGCTAGAAAGCAGGACGGTTCAGCCTCTACTCATGAGCATCTATTCTATGGCAAGACTGAGAAACAGCTCCACATGAGTTAGCAAGTCGCTCTCCTCTCTGGGCCGCAGCGACCTCAATGAACCAAGTTCCTCTTGGCTCTGAATTCTCTGAGAGATGCAGCTGCTATCCTTGGTGGCGGGTTTACGTGGTCTGCTGTGAAGCCTCTGGAGTCAGGGCAGGGGCTGCATTACCTGCATAGTCTGGCCTTGAAGGTGTAGGCGATCTTTGCAAGCCACCTCATAGAAGTCATAATACTCCAGGAAGGACTTCTCCATCACCCCTCTGGAAAACAAGCAGAGAAACTTAAGTTAGGAACGTGGTGGGGAAGGAACCATCCCTTCACCATCTAACCTTACTGCCAAATTAGGATTCCCAAGCCCAGATTCGGTATCTCACAAAGACCCCGTTTTTTGTTTTAGATTTCAGAGAGAGAGGAGAGAGAGGAGAGAGAGAAAGAGAGAGAGAGTGTGCACGAGCACGAGGGGCAGAGGGAGAGAGAATCTCAAGCAGACTCTATGCTGAGTGTGGAGCCCGACGGGGGGCTTGATCATGACCTGAGCTGAACCCAAGAGTCAGACGCTCAACTGACTGGGTCACCCAGGTGTCCCGCCCCCCCTCACAAAGATCTTTCAATGGAAAAAGGGAAAAGGAACAGCTGACGGCCCAAGGCTGATTTCTCTTATACCTTAGGGATTATTAAAGGAGGGTGACTATTAATACTGATCATTCGAATCTAACTTCAACTCATGACTCAATCTCATTTGTTTTCCACAGGCCATCCCTAATCCCAAACCTAACTCAAAATTCTTCCGGAAGCTTGTTTCAATAACTCTGACTTTGTTCATCTAGTTTGAGCACTTACAAATAAACTCGAACACGGAGAGACGGGTTCCTTATGAAGGGCTCTACACCTTATTTGGCTGTAGATCAAATAAGGATCTTCAACAGGTCCAGGCCCTCATCAAACTGGGGGCTCCCTAAGGGTATGGACTATATCTTTCCCATCAGGCTTGGCACTCTCCTAGAGCACAGCAGCTCTCTCAACTTCCTCCTGAGTGACCCCCAGCCACCACTCTTTGAAAGCACGAACCATAACTTTCATTTTTCTGTATCTCCCCTGGTGCCCAACAGTGGATTCCGCCTCAAAGGTTCTTAAAGGTATGAACCAGCCAAGTCTGCAACAGGAGCAACAAGTGCCAAGTGGGCGCTCTTGGCGCACACATACCGTAAGGGCTCAGGGCAGGGACACTTTCCTTCCATCATGTCACAGACCGCCACTCTGATGGTCTCATGCCGGATACATTCATTGTAATTTTTGCTGTCTCCTGGATGTCTCTCCTGTAATGCAACCGACACCAGAGTGTCCAAATACAAAATTTAGNGAAAGAGAAAAGTCAACAGGAAGAGACTTCAGGATTAATATGGGGTATGTGAACCAAGTAAACAAACCTAGAAGATCCCTCTCCGACTACGGCAGATACATGCAGTGCAACTGAGTGTTTATTTTTGAGATCATTCACCTCCCCCCACGCGTGCCAATACCCCTCCTCTGTTACAGGTCACTCAACCTGGAAGCAGCAAACCAGACCCATCAAATTCTCCTAAGGCTGAAATGAGGGGCCTCTGAGGTAAAGATTGGTTGGGAAAGAACCAAATGTTAGGAATGGTGGTGGGGTAAAAGGTAAATCTGACATTACAGAGTCTCAGTAAAAAAACCCCGTAACTATCTGGATGCTTCCCAGCTAACTCCTTTCTGTGTCTGCAGGGTTCCACCATCACTGAAATCAAGTACCACGAATGTGTCCGCAGTAGAACTTGAAGTTTCCAAAAGAAAACTCCGACACTGATTGAGAAAGCCAATACGAAAGTGTGGGCATAAACGGAAGGGAGAACAGTCTTCCATCCTTTAACTCCTCCTTTACGCTTCAAGGCTCCTCCGATCACCAAGCTGGGCACCAGAACCCTGGCCTCTGATTAAAACACATCATGAACAGAAAAGACGTACACACCTTCCGTCTACTACCGTGGTTTCCAAAAGGCACCACAGCGAGATCACAGGGGTGCTGTGGGGTACGTTAAAGTTTTTGAAGAAAACCACAGCACTGACCACCTGTCAAACACCACGTGTACTACTAGCTTGGGCTCAGTGGGTCCATTCTGACGTTAAACTGCATTATATTCCTTTCGATGACATGTTATCTTTGTGAAGCTGGATTGTCAATCACTACTTTCATAAATACCAAGTAGCAGAGGAAAACAGTAGGGAAGAGAACTGAGGGTGGTGGATCCGATCGGATTCCAAGATCTTCAAAGCTGTGTGGTGCCCAACCAGTGTACCCTTCCTGTCATGAAGCCATTTTAGTTATTGAAGGAAGAAGTGAGTTGTCTGGATCTAACTGCTTAAGAAACCAAACAGCGGGGCACTTCCTTCTGCCTGGGGAGCTGTAAAAAAGCCACCTAGATACCAGGGGCTGTGAACCAATAATGTTTGGGGAGTATTAAGAATAAAAGTCACATCTCTTGAATTTCCAAAGAAAAGACCTTAAAATCAGCTCCTTGGTTAGCCAATGACGTCCTTTTCCATTTCTACCTAATCTCAAAATCAAATACACTATTTGTTTGGAAAGGTGGTTTTGGGAGTAACTTTTGTTCACTCTTAAAGGGTATTTCCCATTGTTCCGGTCTATAAAAGAACCATCAATGTTAGCATTATCTCAAATAGTTTAAAAATTAGTTAAACTGTTTTAATCACCTAGACAGAATTATTACCTTTGGGGATTATCACTGGACTCTTTCCCTGTACTTCTGAGTAATCCTGGCAGCCATTCTGGAGCAATGGAAAAACTCTCAGCTCCAGGGAAAATATTGGGTTCTCCAATTATCTATGTATCTCTGTGAAAGTTAATTAACCTCTCCGTGTCACCATTACCTCATCTGAAAATGGGGATAACATTTACCCCAAGTTAGTAATCTCTGCGCCCAACGTGGAGCTCGAACTCACGACCCCAAGACCAAGAGCTGCCCGCTCTTCCAACTGAGCCAGCCAGGTGCCCTGACCTTGAGTTAGCGTAAAGGTTAAATGTGATATTATATATATGAAAATTTGGCAGCGGCTGGCATATAGTCTACCCCTGGAAAACGCAACTCCCCGCTTCTCTTTGGCAGCCTGACTAAAATATTCTTGTCCTACTAGCTAATGGCTAGGTCCTCTGGCTCTTCAGCCAATAGTACTTTGTAACTAACTCCAGAAGAGCACCTGGCGGAGCAGCCCGTCTCTACAGTTAGTACCTTAAGGGGAAACTGGGAGAATGGACACACAGAGAAGAACCCACCGGTTGTGGCAACAGCCTTTTCCCAAAAGCAGGCTTAAAATGAATTTCCAGATGACTCCACTGATTCCCACCTTGTAGATTAACCCAAGTCAAATGGAAATAACCTGACAGTGTTATTGTCACTTACATTAAAAAAAAATCATTTTCAAGGAGCACACATAGCAGCTCCTTTTCTCTCCTATGGTGACATTAAACACACAAACAGGACCCTTAAGCACACCCCTCAGAGCTCTTCAAACTCAGTATTCCACTCCCCAGCTGGTCCCCCTGGCCTTACCTGCTCAAAGCCAGGCTCATTGTGATAGGGGTTCTCAGTCATGAGGGACTGGATGGAGATGAGCACAGAGGAGATGCTCTGGGCTGGGCTCCAGGCGGGGCCAGTCCACGTCCTGCAAAACACAGCAGAGGGCGGGAAGAGGGTGAAGCCACCACAGAGAGACGAGTGCACCAGCACCCTGGGGCCTGGCAGCACCCGCTCAGTGAGTCAACGTTTCTCTTTCACTATTAATGCTCTGGAATTTCCCAGCCTGTCTCACCCTCATTCACCAGAAATCAGTCAACTGCCTAATCCTCTTATCAAGTAGGACAAAAGAAAAGAGGGTAACGCAAGCAAGACGACTTTGAAGGGATTTTCATTGGCCTAGGAAAGCAACAGTAGCCAGGGAAGGTTCCATTCATCACAATGGAAGAAAAAGGTAAGAAAACAGCACCAAAGGCAGTCTAAGTGTTAACCTCTGTGGATCCCGGAGCTTACTTATTTACGGGGTGGGGGTGGGGGGTGAAGGAGTTAGTGAGGAGAAGCTGAGCAAAGGGGCGCAGGGGGGCCTGAAGCCATCTGGTTAGAGGCCATGTGGTGGGGCTGATGACCAGGGATCCTGCTCTGTATCCAGCCCCCAAAGAGTGTCCGATTCTCTGAAGACTACACAACTCTGCCAAAGGACAGGAAGGGAGTAAGGGTCAGACCCATGGAAGGTCTGAGATAATATATGGAAACCATGCTGAATAAAAGAGAAGCCCCCAAATTGCTCCTCTCTTCCATCTACCTGACCAAGTCCTGCGAGGAGGAGCGCAGCCTGGACATTAATGACATTTCTTTTTAGTTCAATTCATTGAAGAGATGGCACCTGATCTGGAAGCTGAACACAACCCAAGCCAGCACGGGCTTGCTCAAGCTCACAGGCCAATTCCCTTTCCCTGCTAAACTCGAGGAAAGCCCAGTCAGGCAAGCTCATTCTCCTCAAGGCCTGCTCTTCTAGCCTCTCGGCCTGCTCCCCTTAGCTCTGCTCCTCCAGGAACACCAGACCCTGCGCTAAGACTTCCCATATTCCGGGAGGCGAGCCAATGAGGTACATTTTCATTACTTTTTTTTTGTCAGTAAGGCAGCCCCAATCTTTTTTTCTAGGTAGGGAGGAAAGGACTGAGGCTGACAGAGGGAACAGTCAACGGAGAACACATGGGAATTTTCTACCCTGTGATTCCTTGCAGTCAAAATTCAATTTCAGGGTAGCTTCTCCTTTTCCACCCAACATGATTCTGCCCCTTTGACCCCACCTTCTTACTTCCCCTGGTTCAACTTTGAGCTGATGTTTATTTAAAACAGTTTTATACTGGCCTCATGGAGAACCTAGAGCAAAAACACTGTGGCGCACAACTGTCATGCGGAAACAACAGCTGAGTTTCCTCGCCACTGTGGGCTAGATATACCGCTGCCCTGCCAGCAGAGACAGATACCCTAACGACATCAAGGACCTCTGTAAGGACAAACTCCTTTGAAGGACTTCCTCCCTGCCATCATCACAGAACATAACCCTGGATCGGAGAGAGTAAAAAAATAAATAAATAAATCAAATCACGTCTCCAGGTTGGGTCAGCTGCGTCTTCCCCCCGCATACTCGGAAACGTGCCGGACAAGAAAGAAAACAGCGCCACCAGTTTGGATGACTTTCCCAACTTCAACCTGCACTTGGTTCTCCGCCCCGGGGAAATTCAGACCACACGAACAAGACCAATCCAGAAGACGTGAGAAGACGTTTCCATTCTGAATTTTTAACCCCCAAAGGCACGTGAAAGGGAACGAATGAGAACCACATGAAGCAACATCTCAGTAGCACCCAGAAACAAAATGTACTTGAAACTCATGTTTCTTATCTGATGTGATTTCCAACCTTAGACATTTTTCATTCAGTTGTTAAAATATCATAATCATCTTCATCATCACCACCGCCTCCAAAGCCACTCATTGAGAGACTCAGAAACGAGACACCCACAGTCTTAAATGGCACCGATCTGCAGCCTTTCTCAACCTGTTCGGGAGAGAATTAAGTCCTGATGCCTTAAGGGAGTGGTTCCCCAGCTGCAGTGTGCGCCAGAAGTCACCCGGAGGGCTTGTGAAACACAGATTGCTGGGCCCCAGCCCTAGAGTTTCTGATACAGGAAGTCTAGGGTGGAACCCCGGAATCTGCGGGGCTACAAGCTCCTGGGTGCTGCTGCTCTGGGAGAATCACTTCACTAAGGCAGCCAGTGTAGGTCATAAATGAACTTCTCTCTTTTGCACCTAGAATGGTACGAGTCGTGTACCATCCTGGGGAGAATTGAGGAAACAGTCACTCCAATCGTGTTCTGTGGTTCAGATGAGGAACCCTGGTTGATAAAGGCTGGCCTACAGCAATTATTTGCTAACAACCAACTTGGCCACTTAGAAGAGTCTCCTCTTACCCTAGAATACTCAAGCAGACTTTCCCATTGCGGTAGAAGTTGGGGTTAAACCTCACTGTGTTATTGCCCGTTGTCATCAGTTTGACCCGAGGTGGGTGGATGGGATAGTCGGGCGGACACCGAAACACGAACAGGAAGAAACCCCCTTCATAAGGAGTGTCAAATGGGCCTGTGATCAATGCATGAATCTGCAAAATAAAACCCCATCTCAAAATCGTGAGGTGATGTCCCATCCCAACCCCTCCTGGCTTCCACGTGCTACCCACACCAGCAGCAGGACCGTCAGCGGGCATCCATATTCCACACCCTCACCATGCAGGCTGAGCGGCCCGTACTCACTCATACTGCTACATGCGTTTGGAATTTTAAGAAATCCCATTACGGTGGAGCGGCATCTTACTTGGGGGTTACATTCTAAAGTGAGAGCTCAAGGTGAAAATTGATTCCAGTCAAAAATCACCCTTGAGTGTCCCTTAAAACTCCACGACAGCATGATTTTTGTTTAGACTTCTCTCACCAGTGTTATATGTAACAAATCTAGATGGAACACCACTGTGCAAATTAATATATGCACCTATAAAATATTATCCTAGCATGCTTCATTTTAAGAAACGAGTATGTATTTTTCCTGAGCACGTCAGCTGGGATGTGCGTAGGTTAAACATGCGTGTGATGCGAGCCACCCTCTGCTTAAGTGGCACAAAGGGGACGGAAGATGAACGGAAAAGAGCAAAGGGACTGGAGGCCGCGGCACCAGGAAGAGTGCAGAGCTGCGGGTTGTGATGGAGGCCTGGGCTGTCTGCTGCCTCCGCAGAGGACAGACCTACCGCGGAGGATGTGGCTCAGGCCGCATCCAGCTGTGTCAGAGACAGAAAGAAAAAAGGGGAAAACTCAGGGCCCATTTGGAGCCTTGAAACCATCCTTAGAAATTTCCCCAACACTGTTGGTCAATTTAAAAAGAAAAAAAAAAAAAAAATCGGCAGCATTGAAAACAGAACGCTGAACTCTTTTCCTCCAGCCACGATTACTGAACAAGCTTTCCCTTCCTGAAAAGAGGAAAACCTGAACTGACTCCATTATATTTCTTCTCCTACAAAGGCTGCTAGGCACTTAGGTCTGCTCAGAATTTAAACAGCAAGACGAAAAAAGACCTGCAATCCAATGCCTCTTTGCCCTGGTGGCACCCTGGATTATCTTTTAGCCCTCAGTCATTTGGAAGAGCAAGCGCAAATGGCATCCACGGGACATCAATTCTGGGACCCCAGGGACTAGCATATTAACACTGATACTTGACTGAGGACAAGATGTCCCAGGAAAAACATTTCCAACCACATAAAAAGAAAAAATCAATTTACAGGGAAACCTACTTGAAACAAAATAGATATACCAACAATACACTGTCTGAACTTTTACTGTAAGAAATTTGAAACTATGGAGAGTTTTCATTTAAACAACATTAGATTTAGGAAATGAGATTTCTTCCCAACATCAGTTTAAGTGAAAATTCACTTCTGAGGGTAGAGCGCTCAATGACAGAGAGGCCTAGGTATCTAAGCCAGGGGAATTTCAGCTTCTCTGTTTGTGTGTGGAGGACAAGACAGGAATGGTCTTTGGGGTGGAGAGGATATTCAAAAGCAACCAGTAAGGATAGGAGCCTGAACAAGGCCCTTTAAGTATAAACTCTGTTCATTCAGGTTTGCCCCATCCTCAACTTTCTCTGCATTTGATTTACAGCACCATACTTAAGAATCAAGAGTGACAGGATGGGGGAAGAATTGATTGGGTAGTAAAATGAATAGGATGACTATAATTCTTTAGCCCAACTGGAGCATTTTTGAGAGTGAAAGAGTGCCCTAATAATAGTTAAGCTGGGACAAGAGGCATAAATGGGCATTTTCCAAGCCAACCAGGCCTACTGGCACACTTGTGCAAGGCTCTGTTGCACCTCACTGTGGGACCCTGGGCAAGCCACTTATTCTCTCGGGATCCTGATTTATTCATTTATGTAATCAGAGATGTGAGCTGGATAATCTTTTAGGCTCTTCCAACTTTCTGGGCCCCATTTCCCAATAACCCCCAACCCCCTCCAAGTACATACCTTAGTCATGTCAACAGTATCAGGTACAACGAACATTCCTGGAGGAGGCTCCTTATAAATGGACATGATATCCCTGTATAACACCAAGAGGAGGTGGGGAAGGGAGTGAGGGAGAGGAGAAAAAAGGGGAATCCCTTGAGCAGGACAGTTGTTATCACCTCAACGAGGCCAGGGTCTGAGAAAGTGGTGCTTGGTACCACAAATGTCTGCACTGTCTTGTTGGCTGAGAAATCTCAGCTGAGTACTTGTCAGGCAAGCAGAGAGCAAATTATTATCAAAAGGGCATTGTTTCCTCAGGGGGAGGGGGAAAAATCAGAGATCCCAATGGCATCAGATGTCACCCTGGAAAAGCCACATCCCATTTACTCTCTCTTCCTCCCACAGGGCAATTCATTCACTCCCCACCTCCGAGATTCCCAGGTACTATGACTGAATGCTAAATGAAGACTGCTCAGTAACTGGGAAGACATAATCAACTCCACTAAAAAAGTGAGTCCCATAAACCATGCAGAGGACCGTTGTTGGCAAGAGGATTCTACGAAGCAAGTGAAGCTAGCAAGGAGCAATAATGGTCTTCCTGCCCGGGGGCCCAACAGGGTACATCTCTTCAGACTGGAGGGTACCCTCTGAAATTGCTGAGAGTCTCACATCTGAAAGATGACATGCAGTGGCTACTACAGCTGAGAGGATCTGCAGGTTGTATCGCATAATCTAGAAGGCATCAGCTGTGAGTGAGGGTCTAGAGGACATTCTAGGTGGGAAGACTTGGTAGGGTACATCGGGACATAAAGTTCAAACAAGTGAGAGAGCAGAGGAAAGAAGTACTGGCAGAACTCAAAGACAAAAGTCAGTATTGGCGGACTGAAGTGGATGGAGGACAGGGGCAGAGGGGAGTGCTGAGGTTCTGAAGTTAGAGGTGGAGACCCTAATGAAGCTGGTGTCTATCTCAGGCACTGGGCCAGGTACTTTACACACAGTGTGCTGTTTAATTGTTATTACAACCTTGACAGGTAGGTAGAGACATCCGAAGGGACTTGGAGCCTTGGGGGGGGTGTGTGTATGAGATTACCTAGATGAAGATGGCTGCAGTGGGGGGACAGAGGGAGAGGCAGAGACTGGTCATCAGGAAACAGGTTTCAGGATTAATAGCGGCTAAACAGCATTACTCTTTTCCTATGCGATAGGTACTATGCTAAGCATTTTTGCAGAAACATTATCTATTAAATGATAGTATCTAAGATCAGTCACCCAAGAAATAAGCACAGAAAGGACTTGGGCCTTTGTTCCTGTATTTCAATTAGGTATATCTGCTTCAGAAAAGTAAACCAGATGACTGAGAGGAAAAAATACAAGAAAGTCTCGAGTGGGATAATACAAGCCAGAGTGAGACTGGGGGGAGAAAGCCTGCATTCCTGGAACAGGTGTGAGAGTGGATAGCTTTAGGGTTCTGGAGAAGTGGTTCAAGGGGAGATTGCGGGTATGTGAAGGAAGCGATCTAGACTTGCGGAGAGGGTCTGAGGAGATGGGGAATAAAAAGAAAGCTTGGCCTCGACTCTGATGCCACGGAAAGCAAGCTCTATGTGTGTTACAAACGGGGCTCGGGAGGAGACGACAGGGGGGGGGAATGGGTGGGGCCTCCGGGCAGCATCTAGCAAGGCTGGGGTGGGGAAGGGGGGAGAGAGGCGGCGCGGAAGGCGGGAGGGGTGTTGCTGAAGCGCGAAAGGGTCGGGTTTCGGGCGGGAGGTATGGGGGAGGGTGTCCGGTACCGAGACGGAGGGCTCAAGGGAGGTAGCCGAGGGGCGGGGTCGGACCTGGGCACGCGAGGAGGGGTTTGATGCGTGTGGAGCTGCGGGAGGGCGGGGGGAGAGGGGACTTGGATCGCGACGCTTCGGGCTGGCAAGACGTGGGCCTTGGAGCTGGGCCGCCGCGAGGGAAGCTCGGAAACAGCGGGCGGGGGGGGGGTGTAATGGGAAAGGGGGGGCGGGGAAGGTCGAGCCCCGCAGCTCGGGGCTGGGGGAGGAAAAACCCCAGCTCACCGCTTGATCCGAAGTAGACACTGCGGCGCGGTTCGTTCGCCGTCCCAGTCGGAGCTGAGTGTGGGGTCCCAGTGGCTAAGCAGCGCGGCCCCGTGGGCAGCGGCCGAGGGCGGGAGCCCGGGCAGCGGAGCCAGGCCGCTCCCCGGCCCCCCGGCCCCGCCCGCTGCCGCCGCCGCCGCCCACACATCCGGCAGGAAAGGCGGCCCGAACCCGCTGCCGCTAACGCCAACAACACCGGCGACGCCGCTCGCCCCGGGGCCCGTCGCCCCGGCGCCCGCCGTCGCCGCCTCCTCAGTTGGACTCTCCGCCATCGCTGCTTCGCTTCCGGGACTGCTCGGCAGCACGTCCGCCGACCAGAGCGGCCGCTGCTCCCTCCCGCTCCCGCACCACCGAGAGCCGGGCCAGAGTGTCCCCACCCTCCGCTTCCACAGCCCGGGCGGCGCTGGCTCCGCCCACCCCCGCCCGACCAGCGAGAGGCGTTCTGCAAGAGCGTCCACCCACGGTCCTCCAGGGCGAGAGGGGGTGGGAACTAGCCGGCGGAGCCAGGGCCCCGGGCCTGCGCCGGCCCACGCTTTGCGGGAGGAGGCTCTGAAGCGTGCCGGGTCGCCGAGGTGCGGCGGAGAGCCCAGTGCGGTGCAATGTTTTATTTTCAAGTGTGGCAGGGAGATTATACCCCCACCCTTAACGAGAGAGACCCTCCTCAGTCGTGTCCACGGGATAGGATTGGGGCATCGAGCTTCTTTGGGGGAGGTTCTGAATAGATGAGTCGACTTGCTCAGGGCTCTTTCCTGTCTGAAAACCTCTAATTTATCCTTGCTTCCCGCACCGTCACCACGGAGGGCAGGCTGCCATTGCCCCCTGCCTGCAACAGGACCAAGAGGAAGGCATCAGAACCTGCGAGTGAAAAACGACCTCATTTTAGAGTTTATTCAATATACATTTATGAAGGGGCTACTAAATGCCAGGCACTGTTGCTAGGCGTTGCCATAGGGATAATGAAACAGACCTAGAGAAGCTTGGTAAAAGAAAGAAAATCAGGCCTCCTGACTCCAAGCTCAGTCTTTTCTTCCCACAAGTCCTTGAATATATAGGAATCAAGGGGCTGTGAGTTAAAATCCTGGGAGGATTCTTCAGGGCTTTCCTGGGATTTGTAAGGTGAAATGGCATACTATGGACCAAGAAAAACAGAAGCCTTCGAAAAAAGGTTTTCCCTTTTCTTTCTAGCAAGGACACAGGCTCATAATCTTGTCCGGAATCTCTTGGCTAGATGCATTTCAGAATTGAGAGGAATACTCCCAGTAAGGTCTGGGGCGGCTCCCGGTAACCAAACATTGGTATTTCGACAGCAAAGTGTAAGAAATTCATACTAATTTGGGTACATTTATGAATATTGATACTACGTCAAACAAATAACCTCACTCTGTGTTATATTTTGCTGCCCAAACTGGTTTTTAGAAGAGAAGTCCAGTTTTCACTGCTTCCTGAATTTTCCAATAAGGGACCATGGACTTGAACAGGTAATAGCTAACACTTATTGAGGCTAAACATTTGTTTCTTTAGCTGACATTTATTGAGTGCTTAATATGTGCCAAGCACTTTGTAGACTTTGTCTTATTTATTCCTTTCAACAGCCTTATGAAGTAAGTACTATTATTAGTCCATTCTGACAGATGGAAAAACAGAGGCTTACAGAGGTTCCATCACTTAACCTGGGTCACACCGAAAGCAAGCAACGGATTTGGGGCTGTAAGCCAAATCTGACTCCAAAGAAAAAGTTCTAACCACTATGTGGTACTGTCACAGGCTGGAGCTCTCCCACACTTACCGAATTTTACTTCCTGTGGTCCTTTGCTACCTGTTGCTCCCAACCCCTATCCCCCCACCCCCCTTTCTCAGGGCTCTTGAGCATGTACTGTCTGTGAATCCAGCAGAGGGCCTGGTACAGCTTAGGTACTTAACATGAAATGCAATGAATCAACATGATGTTTTATATAGATTTCATGTTTTTTGTTGGTATAGCATTTTATCACTCTATGATAAGGATACCAGAATATCATGAAAACATACACAAAAAACTAGGAACAGTTGTTGCCTCTAGATGGTTTGAGGGCTGACAAGGTGGGCCGAAGCATGTGTATGTCTGTGTACCTTTAAAATATTGTACTGTGGATCTATTGCCTATTCAGACTAGGTTTTATTCATTTATTTTTTAAAAGATTTATTTATTTATTTGACACAGAGAGAGACAGCAGAGAGGGAGGGAACACAGCCAGGGGGAGTGGAAGAGGAAGAAGCAGGCTCCCAGCGGAGGAGCCCGATGCGGGGCTCGATCCCATAACGCTGGGATCATGCCCTGAGCCGAAGGCAGACGCTTAACGACTGAGCCACCCAGGCGCCCCGGTTTTATTAATTTTTAAAGGATTTTGGATTTCATTTGGGTATTACTTATTTAGTAAGGTGGTCAAAAGTCAATTCACTGATAACCTCACACAAAGGAAAACAGTACTCCATTGGTCCTCCATGGCTTCAGACTGCAGAGGCCCAAAGATGGCCCAATGGGGGATAGGATTCCTCCGTGTGGTTCTCTCCTTACTACTGGACTATTGTTTTTAGTGGATAGAAAACGCTTACTTTGGGGCGCCTGGGTGGCACAGCGGTTAAGCGTCTGCCTTCGGCTCAGGGCGTGATCCCAGCGTTATGGGATCGAGCCCCACATCAGGCTCCTCTGCTATGAGCCTGCTTTTTCCTCTCCCACTTCCCCTGCTTGTGTTCCCTCTCTCGCTGGCTCTCTCCATCTCTGTCAAATAAATAAATAAAAAAATCTTTAAAAAAAAAAAAAAA
>NW_024424897.1:23938936-24020186 GCF_017311325.1 Ursus maritimus | reverse complement strand
AAAAAAAAAAAAAAAGAAAAGAAAACGCTTACTTTGGATCCAGAAGAAAGAGGTTCCAGCTTTTGATCTGTACCACTCTACCAATAGCCTCTTTGAGCCTATTTCTGCATCCACAGAACAGTGCTAATTCTTACCTCTTAGGGTTTTTCTGAGGATTAAGGGTGACAATTCTACAAGTGTTTTGTAGAGTGGCAAGCACTGTCTAATCCCACTTGTCCATGTACTGTCTCTCCTCCAGGCCTTTGCTCATACTTTCTCTACCGGGAATTCTCTTTCCCTCTACTTTACCAGGGGAAATCCTAGTTATTGAACCTCTGAGCCTCTATTCCTCATCAGTAATACTGGTAAAATGATAGTAGCTAGAAAGAAGAGCTAATGTGGGGCACCTGGGTGGCTCAGTCGGTTAAGTGGCCAGCTCTTGATTTTGGCTCAGGTCTTGATCTTGAGGTCCTGGGATCGAGCCCCACGTCAGGCTCCACACTCAGCAGGAAGTCTGCTTCAGCATTCTCTCTCTCTCTCTCCCTCTGCACCCCCCATGCACTCTCTGTCTCTAAAGTAAATAAATGAATCTTAAAAAAAACAAGAAAGTGATAATGTGATAATGAATGCTCACAATACCTGGTCAGAGTAAATGTTCAATAATTATTAACTCTTATTATTCCTACTCATCGCCAGTGCAGGCCGAAATACTACTTTTTCTGTCAAGCTGTAGCACCTCCAGGTGTATTATTATTATTACTATTAATTAGCCATTTAAAATTACTCCATCCTCGAGTTTATTGTAGCACATACTACTTTTTGTTTTACTGGTTTGGTTACTCATCTGTCTAGCTACTCCGTGCGACACACTCTAGGGCAGAAAACATGGAGCACCCATCTTGGACCTCTAGGAACTGACATTCAGGGAGTGCTGCAGACATGGTGAACAGAGCAGAAATGAGGACATGGTAGCCAGCTGCCCTTCCCCTGGCCATGGATCTCTAGAATTTCAGCTCCTCCTCCTTCTCCGATATGCCTGTTTTTCTTTCCAAAGGGCTGAGCCAGGCTTGCATAAGGAATCTGCAAGACAAGGCCCAAAGGGCTGTAGAGCATGGCAGCTGCTTAAAGGATCAGCTCACCACCTTCCAAGGGAACTCCAGGAAGCCTCTAAGCCGGAAAAGAGGAAGGGCCAAGGAAAGGCTAGCAGCAGAGTGTCAGAAGCTGGCATTACTTAGTCCAGTGTTTACTGACTTTTCAAAGGCAACACCTGGCTGCTTTTCTGGCAGCTTGGCTAGAGGGCAAGAGTGTGCCTTCTGCAGCCTCTCCCATGTCCTCTGGGGGTGGATGACACAACTAAGCGGTCTCCCTACAGGAATTTGGATCCTAGCCTCTTTCTCCTCCACAGCATTGGACTGCCCTGCATTGAGCCATCTCGTAGTGCAACGAAGTTTGGTAGCACCTTGCTCATGGCAACTAGGCAAGTGTCCTCCCCCAAGGACAGAGGCCAGCAAGCATCATAGAGTCCAGGTCACTGCTGTGCCTCAACTCTAAGAAGAGAAATTGTGACGATCTTTCTCCCCTTTCCCAAAGTTCTGTGTCCCTCAGGAGTAGTCCTTCCCCTACAAGGCCTAGCCTTTTGTCCTGGGCTCAATGCTCAGGGGTAGATGAAGAGTTCCCATCCAGGTCATAAATCCTGGACTAAAAGGAAAAATCAGAACTTGGACTGGGGTTTTGCGGCTTCTGATTACAATAATAATAGCTAATAATAATAATAATAATAGCTATATTAAAGAAATTTTAAAGAAAGATTGAATTTCTTTAAAGTAATCTCCACACCCAAAGTGGGGCTCAAACAACCCCGAGATCAAGTTGTATGCTCTTCCCACTGAGCCAGCCAGGTGCCCCCTTGAAAAATTTAGTAATACATGTGTTATTACATCTCTCTGAATACATTCTGATGTTACATGTATCTCATTAATACTGCAATGCCTGTATTATATGTATTATCATTATTTGATGTATTTACCTATAGTCTCATTTTGTTGTCCCAACCCCTGTGAATTGTTTTTTTTTTTTTTTTAAAGATTTTATTTTATTTATTTGACAGAGACAGCCAGCGAGAGAGGGAACACAAGCAGGGGGAGTGGGAGAGGAAGAAGCAGGCTCCTAGCGGAGAAGCCTGATGTGGGGCTCAATCCCAGAACGCTGGGATCACGCCCTGAGCCGAAGGCAGACGCTTAACGGCTGAGCCACCCAGGCACCCCTCAACTCCTGTGAATTGTTTTTGTTTTTTTTTTAAAGATTTTATTTATTTATTTGACAGAGAGAGGGAGAGCCAGAGAGAGGGAACACAAGCAGGGGGAGTGGAGAAACAGGCTCCCAGCGGAGGAGCCTGATGTGGGGCTCGATCCCATAACGCCAGGATCACGCCCTGAGCCGAAGGCAGACGCTTAACGGCTGAGCCACCCAGGCGCCCCCTGTGAATTGTTTTTAATCCCATTTTAGAGATGAGGAATTCGAGTCTCAGGGGAGAGAATTACCCGGTTAAGAAGTGGCAGGGATGGCGTTTGCATTCCCCTCTGACTATGCTCTTTGCTACCATGCTGAACTCTTAAGGAGTGGTTACTAATTGTTTTTGGTTACTACCTCTGAGAGTATAATGAAAACAACGGGTCCTCTCCCAAGAACGTGTATCTCTGTATCTACTCATAAGTATTTTGCACTAAGCAAATTGGGTCCACCCTAGACCACAGACCCTCAAGAATCTCAATGGTAATGGACTAACCAGCCTTGTTGGGGGTGGGGCAGCAGTCTCCCCTGACTCTCTAGGGTTCCCTAGGCCCCACTACATTCCCAACCTTGCTGATTTGGATTTGTAAGTCCAGCAATTCCAAGCCTGTTTGGAGCTCACGGTCAAGGGAAATTCTTGCCAGCCCCTTGGCAAAAACTAAGTTCCTGGAGCTTCACAGAAGTAAAGACAATCACCTTCCCTGGGGGCTGCTCCTTGATTTACCATTAGAGGGTAGTGACCTGGCAAGGATGCCAGCCTGACGTCCCAAAAGGTTACTACGTTCCGTTTTTAACATTACTGGTTAATCCATTGCTCCCTTGGGGATACCTCAGCTGCCAGTTCAACTTGAGTTTTCCGTTCTTTCTTTGATCTTCAGATTCCCGGGCTCGGCTTCAGGTTCTACCGCTGGCTTGCTGTGGACAGCCTGGGGAGCATGCCTTAGGGTAGACAAGCAGCAGATTATGGTAGACCAGTAGTTCTGAATTGGGAGTGATTTTGCCCCCAGCCAGGAGACATGTGGTGTTTGGCAATTGGTTGTCACAACTCGGGGGTTTGGAGGTGGCTACCCACATCCAGCGTGTAGAGGCCAGGGATACTGCCTGAGGCCATACGAGGCACAGGACAACCTACCACAATGGATTATCTGGTCCCAGATGTGCCGAGGTTGAAAAACCCTGTGGTACGAGACCATGATTGTTGAATGAATGTCAGATGGACTTGGGACTGGAATCGTTGGCCTGCTGTGTGCTATTGGGCACGTCAGGGAACTTGTGTGAAGCTTAGGTGAGTCAGCACAGTGGTAAGAACACGGTTCTGGAGTTTGAATTCCAGTTTTACTAATCAGCTGTGTGACCTTCCGAGGTTGCCTCACCTCTCTGGGCCTCTATTTCCTCGACTATAAAATGACCTATTTCATAGGGATGTTGGAAGCTATTCACAGAGAATGCTTAGCATTGTGCCTGACCCACAAGCGCTCAAATGTTAGCTGAGGTTATTACCACACTGGATTCCTTGCTTTTCCTTATCCACAGCACATAGTTTTTATGCCCACATATTCGATGTGGGACACTGTTCAAGGTTCCCACTTTCTTAACACCCCAAACTCCTTAAGGGCAGGATCTTAGATTTCTTTGCCTTCCCCAAGACTTCCAGGAGGATGCACAGCACCTAAATACTTGTGGACTGCCCTTACGTTGCACGTAAATTCAGTCCACTCTTATTAACTCACATTTTTGGTGTTTTTTTTTTTTAAAGATTTTTTATTTATTTATTCGACAGAGATAGAGACAGCCAGCGAGAGAGGGAATACAAGCAGGGGGAGTGGGAGAGGAAGAAGCAGGCCCATAGTGGAAGAGCCTGATGTGGGGCTCGATCCCATAACGCCGGGATCACGCCCTGAGCCGAAGGCAGACGCCCAACCGCTGTGCCACCCAGGCGCCCCAGCACATTTTTGGTGTTTTAACCCTCTTTGCTAGCTGCCCTTCAGCTGGATAGAAATACTCTTGGTTTCACTATTTCACAGAAGTTTTGAAGTTGAGGTGTAAGGTTTTCACAAAACGGGTCCCACTCTTAGTCCTTTTGAGACAGATCGTGTTAACCAGCCCCTCTGTGTTCGCTGTCATGGTTTGCTCGTGCCAGGGCTGAGAGAAGCAGCGGCTGGGGATGTTATCAGCCTAGCCCCCTCTTCCCTGGGTTATCAGTTGCACGTGAGCCAAGCTGGGGAAGCCTGCGGGGCACAGAACAGGACCGCGAGGAAGATGCTGGGCAAGGCTCTCTAAGCAATTCGCTAGTTGGTTCAACCAAAACAAACTCACCCTTTTTATCCCCAGCAAGGCTAAGATTGTAAATTCTCTAAGAACAGGAACTGTACCTCATCTGCTTTATTCTAGAACATTTAGACACTCTAGGAAAGTGTCTTTCATTCTTTCATCTAAGAATGAAAATGAAACTTACAAGTGGGGCTAAATGCAGGCAGATGGAGGCCCGCCTCCATTTCCAACTGGCTACAGCACTTGTTTGGGACTGTTTCCCTGTTTGTGCCACCTTACTCGTGGAGCCATCGCGAAAACAGATGGGACAGCACAGCAATTAACGGGTTAAGCTGGCCTGCGGTGGAATCTCCGATTCTTCCACTTCCCAGCTCTGTGATGTGGGACAAGTTATTTTGCTGCCCTAAGCCTGGGTCTCCTCATTTGCAAAACAGGTACAAACCATTGTACTCCTAGGTCATAAGGTTGTTGAAATAACAAATGTAAAACAGAGCTTGGTGCAAATTAAGCCCCTCAAAAATGGCATGTTATTATATTAAATTCAAAGGGAAAAAAAAGCACCAATTATCATTACTTGGACAAATCCCTGCTCCCTCTGGGAAATAAAGGGAACCTTCCATGTTCTCAGGTCATGGCGGTGCTGCTTCTCAGCCCCGGTGTTGCTTCTCAACCCATGGCTGGCCCATTCCCACTTCCCTTGTCCCACCTTTCCACCAAGGCCCTCCGCAGGGGCAAAGGACAGAGGCGCAGGCATATGAGTTTAGAGAAACGTTGTGTTTAATGGTAAAGCTTAGCATACTCCAGCACCAGGCATGGCCTGAAGTCGAAGCAGCAGGGACAGGTAGGTGACCCTCACGGAACCTCACATGGCGAAGAGGATGAGGAAGGCGACCATCAAACAGAAGAGCCCCATGGCCTCGGACAGGGCAAAGCCCAGAATGGCATAGGAGAAGAGCTGCTGCTTGAGAGATGGGTTCCTGCCAGGGACAGAGACCGATGCCAGCCGGGGGACAGGAAGGGGTGAGGGCATGGGTGGTGGAGGACATGGGTAGGTTAGGTCAATTGGGGAGGGGCGGCGGGGGCAGTGGGTGCTGAAACTGGGAGAGGGCCTAACCTACATATATCCTAGCGATTTGGACAGGTAAGCAGAATACCAACACGGTTAAGTTTAAGTGAGTCAGGTTGGAAACATTTAAATAATGATCCAGAGATCACTGGAGAAAACTAGAGGTCGATGAAATCAGTCCCAAGCTAGTGGGAGCTCCTGCTGAGGCTTCTCCCAAAGGGGGTGGAATTTATGGTGGGAGATGCTCTAGGCCACCCCCAAACTTACCTGGCATAGCCAATGATCAAGCTGCCAAACACTGTTCCAATGCCAGCCCCTGAACCAGCCACACCAACTGTGGCAGCCCCAGCGCCAATAAACTTGGCTGCTGTGTCAATGTCCCGGGAGACAACACTGGTCTGGAACTCCCGTCGGGCCACCTGGAGCGGGGAGCTGCTGCAGGATGGCTAGAGAGGCAAGTAGGGAAGGAGAGGTAGTGAGGCATAAGGACAGGTGGCTGACTCCCATCCCCTCTCACCCGACCCACCTGGGCTCTGAAACTGTTGGCAAATTGCCAGGCAGGTACAGCTGCTCAGACTGCAGAGCATGCTGGGAATTAGTCCTCGGGCCCAATTTCAGACAGAGCCAGGGAAATTTTGTGGGTTAGGGAAACCTCGCTTTTGCACTTTTCACCTACAACGTTCACCTTGGGATACTTAGAGCTATTAAAGCACCACAGATTCTCTAACTGTCCTCCCTCTTTGGCCTACAGGCCACTATCTTGAAGAACCCTTCCCTAGGGAAATTCATTAACTAATATTTAAGATTTTTAAGTAATCTCTACACCCGAAGTGGAGCTCGAGCTTACAACTCCGTGATCGAGAGTCGCACGGTCTACCGACTCAGCCAGCCAGGCGTCCCTGCGGAAATTTACAGGAGGGCCCACGTTCCTTTACCTGTTTAGCTGGGATCTCTGGCCTACTCAAGAGGGAGGCAGACACAGGCCTGATTAGATCCCTGGTACAACAGCGGATCTGTCAAATCAGAAAGACACATTCCTCCAAATCAAGAAAGGGAAACAGGAAAACCTAGATGCAATGCTGAACTTCTGTCAAAAATAACAAGATTATAAACAGAAAAAAGCCCCATGTGTTTCAAGGTCAATTAATGCATTCCTGTTCCTACCAGACAGGCCTGCACCAGAGACAGCTGTCCAAGACCCAGGTGTAGTTAGCAGTGGTGACTTTCCCATTTAAACCCAGGTATCAAAGTTCATTTCTACGGGCACAGCCCTTATCAGTATCCCAGAATGGCAGAACCCACACTAACATCAAACCAGGTACAGGACAGGTTTGTTCCCAGATCACCCAAAGAATCAGAAGGGGGAAATCATATTTGGTTAGAGTGTACTCACTGTTACACACCCTGAATGCACTGGGCCAGTAAGCCTGGTGAGGCTCCTCCAACAACCATCTAAGCACAGCCCCCTGTAACCTGGCTTTCTTGAGACATGTCAACATAATGCAGACGTTCTCAAACATGGCTGAACATTGGAATCACCTGGAGAGCTCTAGCCAAGCTTGAGAATGACTGCCTTCAGTGGGCTGTCTGGCTCCGGCCATGCCAGACTGGGTGTAAAGATCATATCCAGACTCTGATCACATTGCAAAGCCCAGAAATCTTGGTTTACAGGTCTGAATAAACAGGGGTTAATTGCATCACTACAACCTCCCCAAAGAGCCAACATCGTCTGGACGCCAAGCTCCTCTCAGTTCATTCATTAAACATGGATAGCTCCCACATCTGGCACTACAGACCACCCCGGAGCCGCAGCTTACCAGAGCCGGAGAAATGAGTAGTGCCCCGGTGGTCTGCATTGTCTCAGTCTGCAGAGGGGGGGAAAAAAGATTCATTCACAGCCTAGTCGTTTGCTTAGAGCAGCGACCTTCGGTCGTCCCCTTCACCCCGCCCGCCCTCCCTGGACCACGTTCTTCCTTGCACCGTGCCCCAGCTGAGGAGGGCATTAGAGGTCAGAGGGACAGCGCGAAAGGGTCTGCAAAGGAAGGTCACGGAGATCTTCAGTAGAGGAAGGAGGCCCAAACCCCAGGAAGGAAATGTTGCTAAAGAGGATGGTCTCCAGGGACGACTTTTGGAGGTAGATACTGGGTCGGTGCCGGGCAGAGTCCTGCCCATTTTACACAGCTGTCCTCGACCCGCCTCAATGGGGACAGTTAATCGCGCACTACCGTTGGTAATTAACATTAATTGTTAAGGATATAGGCACCCATCGCTTCTCCCGGCCCTGGGGACAAATGCCCCTCCACACAGCCCAGCCCACACCCCTGACGAACGCTGGCTTCCGCCCCGAGTCACCTGCACTCCCACTGCCCCGCCGTCCCTACTCCGACCACAGTTCTTGCCCCGCTCAAGGTGACTGACTCACCTCCCGGCTTTAGCTCTAGGTCTCAGCGCTCAGCTCCCCCACCCACGTGTCCCGGGGTCCCCCCACTCTCATTGGCCGCAATTCCCCCGCACCCTCATTGGCTGACGTCCTCAAGTCCTCCTTTCTTATTGGCTTTCCGCAGCTTCTTCCTCTCTCTCCACAGGAGCTTCGTGGCAGTTCCCGCCTCCATGCGGGTGAAGGCGGGGTTTTCCTCCGAAATCTGGCTTCCGATTGGTCGATCCCTGAAATGCTCAACCATAGAGTCGGCGGGGCTCAGAGGTTCCAGAACCTCCAGCACAAAATGGCGGCCAAGGTGGAAGCTGTAGAAAAAGGCGTGGGAGAGATGACCGGACGTCTTACGCAGACAGACACATGACCTTGGACCTGCGCCTTCATTCGGGCGCGTAGGCCTTCTGGCACGTTGTATGTCGGGATTTGTAGTCGGGTCGGAGGCTCCAAGGACGGCTGAGATCCCGCGAGACGTTCCTCCCGAGGCCGGGAGAGCCAACGCCTTTGCAGCAATTCGCGCCCTCGTGATTCGTGGAAGCCTTCCTTCCGCCTTGGAGAATAAAGGCCGCCCGCTGGCCTTGAAAGTTAACTAGTGGGCGAGCACGGCTTTGTGGGCTTCAGCCAGTTCAGCAGCCCTGGATTACCAGCCAGACTCTTTTTTTTTTTTTAAGTATTTTTTTTTTTTGTATTGTGAAAAACAAATTCTAAGGATAAAACACTTAATACTCCTGAGAAAAACGAGCGAAGGATAGGAACAGGCAGTCCGCTAAAGAATAAATAGAAATTAAAGGAAAGAATGTTTAACTTCGCTAATCAAAAAAATAGAAATTTAAGCGTGTCATTTGGCATTTATCGAAAGAGCAGAATTCTTTTTTTTTTTTTTTCCTCTTTTCTCTTCCTTTCCCCCCTTTCTTTTGGGCAACCTTTATTCCCCCAAGGGGGTGCACCTCTCCTGCAAGTACTGCAATTACCAGGTCGATGAGTGGAGTGGACGGGGCAAGCTCCTAGTCCAACTCCCTGCTCCAAAAATCCATTTAATATCTTGTCCTCGGATAGAGGACGTATCAGATATTAAACTGATAAGAACAGATACTACCCTTGATCTTAGCTAGAAGGCCTAAAAGCGATCAGAATTCTTCTTAGTGTGAGCCAGGCACTATCCTATAGTATTGCCGGTGAACAGATGAGTTAGGAAATCTTTACAGGAATAAAACAAAATATTAATAGTTAATTCTGGATAGTGTAGTAAGGTTGATTTATATTTTTATGAGTCTATAATAATAGAAAAAGATGAAAAATTATACTAATCTGGAAGGTTAGACCTCTGGACTCTTGAAAAATATTTTTAAGATGGAGATGTAGGCTATCCTGCCAGCATGATATAATGGAGTGTGGAGTTTTGAGATAACATAGACTTCCCCGAGTTCCTATCATGGCTCTACCATATAACTAGATATGCATATCTCTGAGATTACCAAATCTCTCTTGGCTTTAGTGTTATAAACTACCATTGGTTGAGGCCTCATCCTATGGCAAGCATTGTGTTAAGTTCCTTCAACTCGTCCATGATTTAATCCTTAGAACAACACTTTAAGTAGGTATTATTATCCCCATTTGACAGATTACCACATTTCACAGAACATCTTTCTCCAGTTTGACATATTCGGCTAAGAGGTAAAGTCAGTATTGGAACCCAAGTGTGTCTGGGTCCAAAGCAGAAGCTCTTAACCTAACGGCTAAGGAGGTTCTTGGGCCTCCTAACGCCAGGAACATGTAAAACAGGGTTAATACTACTTGCCTTATAGAAATATAAAATAAAATACATGCAAGGCATAGGCTAGTGGTTGGTGAATATTCTCTTTCTGTTCCTACTCTTAAGAAAAGTTATATTTTCATGACGCCTGGGTGGCTCCGTTGGTTAAGCGTCTGCCTTTAGCACGGGTCATGATCCCAGGGTGCTGGGATCGAGCCCCACATCAGGCTCCTTGCTCAGCGGGGAGTTTGCTTCTCCCTCTCCCTCTGCCTGCTGCTCCCCCTGTTTATGCTGTCTCTCTCTCTGTCAAATAAAAAAATAAAATCTTAAAAAAAAGAAAAAAGAAAAAAAAGAAAAGTTATATTTTCACATGGATTATCTCTTTGTCTATGTGTATTAATTTTTTTTCACATACAGATTTGTCATATAGCTCTACTCCTAGCATACACTCAAAGTTGTCAAGTTTATCCTGTGACCTACTGGAATTCAGGCCATTCAATGTGAATTTTGGAGTCAAACTAGCAGGTTTCAACTCCTGGCACTGCCACTTACTACTGTGTGATTTGGGGCAAGGCTCTTAATCTCTTTAAGACTCAGTCTTCATCGATAAAAGGGAAATATTCCTTTTTCAACAGGATTGTTATAAGGAGGAAATGAGAGAGTATATGTGGAGGTGGTCTTTTAATTATTGAAATGAAAAGTACTAGTAAATCAGGAGTGGGTGTGAAGTAAAAGGTAGTTGGGAAACCTCAAATCTGGACCCAGCATCTTGGGGTGAGACAAGCTCTCTTGGAGGAGGCTGAAAAACTGTGGGATCTCAGAGGATTGCTGTGTAGGCAGAAATGCTATTGAGGAAGGTGGCAAAGAGCAAGCTTGTGGCTAATAAGCCAGGAGGGCTCTCTTTCCAAAGGCATTTCTGATTCTTCAAAACCCTCCTTTCCCACCTAGGGTTTTATTGCAAGATGTCTTTCTTCCTTCAAGCCCAGTTCCTCACTAGGAATTCAGTTCAACAAACATTTCTTTCTTTCTTTTTCTTTTTCTTTCTTTCTTTCTTTCTTTCTTTCTTTCTTTCTTTCTTTCTTTCTTTCTTTCTTTTTTAAATATTTTATTTATTTATTTGACAGAGAGAGAGACAGCCAGTGAGAGAGGGAACACAAGCAGGGGGAGTGGGAGAGGAAGAAGCAGGCTCCCAGCGGAGGAGCCCGATGGGGGCTGGATCCCAGGACTCTGGAATCACGCCCTGAGGGGAAGGCAGACACTTAACGACTGAGCCACTCAGGCGCCCCTCAACAAACATTTCTGAGCACAGATGAATAACACCAGTTTCTACCCCAAACCAGCTCAAAACTAGCAGGAAAATAATTATGCAAACAAATCATTAAAACTAATCATCTTACTGGGCACCACAAGAAAACTATCTACAAAATACAAAGAAGGGACAGACTAACTTCATCTGGAGAGAACCAAGGAAGGCCTTTTTGGGGAAAAAAAAAATTCTGGGCTGAGTTTTAAGGATAAATATAAGTTAGCTAGATATGTCAGGGGAGAGGGTGAGAAAGGATGAGGCTATTCCAGGCAGAGTGAAAACCATGTATAAAAACACAGGAGAGTTGGTGCGTCCAATCTTAGACCAGTCAGCCATGGCCAGCACACGGCTGTCCTGTGACTGCTACACTTCCATTTCCAGCAATATGGCTAAATTAAATATTCTGAAAGTCCTCCTGCCGCAGCACCTAAAGATGCTACCTAAAGATAAAATATAACAAATACATTTTTAAATGCATGGCCTTGTTTTTGACAACTAAAATAAAATATGTTCTCTATTATATTAAATTACCAATTTTCCACAGTCCGAAAAAACACCTCCTCTACTAAATGACCCAGCTGGTGATGATATATTCTGGAACAACAATAGTAACAAATATAAAAGGAAGGACTTTTTTGGGGGAGGGGGGATGGGGAGAAATGACTCATGGTGATAAATGCTAGCTTTTAAATGCATAGCTGGGCTCAAAAGAAAATAAGGAAAGTCCTTAGGGACCTGAAACAAAGAAAGAACATAAAACCAGAGCAGTAACATGTAATATCAAACTGAAGCAACCACGGCTGGGAATATGGTGCGATAGAGAAAGGAGTGTCAGTCACAGGAATTAAGTGGCTTGAGTTTTAATCCTCCAGGAGGATGGAAGGGTTTGGGGCCTGTGTGAGAAAGGGAGTTGGAATTGAAATTTCCAAATAAAGCTAAGATCCTCAAAAGGCTATACCCTTTGAAGGGTGGACTTCAAAAAAAAATTCCATCCACAGGGAGGTAACAAGGAAGCTTATCACCTATTCCTGGCTCTGAATGAAACACACACACACACACACACACACATACACACACACACACAACTTTCCTAAGAATTTGTAACTATAGGATTATATTTTATGTTGATTTTGAATTCAAATCTATACCCTGTTGGGCACCTGGCTGGCTCAGTTGGTACAGCATGTAACTCTTAACCTTGGGGTTGAGAGTTTAAGCCCCATGTTGGGCATTGGGATTATTTAAATAAATAAATAAAGCCACATTAAAGAGAGAAATCTATACCCTGTTGTCCAGGAATGTCAAGATAAGGAATTGGCATTAAAAGTGGTTCTGCGGGCGCCTGGGTAGCTTAGTCGGTTAAGTGGCTGCCTTGGCTCAGGTCATGATTTCAGGGTCCTGAGATCAAGCCCCACATCAGGCTGCCTGCTTAGCGGGATGCCTGCTTCTTCCTCTCCCTCTGCAGCTCCCCCTGCTTGTGCTCTCTCACTCTCTCTGTCAAATAAATGAATACAATCTTAAAGAAAAAAAAAGTGGTTCTGGACAAGGGATGCCCTTGTGCTGAAACAGTGTGAATCTCCTCCTCTCGACCCATGCAGCAGTCCCACAATAACAGAAATAATCCACAATGAGCAAAGATGAGCAAACACAGCAAATAGCAAGAATTTCAGACAACACAATTTTTCAGATGAAAATTCAACTATAAAAGAGGCAGTAAAGGTATAGGTTCTAAAGTCCCACTGCCTGGATTCTAGTCCAAGTGCTCTACTTACTATTCAGGTGACCTTGGGTAAGTTGATTAGCTTCTCTGTGCCTCCATTGCCTGATACAGGGCTGTTATGAAAATGAAATGAATTAGTATAGAATGATGCTTGGCACATAGTGTTACTGATGCATTTGTTATTATTTATTTATTTATTTTTAAAGATTTTATTTATTTATTTTTAAAGATTTTATTTATTTATTTGACAGAGAGAGTGAGAGAGCACAAGCAGGGGGAGCAGCAGAGGGAAAGGGAGAAGCAGGCTCCCCACTGAGCAGGGAGCCTGATGCAGGGCTCCATCCCAGGACGCTGGGATCATGACCTGAGCTGAAGGCAGACGCTTAACCAACTGAGTCACTCAGGCACCCCACATTTGTTATTATTTAAAATTGGATAAGTTTACAGGGTTCCTGGGTGGCTCACTTGGTTAAGCGTCTGCCTTTGGCTTGGGTCATGATCCTAGGGTCTTGGGATTGAGGCCCGTGTCAGGCTCCCTGCTCAATGGGGAACCTGCTTCTCTCTCTGCCTGCTGCTCCCCCTGCTTGTGCTCTCTCTCTGACAAATAAATAAATAAAATCTAAAAAAAATAAATAAATAAAGGTGGAGGCAATGAGTAGCTATTCATGGGTGATGAAGATGAGAGAATGAAAGAAATTAAAGACTCTGTGGTTTCTAGCCTAAACAGCGGGGATGATGGATCTGCCATCAAATGGGATGAGTCTTGACTGTGATTAGAGCACGTTGTGTTTTTGTTTTTGTTTTTCGAAAGTGGGATTAGGATTTCAATCTCGCCATATGAAGTTTGAGGTAACTGTTAGACATTCAAGTGAGGATGATAAGTAGGCTTTTGAATATGTGAGTCTGGGGTCCTGGAGAAGTCTGGATTTGAAATATAGATCTGGGAGTCATCAGTTAATAGTTGGCATTTAACATTTTGAGACTGGGTGAGATCATGAAAGAAAGAGTGCATCACATCTAAACACATCATAGCCAAACTGCGAGAAGACCTAGACAAAGAGAGAATCTTGAAAGCAGCAAGAGAAAAAGCAACTCATCACAGGGCAAGAGATCCTCAGTAAGATTTACAGCTAATTTCTCACCAAAAACTATGGAGGCCAGAAGACAGTGGGATGACATATTCAAGTGCTGAAAGAAAAGGACTGTTAGCCAAGAATTCTATATCTAGCAAAACTATCCTTCAAAAACTATAGTAGAAATTAATCACTAGCAGAACTGAGCTACAAGAGATATTAAAAGGAGTCCTTCAGGCTGAAACAATAGGACACTAGACAGTAACTCAAATCCACATGAAGAAAATAGAGAGTACTAGTGGGGCGCCTGGGTGGCACAGCGGTTAAGCGTCTGCCTTCGGCTCAGGGCGTGATCCTGGCGTTATGGGATCGAGCCCCACATCAGGCTCCTCCGCTATGAGCCTGCTTCTTCCTCTCCCACTCCCCATGCTTGTGTTCCCTCTCTCACTGGCTGTCTCTATCTCTGTCGAATGAATAAATAAAATCTTTAAAAAAAAAAAAAGAAAATAGAGAGTACTAGCAAATGTAAACACACAGGTAAATATAAAAGACAATATAATGTGTTTTTGTTTGTAACTTTTTTCTCTAATATCTGATTTAAAAGACAATTACATAAAGAGATAATTATAAAGCTGTGTTAATGGGGTTTATAATATCTAAAGACATAATCTGTATAATAATAGTACAAAGGAGAGTGGGGGAATTAAGCTATATTGGACTAAAGTTTTTGTATACTGTTGAAATTAAGTTAGTATTAATCTGAAGTAGATTGTTTTAAGTTAAGCTGCTAATTGAAATCCCTACAGCAGCCATTAAGTAATAACTCAAAAAAATAACTCAGTAAAAGAAACAAGAGAATTAAAATGACATACTAGAAATATCTATTTGACACAAAAGAAAAAATTCACAAGTGTGTGGAAATTAAATAACATGGTCCTAGATAACCAATGGGTCAAAGAAGAACCATGAGGGAAATTAGAAAATACTTTAAGCTAAATGAAAATGAAAACACATGTACCAAGCTTTATAGGATGCAGATAAAGCTGTGCTTAGGGTAAATTTATAGCTGTTAACACCTGTATTAAAAAAGAGGGATGGGGGCGCCTGGGTGGCACAGTCGTTAAGTGTCTGCCTTCGGCTCAGGGCGTGATCCCGGCGTTCCGGGATCGAGCCCCGCATCAGGCTCCTCCGCTGGTAGCCTGCTTCTTCCTCTCCCACTCCCCCTGCTTGTGTTCCCTCTCTCGCTGGCTGTCTCTATCTCTGTCAAATAAATAAATAAAATATTAAAAAAAAAAAAAGAGGGATGATCTCAAATCAATAACCCACTCTTCCACCTTAAGAAACGAGAAAAAGAGGAGAAAACTAAACCCAGAGCAAGCAGAAGAGAGGAAATAATAAAGATAACATGAAAATAAATGAAATAGGGGCGCCTGGGTGGCACAGCAGTTAAGCGCCTGCCTTCGGCTCAGGGTGTGATCCCGGCGTTATGGGATTGAGCCCCACATCAGGCTCTTCAGCTATGAGCCTGCTTCTTCCTCTCCCACTCTCCCTGCTTGTGTTCCCTCTCTCGCTGGCTGTCTCTATCTCTGTCTAATAAATAAATAAAATCTTTAAAAAAAAAAAGAAAAGAAATGAAATGAAATAGAAAATAGATGGTAGAGAAAATCAACAAAACTAAAAGTTGATTCTTTGACAAAATTAACTATATATTTATTTTATTTTTTTAAAGATTTTATTTATTTATCTGTAAGAGAGAGAGGGGGGCACAAGCAGAGGGAGAAACAGGCTCCCTGCTGAGCAAGGAGCCCAATGTGGGACTCAATCCCAGGATCCTGGGATCATGACCCGAGCCAAAGGCAGATGCTTAACGAAGTGAGTCACCCAGGCGTCCCCAAGATTAACTATATTGACAAACCTTTAGGTAGACTAACCAAGAAAACCAGAAGACTCAAATTACTAAAATTAGGAGTGAAAGAGGAAATATCACCACTGACTTTATAGAAATAAAATGGATTATAAGGGAATACTATGAACAATTATATTCCCACAAATTAGATAAGTTAGATGACATGGACAAATTCCTAGGAAGACACAAACCATTGAAACTGACTTAAGAAGAAATAGAAAATCTCAGGGCACCTGGCTGGCTCAATCAGAAGAGTATGCGACTCTTGATCTTGAGGTGATGAGTTCAAGTCCCACACTGGATGTAGAGATTAAAAAATAATTTTTAAAAACTTCAAAAAGGAAGAAATAGAAAATCTCAACAGATATATAACAAATAAAGAGATTGAATCAGTAATAGAAAAAAACTTCTGAAAAGAAAAGCCCAGGTCCAGATGGCTTCACCCATGAATTCTATCAAACACTTAATGAAGAGCTAACATCAGTCCTTTACAAACTCTTAAAAAAATAGAAAAGCGTAGGAGGCAGCACTTCTCAACTCAGTCTATGAAACCTGTAGTACCCTGCTACCAAAATCAGATAATAAGATCTCAAGAAAACTACAGGCCAAATATCCTTTATGAATATGAATGCAAGAGCCCTCAACAAAATACTAGCAAACCAAATCCAGCAACATATACAAAGGATTATATGCCATGACTGAATGGGATTTATCTCAGGAATGCAAGGTGGGTTCAACATACAAAAACAATTAATGTAATACAACATGTTAATATAATAAAGAGCAAAAACCCCATGACCATCTCCATAAATACAGAAAAAAGCATTGACAAAATGCAACATACTTTCATGATAAAAGCATTCAATAAACTAGGAATAGAAGGGGATTTTTGCAATAGGGATTCAATATAATCCCTATCAAAATCCCAGCTGGCTTCTTTGCAGAAATTGTGGAGCTACGGGGCGCCTGGGTGGCTCAGTTGGTTAAGCGTCTGCCTTTGGCTCAGGTCGTGATCCCAAGGTCCTCGGAGGGAGCCCTCAGTTGGGCTCCCCGCTCAGTGGGGAGCCTGCTTCTCCCTCTGCCCCTGCTCCAGCTCGTGCTCTCTCTCTCTCTCTTGCTCTGCACTCTCTCGCTCAAATAAATAAATAAAATCTTTTTAAAAACCCAAGAAATTGAGGAGCTGATGCTAAAATTCAAATGAAAATTCAAGGCACCCCTAACAGCAAAAAGAGTCTTGAAAAAGAAGGACAAAGTTGGAAGACTCATACCTTCCAATTTCAAGACTTACTACAGTACTCAGGACAGTGTGGTGCTAGCATAAGGAGAGATGACAGACTAACGTAAAAGAAGTAAGAGTACAGAAATAAATCCTTACATTTATAGTCAACTCATTTGCAACAAGGGTTCTTTATTTTTTTATTTTTTTAAAGATTTTATTTATTTATGTGACAGAGAGACAGCCAGAGAGAGAGGGAACACAGCAGGGGAGTGGGAGAGGAAGAAGCAGGCTCCCAGCGGAGGAGCCCGATGTGGGACTCGATCCCGCAACGCCGGGATCACGCCCTGAGCCGAAGGCAGACGCTTAACGACTGAGCCACCCAGGCGCCCCGCAACAAGGGTTCTAAGACAGCTCAATGGAGGAAAGAATACTAGTGTCAACAAATGGTTCTGGGGAAACTGGATATCCACATGCAGAAGGATAAACCTGGATCCCTACCTCACACCAGGTACAAAGGCTAGTTCAAAATGCGCGACGGACCTAAACATAAGAGCTAAAACTATAATACTGTTAGAAGAAAAATAGGTATAAATCTTCCTGACCTTGGATTAGGCTATATTTCCTTAGATATGACACCAAAAGCACAAGTGACAAAAGAAAAAAATAGATAAATTGGACATAATTAACATTAAAGCCTTTTGTGTTTCAAAGGATACCATCAAGACGGTGAGAGGGCAACCCACATGATGCAAGAAAATTTTTGCAAATCATATATTTAGTAAGGGACTTATGTCTAAAATATATGAAGAACTCTTGTAACTCAGTAAAAAAAACAAAAAACAAAAAACAAAAGAACAAACCCAATTTAAAAATAGGCAAAAGATCTGAAGCGGCATTTCCCCTTCAAAAATACAGAAATGGCCAGGGGCACCTTGGTGGCTCAGTCAGTTAAGCCTCTGTCTTCGGCTCAGGTCATGAGCCCAGGATCCTGGGATTGAGTCCCACGGGCTCCTTGCTCAGCGGGGAGCCTGCCTCTCCCTCTGCCTGCCACTCCCCCTGCTTGTGCTCTCTCTCTCTCTCTGACAGATGAATAAATAAAATCTTAAAAAAATGTATATGCAAGTGGCCAATAAGCACATGAAAAGATGATCAGTTCTTAGCTATTGGGGAAATGCAAATCAAAGCTGCAATGAAAAAAAACAAAACTCTGCAATGAGATACCACCTCCCACCCACGAGGATGGCTATACTCAAAAAAACAAACAATAACCATTGTTGGTGAAGACATGGAGAAGTCAGCACATTCACGCACTACTGGTAGGGATGTAAAATGGTGCAGCCACTTTGGAAAATAGTTTGGCAGTTTCTCCCAATGTTCAACACAGAATTACCATATAACTTAGCAATTCCATTTCAGGTGTACACCCAGAAATGAAAGAGGAATGAAACTGTATGTCTCTAGAAAAACTTGTACACAAATGTTCATAGCAGCTGTACTTGTAATAGCCATAAAATGGAAATAACACACAGTTCCATCAACCGACAAATGAACAAACAAAATGCGGCGTATCCATACCACGGAACAGTGTTTGGTCATAAAAAGGACCGAAGTACTAATAAATTTTACAACCCGGAGGAACCTTGAAAACATTATGCTTAGTGACAGGAGCCAGATGCAAAGTCGCATATCGTGTGATTCCATTTATATGGCATTTGTGCAGAATAGGCAAATTATAGAGACAAAGATATTACCAGTTGCCAGGGGCTGAGGGGGAAGTGGGAGTGACTGTTAAGGGGTTTGGTGTTTCTGTTTCTGGTGTGTGTGTGTGTGTGTGTGTGTGTGTGTTTAAGATTTTATTTATTTATTTGAGATCGAGAGCACGAGCAGGGAGCAGAGGGAGAGGGAGAGCAGTCTCCCCGCTGAGCAGGGAGCCCGACGTGGGGCTCAATCCCAGGACCCTAAGATCATGACCTGAGCCGAAGGCAGATACGTAACTGACTGAGCCACCCAGGCGCCCTGAGATGAAAAATTTCTGATTTGGAAAGGCAGCGATGATTAACTGATTTAAAAAAAGGTTATAAAATAGTATACACAGTATGATCTCATGTTGATTAAAAAACCCATACATGAAAACATATATATGGGTCTACAAGATCCAGGTATTACTGGAGTACCAAATTATTAACATTGGTACTCTCAGTGTGGTTAGAATATGATGTTTCCATTTTATTGTTTTTGCTTACCTACATTTTCTAATTTTTTTTTTTAAAGATTTTATTTATTTGACAGGACAGAGACAGCCAGCGAGAGAGGGAACACAAGCAGGGGGAGTGGGAGAGGAAGAAGCAGGCTCATAGCGGAGGAGCCTGATGTGGGGCTCGATCCCATAACGCCAGGATCATGCCCTGAGCCAAAGGCAGACGCTTAACCGCTGTGCCACCCAGGCGCCCCATACATTTTCTAATTTTCTGCAATGCTCGTGTGTGTCTTTTGAAATAACAGCAGGTTATTTAAAAACATAATCCTGAACAAAAAGTACTGAAAAAACTCTGCAATGAGATACCATGAGAAAATAAGGGAATGAGAAAAATAAGGGAATGGGGAGAGAGGACTAATAAATATCCTTTTGAGGAATTTTGCTGGAAAGGGAACAGAAACAAGACAGTAGCTAGTGGAGGAAGTGAGACCGAATGAATTTTTCTTTAAGACAGAATATTAGCAGCATGACTTTATGATGATTGGAATAAACCATCAGAGATGCAAAACACTGATAATAAAGGAGAGAAGGGAGGACTTCTGAAGCAATGTTCTTAAGTGGCCAAGAGGAGCTGGCCTTAGGTGACTATATTAATATCAGGCACACTATCCTTTAAAGCAAAAAGCACTACTACAGACAAGAGGCTCATCTATACATTAATAAAGGGTTCAAGTCACAAAGAAACTACATTCTAAACTGTATGCATCTAATAATAGGCATGTAATGTGCACGCTGACAGAATTATAAGGAGAAATTCAGAAATTATCAGCATGGTGGGAGATTTAATACATCTCTGTTTGTCATAGACGGATCTAGCAGACCAGTAATTAACTAGGGTATAGAAGATTCGAGAGGCACAATTAAATACCTTCATTTATTGAATTTACAGAGAACTCCGCACTCCGTCATTAGAGAGTATGCATTCTTCTCGAGCACACATGGAACACTTATAAAAACTGACCACTTACTGAGCCACAAAATAAGCTTCAACGAATACCAAAGAATCAATATCACACAGACCACATTCGCAGACCACAATGCAATTACATAAGAAATCAAGACGTTAAAATCTATGCATTTAGACATTAAAAAAAAAACACCCTTTCAAATATGACTTGGAGTCATACCAAGAATTGAAGGGTTGTCTCTGCAAAAGAGTAAGTGATGAGTCCTGACCAAGAAGACACGTCAAAAGGTCTCCATATTTTCTAGGCCTTGTTGTCTAGTTCATGTGTGCACATGTGTGCAAACACACACACACACACACACACACACACACACACACACACACCTTTCTCCCAATACAGCCCAAGATGAGCCCACTAAGCAGGACCCGATCATTTCAAGGACACCTACAACTCATCTTCCCAAAGTTAAAATTATCCACGGCCAGCTAGTTTCCAGAGGACCATGATGGGGTGGCCATTCCCCAAGTACATAACCTACGAACGTCTCGTACCTCAGGCTCAATCTCACCTCAGGATGGCTCCACATCGCTCTGTCATCTACGGACTAAGCAGTAAGTATGACGTCCACCTGCCCCACCCTCGGCTCATGTCGGGGCCAAGGGCAGGCCACCCCAAGATGGCCACTTTGGCATGAAGATTATTCTGAAGACAACGGAGACCCTTTGAGCTCAAGAGAAACTTTTGTCTCTCCCTTAACTGCATAGAAGAGTCTAAACCGGAGGATCTTTCCAGAATAAGGGTTATTGCAGAGGTGAATATTATCCGAGTAACCCATTTGTATGGCAGGACACCCCTTTGTTCACCAAACATTGACCCTTTCCACCCTCCTGTGAATTGCATTCCTTCCTTCTGAAGTCCCAGACCCTTACCTCTTCCCTTAGTTTAGAATGACATGTAGACCTCATTTTGCCTGACTGTCTTTGGAAGTTTCATGTCTATGTGGATTCCCCAGTCATATGCTATTAAACTTGACTTTCTCCTGTTAATCTGTCTCATGTCAATTTGGTTCTTAGCCCAGCTAGAGGGACCCTTGCAGGGGACAGGAGTTCTTGCTCCCTGACGTTCACGTGGGCTTCCTGCCATGCAGCAAAGCTCTTCTGGTGCAAGTGTCAGAACAGACTCACGGACACCTGGTTCCTTTGTGCAGGTGTAGTACCAAGTCCTCTTGGAGCACCTGGGTTTATTGTATTTCATTTTATCCACAGCTTACACCTTCATCAGTCGTTATCTTTGCACAAACTTCTTCCATTTCCAGTCTGGTTCCTCCCTCTCATGATTTAAAAAATGTCAGATGAGGGGCCCAGGTGGCTCAGTGGGTTAAGCATCTGCCTTTGGCTCAGGTCATGATCTCAGGGTCCTGGGATCGAGCCCCACGTCAGGCTCCCTGCTCAGCGGGGAGCCTGCTTCTTCCTCTCCCTCTGCCTGCTGTTCCCCCTGCATGTGCTCTCCCTGTCTGTCAAATAAATAAATAAATAAAGTAAAATAATAAAAAAATGCCAGATGGTACAATCCATGTCTAAATCAGTTTTGCAACTCCCAGCATGTTGCTGATGAGACCCACTCATCTATTTTTTTGAAAATTTTTTATTGTGTTAAAATACAAGTAACATAAAATTTACCATCTTAGCCATTTTTTTAGTCCACTCCCTTCCTCCATCTTAACCAATTTTTAAAAGATTTATTTATTTTAGAGAGAGAGAGCGAGAGCGAGTACACATGAGCATGGCGAGGGGCAGAGGGAGAGGAAATTTTAAGCAGACTCCACACGGAGCGTGGAGCCTGATGCGGGACTTTATCCCAGGACAGCGAGATCAGGACCTGAGCCAATACCAAGAGCCAGACGCTTAAGCGACTGCACCACCCACGTGCACCTCCATCTCAACCATTTTTAAGTGCACAGATCAGTGCTATTAAATACATTCACATTGTTGTGCGACCATCACTAGTGTTTATCTCATTTTATTGAATTTTCCCTGACACATATATTCCTAAACATCCATGTTCACAGTAGCGTCAGTTATAAGGTACATTTCCCTCTATACTACCGACCATAACAAAATCCCAATTCTAGTTCTGATTAGAAGGACCTACCATTAATCATTACTCATATACAGTAGTGGGAACGAAAAAAGAACAAAAGGAAGGACGATCATAATAGCTACCCTTAAGCAAAGCGTTTAGTGGGGAGGCTCTATGAAAGCACCATACTTGGCCGTTGGTCTAGAGGCTGTGCTGTATCTTGCTGAACACGTCCATACGGGTAACTGACAGAACAGCAGATCTCACGGGTGCCGTGTCGTGTCACTAAGTCTCTGGAGAGTGGAGTGCATTCCTTGGTTCCTATGACCTACCTGCTTGGAGGACTGCTCTTGTACAACCAGCATCCTTCAAGGCTGTCCCAAAGAAGACCAGTGGGTAGGGTCTCCTACAGGGAGTTGTGACGATTGTGCCACTCATTTCCTGCTATTGCTGTTGCCCTTTTTATGGGGTTTGGGATGGAGTCTTCCAGCAACATTGGTTTAAGAAAATCTCTGGCCTCTGTTTGCCAGCATTATATAGATATTTTTCTGGTGTTACAATTCCCATAAAACCTTGCTGGCCTGAGCATTTTGGGGGGGGGGGCGAGGGTGTCTCTACTATATAGCGCAAACCGGAAACCTCACCTTTCTTCGATAATTCCCAGGCCCTGTAGAGTCAGAACCTCGCTTGGCTAGGGTGCTCTGCTCAATTCCTCTTCAAGGAAGGGTCTTAGCCCCTGAGTACGAATGGTGCGTAATGGGGGGCGGAAGTGTCTAAGGGGAGCATTTCTCCGCTAATGAGCCCAGAGGTTAATTAACCCTGTACTTGTGCACTCCACAGCGGTCCGAGGTCTTTTAAAAGGGAGGCAATTTCACATTTGTCCAGCAGAGGGAGCTCAATGGAAGATACTTTGGAGAGAACTGAGGTTTGGTTTTGGGGGTTTTGTTTCTGTTTTTTTTTTTTTTCTTTTTGAAGATTTTATTTATTTATTTATTTATTTATTTATTTATTTATTTATTTATTTATTTATTTAACAGAAGACGCTTAACGACTGAGCTACCCAGGCACCCCCTTTTTCCTGTTTTTTAAGCAAAGCTGGTGGGATGTCTGGATGGCTTGGTGGGTTGAGCATCTGCCTTCGGCTCCTGTCATGATCCCGGGGTCCTGGGATCGAGCCCTACACTGGGATCCCTGCTCAGCGGGGAGCCTGCTTTTCCCTCTGCCTGCTGCTCCCCCCTGCTTGTGCTCTCTCTATCATCAATCAATCAATCAATCAAATATTAAAGAAAAAAAAAAGCTGGTTTCTCTGACACCTTACATTCCATCCCCAGGAAACCATGCTGGTTCTGCCTCTAGACTACATTCAGGGTCTGGCCACTTGTCCACACCTCCATAAGTGTGGGGTTACTGCTCTGGCCCCAGCCCCTGCCAGTTTCTTATCTGGATCATTGCAGAGAATGCCTAACGCTTGCTCTGCTTTTCCTGGCATCATATCATCTCTCCTCCTCCCACCCAGCAGCCAGAGAGATCCTTTTAAGATCTACATACATCATGTCACGCCTTTGCTCAAAATCTTTCAGAACGAAAGCTGAAGTCTTTAAACCCCATCCCTCTTATCCCCCAATGCCTGCCTGACCACACCTACGCCTCGCCCCCCAGGGCTCCCCTCCTGTTGCTTGAACACCCAGGCATGTTCTTGCTCTTCCCCTTTATGTCCATGGAGCTCACGCCTCGTTTTTTATTTTTGCTTTTTCCATGTCTTTGCTCAAAGCTTGCCTTTTCCATGAATCTTGCCCTGACCTCCCTATTTAAAATTGCAACCACCACCTTCCACACTCCCCAAACTCCTTCCCTAGCTCTATTATTTCCTCTCTAGCGCTTAGGACCTTTTAAAAATTTATTTATTTATTTATTTATTTATTTATTTATTTATTTATTTGAAAGAGAGGAGGGGGAGGGGCCGAGGGAGGAAGAATTCCAAGCAGACTCCCCGCTGGGCACAGAGCCCAACCCCAGGACCCTGAGATCAGGACCTGAGCCGAAATCCAGAGTCTGAGCCGCTCAGGGGCTCCTTAGCACCTTGTGACATGCTGCTCTGTTCTGACTGTAACAGATGCAATTGTTTGTTATGTTTACTGTCTCTCATCTTTCACCCTCGTGCAGTTTGAGGTCCTCAAGGACAGGGACGTTTGCCTGTGTTGTTCACTGTGCTGTGCAAAGGAAAACCAACAGGCCCAGAATGGCGTTACCTGGGCCGGGCCAAGTCACCAAACTCAATCTAATTGCAGCTTCAACCTCCCCCAGAAAGGTCACTCAGGAATTTTCTGATAAGCCCCAATGAGGTCGTGTGTGCATAGGTATTCTCCAACCCCCAAAGGAGGATGAGGTCATGTGCATAAGACATTCTGCCCTCCCTGCTAAGGGCAAGTGACCTTACCTTCCATCTTGTACAGCTCCTTGGAGTGGCCCTCTCCTGGCTCGCTGGGATGCTGCCACAATTATGAATCTTTAGATTAGTTTAGATTAGAGCTTCCAACTTACTTGGTTCATTTTTGTTTTTTAACAGTGCTCAGGGCAGTACCTGGCTCACAGCAGGGGCTCAGTGAATATGTGTGGAGGGGATTCTTCAATACCCTCATTCCCACAGCTAAGATCTTACAGTGTTCTAATCAATGCTCCGATCAACGCTCGAATCAATGCTCTAACTTCATTCTTGGGTGTGGAGGTGGCATAGAGAATCTGCAAGTTAAGGCTCATTTTTTTTAAGTTTATTTATTTTTAGTAATCTCTACACCCAACGTCGGGCTTGAACTCACCACCCAGAGATCAAGAGTCGCACGCTCTTCCCGCTGAGCCGGTCAGATGCTCCTCAAGGCTTGTTCTTATCTGGATCGCAGCAATCACAGGTAGGCTACCCTGGGTTTTAACCATCTTTTGTCAACGGGGTCATTGCTGGATAACAGATTGTCTTTGGTTGCACCCTACGGAAGCCCGTAGCCATGCCCCACACATCCTGCTTGCTGTAAAGTCACCGGAAGCCTCGGTCTCAGAGGACGTGTGAGCTGAGCACATAAGACATCAGGGAAGCACTTCACCACCCACTTCACTACCCCATGGCAAGGACTGCCACCTCCCTTTCTGTGGTCCCGTGTCCTCCTTACACTCATCCCCCCCCACCACGCAGCCAAAGGTTCTCCCAGGCTTCATTATGTGAGAAATGGGGGAAACATTCTCATGTCTATATCATTTAGGTCTCCTTGGTCACAAGTAACAGACTCCAAGGCAATTTATTAAAACATTGGGAGGATTTTTTTTTTAAGATTTTATTTATTTATTTGACAGAGATAGAGACAGCAGGGAGAGAGGGAACACAAGCAGGGGGAGTGGGAGAGGAAGAAGCAGGCTCCCAGCGGAGGAGCCTGATGTGGGGCTCGATCCCATGACGCCAGGATCACACCCTGAGCCGAAGGCAGACGCTTAACCGCTGTGCCACCCAGGCGCCCCAACATTGGGAGGATTATTATAAAGATACAGAGGTGTTTCACAGGGAGCAAAAGCGGGGCCTTACCTTTCATAAAACCCCAGACGTTTCTCCTTATACAATGGGTAGCCCAGTTGCGACAGAATTACTTCTTTTCTTCCCTCAAGAGTGTTATTTATTAAAGGACCTTTTTTGGTTTGATGGCCTTACCAATGATCACGTCTTCCTCTTCTTCCTTCTTAATCGCCCACCTGTTTGGACCAGGTGTTCCTTCTCCATGGTGTTATGTGCGTCAGAAGGGGGCTCCATCCCAAGCCCGGGGCAGAGCCTGAAGTAAATCGTGGCAGTTCCACTTCCCTGGTTGTTGACTGGCTTAGTAATGGGCAAGTATTGGGGTCACTAGGGCAGAGCCTGAGGCAGGGATGATTGCGCAAGTGATTGATGAACCGATTGCCCCGAGGAAATGAGGGAAGCAGGGAAAAGGGAAGGGAGGATGTGGTCTTATTTGGAGATTAGCTTCAATCTGAGTACATGGTGGGCTTTGGAGTGTGAAATGAGCCACATAGTTGCTCCCATCTTGGAACCAGGGGCTAACCTTTCGTACCTCCTTCCTCTCCCCATCAGTCGTCACTGGCTGCAGGCTCCCCTGAAGGAGGGGCAGTTTTGGTGGTGGTGGTGGAAACGCCATAGCAAGGTGGCTTTGGTCACAGTTGCAAGACTTTGGAGTTGCAGACAGCTGTGAGTCCTTACCAATCCACCCTCAGTAAAATCCTCAGCACAGCAAAGGGGATTTGAGTGAGACACCAATGGCGTCCATTACAGGATGGGACTAGGGTGACCAACCATCTCAGTATTCCTGGGACTGTCTTTGTTTTAGCCTGAAAATCCCACATCTCAGACAATCTCTCAGTCCCAAGCAAACCAGGATGGTTGGTCCCTCTACATGGAACCCAAGTTTGGCCAATGATCTCTAGGGGGACGTCTGCCAGGGGGTTTCTGAGAAAGAGATACAGAATGGGTAAACGATCCTTTTTCTTACTCTGGATACTGTTGCCTGGATTTATGCCTGGAATTGTTGTGGTTGCCTGGCAGTCAAGAGAGTCTTCAGGCAAAGTTGACACCATGAAGGGGTGATTAATAGTTACTCCACCTAGAAATCTGGGATGGAGGGTGAACTGAGGTCTTCTGGGTGATCTCAGTATTAGATCACTGTCAAATGGTGGGCCTGTCTTCCCTTCATGAAACACGCAGTGGGAAACAGTGAATGAAGGAGCTCAAAAGAGCAATGGCGTGTGGAAAAAACAGGCAGTAATCAACCTTATGTGTCCCAATTGTACTGTATGGGGGGGGTGTCTTCCCATCCTAAGCCTTAGAAAAGAGGGTGTTTAACATGGACGCCCCCTCTGCCCCAGCTTTCTCTGTGCCCTTCCCCCACCTCCCCCGGCACCTTTTCCCTCTATAGGGGCTAAGGATGGGCTGCCCAAGATGGGCCACTTTGACATGAAGAATAGTCTGAGATGAAGGCAACAAAGATTCTATGAGCTCAAGAGAAACTTTTTAAAAAAGATTTTACTTATTTATTTATTTGAGAGAGGGAGAGACAGAGACAGAGATAGCAACAGAGAGAACTTCTGGGGAGCAGAGGGAGAAGCAGGCTCCCCACTGAGCAGGGAGCCTGACACGGGCTCATCCTAGGACTCTGCGATCATGACCTGAGCCGAAGGCAGATGCTTAACCCACTGAGCCACCCAGGAGCCCCTCAAGAGAAATTTTGCCCCTCTCTTAACTGCATAGAAGAATCTAAACTGGAGGATCTTTCCAGAATAAGGGTTATTGCAGAGGTGAATATTATCCGAGTAACCCATCTGTATGGCAGGACACCCCTTTGTTCACCAAACATTGACCCTTTCCACCCTCCTGTGAATTGCATTCCTTCCCTCTGAAGTCCCAGACCCTTACCTCTTCTCTTAGTTTGGAATGACATGTAGGTCTCATTTTGCCTGACTGTCTTTGGAATTTCCATGTCTGTGTGGATTCCCCGCTCATATGCTATTAAACTTGATTTTCTACTGTTACTCTGTCTCATGTCAATTTCGTTCTTAGTCCAGCTAGAGGGACCTTTGAGGGGACAGGAATTCTTGCTCCCTGACACCTCTTAGAGGACGGTCAACACCATGTATCCCAGCTCTTTCTTGAGATACTCCATCTCTGGATGACCAGAGAGTCAGTCCCTCTCAGTCCCGTGCAGACATCAGTGCCCCCCCCCATCCCTTCCACATTCGCCATTCCCTTCCATACGTTCCCTTCTACACAGATGGTTCTCTAGTCAAGCACCTGCAACTTTCCATCCGAGGCATGTTGAAGCATATTGAGCCTACTTGGGGCAGCCCGGAAATAGGGCAGCTGTGGGGAGTTAACTGTTCTGGAGGTGGCCTTCAAGCAGTGGTAGAGAGGAGCTGGTGGATAGATACCCCAGCTTTGTCACTCTTGGTTGTGACAACTCTGAGGTGGGTTCTCTAAATGATTGAGCCCCGGCTGTCCACAGCAGTCATGCGCTCATTCACAGACCCCGTGTTGGCTTCCTTTTCGTCACTTCCCCAGTCCCCTCCCTGCCCAAGCTTCCTGGGATCGACACCCGGTAACACCATCTGTCCTCAAGAACTGACTCAGTGTCTGTTTCTGGGGGAGCCCAAGTTAAGTCCTTTGTCCGGTCTTAAATGCTCGAGCATCTCCCAATATGATCAGATAATTGCCGGTGAGATTCTCCTCTGTGCAGACTTGACTGAAATCAGAGGGGTAGAATGTGGTCTGACAGAGTGAGAACAGAGGTGGGTTTTCCAGTCTCCAGGGAATTCTGGTAGCTTTTATGCATATTCTCAGATTCTGTATATCACCATTTTTGGTAAATTCTCAGCTAAACATTTACCTGTTATTTCTTCATTTTTATTTAATATTTATTTATTTATTTATTTAAAAGATTTTATTTATTTATGTGACAGAGAGACAGCCAGCGAGAGAGGGAACACAAGCAGGGGGAGTGGGAGAGGAAGAAGCAGGCTCATAGCAGAGGAGCCCGATGCGGGGCTCGATCCCAGAACGCTGGGATCACACCCTGAGCCGAAGGCAGACGCTTAACGACTGGGCTACCCAGGCGCCCCTATTTAATATTTATTTTTATTTAACATTAATATTCATGTATTTATAGTCACTTAATATTTTTTAAAGTTATCTCTATACCCTACGTGGGGCTCGAACTTACAACCTCAAGATCAAGAGTTGCATGTTCCAGGGGCACCTGGGTGGCACAGCGGTTAAGCGTCTGCCTTCGGCTCAGGGCGTGATCCCGGCGTTCTGGGATCGAGCCCCACGTCAGGCTCCTCCGCTATGAGCCTGCTTCTTCCTCTCCCACTCCCCCTGTTGTGTTCCCTCTCTCGCTGGCTGTCTCTCTCTGCCAAATAAATAAATAAATAAAATCTTAAAAAAAAAAGAGTTGCATGTTCCACCGACTGAGCCAGCCAGACAGCCCAATGTTTACATTTTATGACAAATAACTATGGCTCCCAGCTGAGGCACGGAGTTTATTATGATGACATTTCTTTTCTTATGCAATTTTTTGTGCTGCCTGGAATTAATAGTCTCATTTCTTTGGTTGTTTAATTTTCTTTGCAGCTGCTGCTAATTCTGCCCTCCCCTCCTGTGACTTTTCACTATGTGTCCGCAAGGTTGAGCCTGTCCTCCCAGGAGCCCTTGCCCTCCTGCTGCATCTGGACGGTGGGTCTGCGGCTTCACCGGCTTCACTGGCTTCACTCTCCTTTGACACTCTCCCATGTAGAATGCCCAGGTCCCTCGATCCCATTTGTGGCAGAGATTACTTCTCTTACCCAAAAGGAAGCCTTCTCCACATACACACTCTTTTGTACTTTGCTTTTTTCACTGAACAATATATCCTGGCTGTTGCTGGCTCTCAAGTTTGGAGCAAACGTCCTCTTTCTTTTGGACCGACTGTGATTTCTTTCGCCAATCTCCTATGTTTGGATGTAGGAGTTTCTAAAACTTCGCTCTTATAAATAATGCTGAAAAACCTTGTTTTTTCCATATTGTTGGAGGGGTATATTCAGGGTAAATTCTAGAAGTGGGACTGCCAGGTCAAAACATAAATGCCCATCTTGTTAGAGATTGCCGGTTCCTCCTCCGTAGGGACCACACTATTTTGGACTTGAAACAGCTAAAGGAAAAGTGTTTCCTCTGTTCACTTCAGACCCGAACATGCGGGGTTTTCCCCCACAACAACCAATTCTCTAAGTCTCCGTACACCGACGGGGCACCCTACAATTCAATTCCGTTCTGACCCTAACTGCCCAGTAAGTACAGACCCCACAGGTGAAGGGGCTCAGTGCCACGAAATTGCCCTTTACTGCGGACACCAATCGCAATTCCAGGCCTCCCATACTTCTGACCCACCAGCCATCAACTGGGGATTCCTGGTCCTCAGGTTTGATAATTTCCTAGAATGACTCAGAGGACTCAGGGAAACACACCCCTAACTATTACCGATTTATCAAGAACGAGGCAACACGGGAACAGTCCGAGGGAAGAGAGGCACAGGGCCAAGCATGTGGGAGGAGGTGCAGACCCCCGCACCCTCTCCAGGTGCACCCGGCACCTCATTGTGTTCGCCAACCTGGACGGCTCCCCAAACCCCTTCCTTCAGATTTTTTTAAAAAAGATTTTATTTATTTGTCAGAGAGAGAAAGGGAGAGCACACACGCAGGAGCATGGGGGAGTGAGAGAGGGAGAAGCAGGCTGCCCACTGAGCAGGGAGCCTGAGGCGGGACTCGATCCCAGAACCCTGAGATCATGACCGGAGCTGAAGGCAGACGCTTAACCGACTGAGCCACCCAGGCGCCCCTCGTTTAGGGTTTTAATGGAAATTCCATTACATAGGCACAATTAGTGAAATCACTGGCCATTGGTGATTCATTTCATCCCCAGACTCTGCTCTCCCCAGAGGCAGAGGTGGGGTGGAGAGGGGTAGGAGGTGGGACTGAACGTTCCAACCCTCTGATCCTAGGTGTGTTCCTCTGACAACCAACCCCCACCTTCCAGGATCACCTCATTAGCATAAACTCGGGTAGGGTGAAAATAACAAAAGATGTTCCTTTCCTCTGCTCAGGAAATTCCGTTTTAGGAGCTCCGTGTTAAGACCTTGTGGCAGAGACCAATTACATATTTCTCATTACATCACACCAGCGGAGTATGAGAGCACCTGTTTCCCGCAGAGCCTTGCCAACAGGCTCTGTGGTCAAGCCTTTGAACTTCTGCCAGCCTGATGGATGAGAGAGTATTACCTCGTGGTTTAAATTCGCATTTCTCAGTGAGTGAATTGACCATATTTTCATATCTTTAAAGGCCATTTGTTGGTCTTTTTTTGTGTGTAACATCTCATGCTTTTGCCCACTTTTCTTTTTCTTTCCTTTTTTTAAACAGATTTTATTTATTTATTTACTTGACAGAGAGAGAGAGAGAGAGAGCACAAGCAGGGGGAGAGACAGGCAGAAGGAGAGGGAGAAGCAGACTCCCTGCTGAGCAGGGAGCCCAATGCGGGGCTCGACCCCAGGACCCTGGGATCATGACCTGAGTCGAAGGCAGACGCTTCGCGGACTGAGCCACCCAGGCGCCCCTTGCCCACTTTTCTAACAGGGAAGGATTATTGTAGAAAAAGATGCTGTATTCTTTAAAGGTACACGCGATGCTGCCGTGACAAAGAGGCCCTGTAGCAGAGCGGCTTAGGTCAGACAGAGATCATTGCTTTCTGTAAGTGGTAAGAGGCGAATAGCCCAGGGCTTCTAGAGAGTCCCCACGACCCTCAGCATGTGGCTGCCATCGCCCAGTCTTGGCCACTTCTCAATCACCAGGGAGGGGAAACATGAAGAGCAAGCAACTTTTCTTCTAGGGGTGGGATCCAGAGGCCACACACCTCACTACTGCTCCCCTCCCGTTGGCCAGGACACCTAGCGGCAAGGAAGGAATGAAATCTGGCTCCCTGCTGGGCCACCACTTACCCTACTGAGGCTTAAGGGCGGGGTTTCCATTACTAACAGGAAGGAAGGGAGAATCGCTAATGCAGAGCACTTGAGGGGGTCATTGGATCTCTCTGAGGTGAAAGAGATGATGAATGCGTCCTGCCTGGATGACTCACAAGAGAACATGTATTGAGTGGTGACTACGTGGACGCTCCATTCTAAACACTTGGCATGTGTAAGCACTCATCTGTCCATGACGTATGCAATGGCTCTCGTTAGAGAAAGGAAACTGGGGCAGAGAACAATGAATTTGGCTGGAATCTCCCAGGCAATACGATGGAGCCAGGGCAGTCTGGCTCTGAGCAATACTCTTAGTCACTATTTTATTCTGTGTCTGGTCCACATTTAGGTATTTTGAGATATTTTTTGCTCTCTGGGACCAGAACTTTCTCTCCTCTAACACATAAATCTATTTTTCAACTTTCAGACATACGATGCTCATATGCTTTTGTGGAAATGGGAGTGTTTTCCAGGAAAGGGCTGCCTTCCCACCGCGACACTGGAGCCTTACCGGCCACTTGGTGGCCTTCCACTCACGGCATGGCGTGGCTGTTTGGTGGCTGAGACTCCTGTTCCTCCTGCCTTCCCTGTGTGGCCTCGTAATAAACCCCCGTTATATAAATAACTTCGGTGTGGCCCAGGTCCTCGATCCTTGAAAGAGCCCAAACCTCACCCCCTTGTGTGTGAGGCTGGGAGCCTGGCCTTTGCCTTGTGCCGGTCCATATGCCATGAAGCGATCTGGAGCGGGGAGGCCAGGAGCAGCCCCGTGATGTAGAAGCAGCCTTAGGGAGCCTGTGGAGGCCAGGTGGGAGGTGGAGCGGAGGAGAAATGAGGAGACCAATGCAAGACCTTAGGCGTGGGAGGAGCCAGCAAGTTCTAGGGGAGTTTGGGAATTTGGGAATGGATGGGTCCCCGGGAAGAGGAGAGAAGTCTAGTGTGGCTTTCAGGTTTTCTGGGTGGTTGGGGGGGTGCCATCAGTCAAGTTAGAGAGAACACATGCTTGGGTGGCGCAGAGAAGACATTCCTTCTCGGGGGTTGGAGTAGGCTCCCAAAGGACCTCCGGGCGCGGGTGTCTTATGGGCAGCTGTGTGTAAGAGTCTGGAGCTCAGATGAGAGAGGTCTAGAGAGAGACTGGGGAGGCATGAGGGTACAGGGGAGAGCCGCAACAAGGAGTGGGAGTTAATATAGGAGACAAGAGGTTTGAGAATGAAATTGTAGGAACTTGCTAACACTTACTGAGCTTCTGCCATGTGCCAGGCACGGAGGTGAGGATGTCCTTTCTATACTTTCATCTCCTTTAATCCTCAAACAACCCCGATATGTGGTATTACTATAATATGTGGTATTAACAATACACGGGTGTGGGTATTATTATGCGATTCCCCTCTTAGGGAAGAGGAAACCGGATCTGCCTCACGACGTGACTTGCTCAAAGTCTCACGGCAAATTGGTGGTGGAGCCAATCACCAGCCAGGCCACTCATATGTAGTTTGTACATAAGTTTCATTTTATGTGGGGTGTGCCCAGAGGATAGAGGGTCTCTGGAAGCACTCCTGGGTCCTCTGCTGCTTTGTCCCACCCCCCACTCCCACAGGGCTCCCCCCTTCCATTGGCTCAGCACTCATGTTTTCAACTGTGTCCCTTTGAGGACAGCTGCTGATGTCGTGGTCCTGGGTGTGTTTGATTTCCCCTGATGCTGGGACTCTCTGCACGGCTGGGTCAGGCCTCCCGCTCCTTTGGCCAGAAGCAGCCCATTTTTGTTTTCCAGACGGGAGTGTCCTCGCCATCTGCCCCGTCTGCCTCTCTAGTGGGTCTGTACTGTACTGTTCTGTACTGTGCACATTCCAGCCCACCACACCTGTCGCTGGCTCCCCACAAGCTGGCCCCTCTACAATGCATTGCCTTTGCTCATGTAGCCCCCCTGGCCAGAATGCCTTTCCTCCCCAGTGCGGACTGGCCATCTCTTACTCATCCTTCGAGGCCCAAGTTAGATGCCACCTCTCCTGTGATGCCTTCCCCTGTTGTTCCAGACTCACTCCCAATGCCGCTGTGCTCCCGTAGAACTAGGTTCGCATCGCTGTTAGGGTAGTCATTGTACCAAACTGTAATCGTGTGTTATGTGTTTGCAGTCGCCATTGACAACATGGTGACCTCCTGGAGGACAGGGATGAGCTTTATTCCTCTTTATATTAGCCTTTGTTCCCAGAGCATGCGCACGATGCCTGGTACAGGTGGGCGCTCGGTAAATGTCGGTGAGCGAGCGGTGGGGTGAATAACCTGGGGGACAGGGTCCGCCCCACCTGCACCTTCCCGGCGCAGCCTCTAGAGGGCAGTCTCACACCGCACGCGGCTTCTCTGGCCCCTGCCCCCAGTCACTTCCTTTCCATCCTTGGCAAAGCCGGACACAGGTGTACCTGTTTTCACTCACTGAAAGAAATCCAAAGAGGATCTTTGCTTTTACGAAAAAAGCGGAAATAGCCCTTGCTCAGCGTTAGTCCTGCAGCGAGCAGAATGATCGTGGACGCAGTGAGGACTCCCAGCCGCAGAGCGGCCCCGCCAGGCTCCCCCTGCGATCCCTCCCAACCACACTCAGATCTCAGCACCAAGCCTCCGGAGCTCTGCACTGTGAGCATCTGTGCTTTATTTCCATCTATTTTGTGCATTCATTCGCAAGAAGCATCCTAAGGTATCAGAAAGGCCTAAACGGATTTTCCATATAAATTAATGGTAATTGCTTTCTCACTTTGTGCCACTTCGGCTTACAAAAGGTCTACTTCTGGATATCCGGGAGAAATCTGTAGATAGATAGATGGGTGGGTGAGTGGGTGGGTGGAAAGACAGGTAGGGTGTGTGTGGTCCAGACAGGCCCTGGAGTTGACAAGCTCTGGGACCCAGGATTTAATCAAGCCGGTTCAGGCGCTAGAGGCACGGCGGCCCATCCCTTAGACCCACAGACGTAGGCCTAGGGACTATGGGTGAAACATGGAAAAATATTATTGGTTTCAAAATAAAAAGAGAAGATTGCAAAATGGAAACTCAAATATTTAAGTAAATGGCTACAAAACAAAACATCAGCCAATCGACTGCCACTCCATTTGTACGTAGTTTGTATATAAATCACCTTGCACGTGGGATGGGAGTGCATCTGAATGTGTTTGGTGTGATGTGGGCACAAGTGTCGAGGGCCCTGGATGTCCTTGAAAGGGCCCTGGGAGGGAGTAAACCCAACGGAGTGTTCTGTGGAAGCCCGGACTCCCCGCCAGAGGGCTCTGGGTGCCGCTCCTGAGCTCAGCCGCTGAGTGGCTGCGTCAGAGGCTGCCGGTCCAGGGCCTGGAGCCGAGCCCGGAAAGACAAGGATCGGTAACAAAGGCTGCCCTCAACCACCCTTTCCTGATCTTGAGATGAGATGGAAGAGGGGTGGTATTTCATTCACTCAAGTTCCTACACTGGCGAGATGCTGGTTAGGAAAGATGCTGTCCCCTGGGACTTCCCGGGGTGGCATGAACAGGAAGCAAGAATAGAACTGAGCGACTCTGAATTTAAGTCTGAACCAGTCGGCATTGGGTGGGGACCCAGGCAGGCTTCTGGGAAGAGGCAGCATTTTGCGTGGGTCCTGACGGGTGAGTCAGCATCCCATGGGCAGTACGTGAAGCATCCTAAAAGAGCAGGAGAGAGGGAAAGGGAGACTCCAGGGCCTGTCCTCCAGGCCTCACCGAATGTCTTATGTTTCCAAATGACACATGCAGGGCTGCAGATCGGGGAGGTAATCACCATCACAAGGGCCACTTGCTGTGTGCCCCCTTGCAGCCAGACCCTGTGCTAAGCCCCTGACATATACTGTCTTACTGAATCCTCTCGGTAACCCTAGTGCGAAGTAGATGTTATCAGGTTCGTTTGACAGGCCGGGAACGGAAGTCCGGAGAGCTTAAGGAAGCCGTGGCAAGTCAGGATCCGAGGGCAAGGCTGTCTGACTTCAAATCAGTGTTCTGGATCACGACCTCGTACCGCTTTCAAGGAGGCCTGCCCAACTTCACGGGGCTGTTAATTAAGTGGCGGAGCGGAACATTTATTGAGGGCTGATAATCAATGTGGCAGACGCTGTTCTAAACGCTTTACACATTTTAACTCGTTGAGCTGAAGTGGAGACTATAATTGTCATTGCCATATGGGGAAACCGAGGCCAAGAGAGCCTAAGTAATTTGCCTGAAGTGGTTGCCGGGTGGTCTAGTTCCAGGGTCTGGGCTCTTGCCGGCGATGCTTTACTAGCCTGCCTCCTCGACGAGACACGAGGTGTGGGGTGGTCACAACGTGGGGCGGCAGACCCAGGGGCTGGAGATGTAGTGGTTTGTGAGGTGTGTGAGGGAGCTGGGGTAAGGAAGGACACCCCAACCACAGGAGACAGGGGGTGTTTCTCTCTGCTGTTTCCTCAGAAGGAATTCAATGATGACTTCTCAACGAGACTACTGAGCGCGTAATGTCTCCCCAAATATCATCCTTTTTTTTTTTTTAAGATTATTTATTTATTTGACAGAGAGACAGCCAGCAAGAGAGGGAACACAGCAGGGGGAGTGGGAGAGGGAGAAGCAGGCTCCTAGCAGAGGAGCCTGATGTGGGGCTCGATCCCAGAACGCCGGGATCACACCCTGAGCCGAAGGCAGACGCTTAACGACTGAGCCACCCAGGCGCCCCTCCCAAATATCATCCTTACGAGTTGTTTTGTTGAAATGTTTTTTGATTAGCAAATACAGCCATTTTGGGGGCGCCTGGGTAGCTCAGTTGTTAAGCGTCTGCCTTCGGCTCAGGGCGTGATCCCAGAGTCCTGGGATCGAGCCCCACATCAGGCTCCCTGCTCCACTGGAAGCCTGCTTCTTCCTCTCCCACTCCCCCTGCTTGTGTTCCCTCTCTCGCTGGCCGTCTCCCTCTCTGTCAAATAAATAAATAAAATCTTAAAAAAAAATACAGTCATTTTGAAATAAGGGCTCTTTTGTCTATGGCCATAGCACCATGAACGCAAGATCTCCTCTGAAATAGGGGGCTCCTTTTTCCCTTGTGACCAGGGCTGCCAGTCTGCCGGAGCTTTCCTGAATGGCTTGCACAGTCCTCCAGCTAGGGCGAGGAAACCACTTTGTCGAGAGGGATGGGGGCAAGACAGGGCTGTACAGAGAGAATGGCTGGTGTGAATGTGGTCAGAGATGCACTTAAGTGATGAAGAGGAAACCTGCCCTGGCTCTGTCCCCTAATAAATCTTTTCAGGTTCTTTGGGACCAGTTGTAGGTTTCCTGGCTCAAAGGAGAATAATGGCAGGTTGATGGGGGTGAAAGCTATAGGGAGACACAAAGCATTAATAATGAAGCACATGGGCTCTGAAGTTGGACTGTCTGAACTCAAATCCCAACTCTGTTACTGTATGACCTTGGGCAATTTACTCAATGTCTGTCTTGATGTTCCATCTGTAAAATGGGTATATTAATGATATCTTTAATCACGAATTGTTCATTCATTAATATTAGATCAATGGCTTGTTGTAGGGTTTAAAATCACCAAATACAAAGTGCTTAACACCCCCCCCCCCCCGCTTACCACGTAAGCATTCAATGCCAACTATTTTACTCAAATCCAAAGGAGATATTGTATAGTTGCTGGGGAACAACAGAAGCAATCCTATTGTTCCGGCTATATGAACAGAGACTGAAGTTGGCTACAGGAAAAATTTCCCCACAATAAAGGGTGTGAAGCCCTGAGCAGATTATAAAAGCTCTTTGGTTTCTTCCCAAGGGCCATTTTCGTCTGGGAGGGGGTCATTTCTGGGGGCAGGGAACTGGAAGATTTGCCCTGGTGATGGGCGTGCCTGTTTGGTTTCCTGAATCCATGGCAGTTCAGTTGATAAACAGATGCTCTGTTTGGCTTTGCGGCGGGTTTACAGGCGGGAGACGGAGCGCCTGCATTGCCAAGGTGCCCGTTTCTAGCAGTTTCCTGGACCCGGGTACATTTCTGTTTTACAAGTACTCCCGCGATCCTGCCTCAATCTCCCTACTGCTTAACCATGACAGGTGCTTCTCCTGGGCTGAGTGGGGGCTGAGCTGCGGGCGAGGTGGGGTTGTGTGGGGGAGGCAGGGATGGGTCCCCGTGATGGGGGTGATGGGGACCGACCTGCATCTGGGTGGCTTTAGAAGGATTTGTCCCGACTTGAAGGTAGGCTGGAAAGCCTGGCAAGGAAACTGTTACTGAAGGGGTGGCAAGCGGTGAGGGAGGGAGGCTCTGGCCAAGCAGTTCTTATCTTCGGGGAAAGTTTCAGGGTCATTGTCACTTGCTGGGACTTTCCTGGACTGTGAACTTAATTGCGGAGGACAGGCTGGTGAGAGGAAGTCAGGCTCAGCGCCACACCCATCCCTCCCCTCCCCCACAGCGAGTTTGCTGTTTCCCCAAACGGGAGTGTTACACCCCTAAACCCCGCTCCAGCCCCGCCCGCCCTGGCTCGGCCACCTTCCTCATCCTCGCTAAGCCTTGGCTCCCCTCCTCTATAGAAAGGGATACTGGAGCGCCTGTGTGGCTCAGTGGGTTAAGCCTCTGCCTTGGGCTCAGGTCACGATCCCTGGGTCCTGGGATCCAGCCCTGAACCATCATCCCGAGGTCATGGGATTGAGCCCCGCATTGGGAATCCCTGCTGAGCGGGGAGTCTGCTTCTCCCTCTGTCTCTGCTGCTCCCCCTGCTTGTGCTCTGTTTCTCCAATAAGTCTTTTTTTTTTTTTTTAAGATTTTGTTTATTTATTTGACAGAGAGAGAGAGAGGGAACACAAGCGGGGGAGAGGGAGAGGGAGAAGGAGGCTTCCTGCTGAGCAGGGAGCCCCACGCGGGGCTCAATCCAGGACCCCGGGATCATGATCATGACCTGAGCAGAAGGCAGACGCTTAACGACTGAGCCACCCAGGCGCCCCAGTAAACAAAATCTTAAAAATAAAAAAAAGGATAACAACAGCACTGACCTACAGTACACACTCAATGTGTGTTGTGTTTAAATAACATGATAATTAAGAGTCCTGGGGTTGGGGGGGTGTAGAGAGCTTCTTTCTGGGGCACAGACCGGGAGGTGGTCAGAGGCGTAGGGCAGTGAACGACCTCTCAGGGAGCAGATGTTGAAGATGAATGACAACGGGTGTGAAATATTGACCCAGGGAAAAGTGCCTGGTGTTTGTCCACCGAACCCGTGCGGCAGCTTCCGTGGGAGGAGGGGCAGAAAAGGGCCCCAGGTCAGGAGGGCCATGCTCCCGCAGGCTTGCCCAGGGCAGCCTCGCCGAGGTCCGGAGGAACACAGTCCCCCCAGCTGGGGGATTTCGAGAAGGGTGCTTAGGCTGGGAATCAGGGCAGGCACCTCACCTGTGCACACGCATCTAAAAAAATGGTCCTTTTTTTTAAGCTTAAAAAAACCCAAGCAGATGGAAATGTTAGTAGTGATTGTGTTTGCTTGCTCGAACGATACTTGACTTTTTCTCCCTACTTCATGCATTTCAAATGTTCTTTTTTCTTTAATATCTTGTTTGGGAGAGAGAGCGTGAGTTGGGGGGTGGCAGAGGAAGAGGGAGAAGCAGACTCCCTGCTGAGCAGGGAGCCCGATGTGGGGCTGGATCCCAGGATCCTGGGATCATGACCTGAGCCCAAGGCAGATGCTTAACCAACTGAGCCACCCAGGTGCCCCATTTTAATGTTCTTTGAGGAGCATGTATTGATTTTTAAAAAGGGAGAAGGTAGGCGCATCTGCATGTCTGTTCAGTTCCTAAAATCAAAGGTTTCTTTCCAGCCCTACCCTCCCAGTATTTGACGCTGTGGAGTGAACCCCTTTCCTGAAGCTGTTTTCTCGCTCGACTTCCAGCTGTCACTCCTCTCCTGGCTTTTCTCCCCTTCTTGGAATGCTGCCCAGCCCCTAAAGTTGATGTTATTCGGGGTCTGTCCTCAACTCATCCTTTCCCTCTTCTCCGTCCAGGCCAGCGCCTGCCCTATGTCAACAATGACTTCCAGCCCTGACCCAGCCCTTTGCTGGAACATTTCTCCCACGGCCTACTGACTATCCCTACGAGTCCCTCAGATTCAACTTGCTTAAAACTGGAATATTCCCTCCCTGAAACCCCTCTTTCTTCTGTATCGTCTCCCTTGGTGGTCTGGGTCAGAGCCCTAGGAATTATTCTTCCCTACTTTTTGTAGTGGGTTGAATGGTGCTCTCCTCCCCCCCCCCCCCAAGAGAGGTTCCATGTCTTAATCCGCAGAACCTGTGACCATTACAGCTAGAGGGTATTGCCTTATAGGACAGAAGGTATGATCATCTTTTCTCTTGGGTCATTCGGGTGACTCCTACATCCAACAAGTGTCCTTAAGAGACATGCAGAGAACACGCACTGAGGCGGTATTGTGACCATGGAGGCAGAGACTGGAGTGAAGCCACAAGCAAGGAATGCCAACAGTCACTGAAAGAACGGACTGTCCCCGACAGCCTCTGGAGGAGTGTGGCCCTGCCAACACCACCTTGGTTTTGAACATCTAAGGGCCTCCAGAATGTGAACGGTGGGAGGATGATTTTGTTGCTGGAAGGTTCCCAGTTAGTGTTCATTTGTCATGGCAGCCCTAGGAAATTAACGTACCCTCATTCTTTCGCATTCAATGGATCACAAAAATCCTGTTGATTTCAACTCCTTAAACAGCTCTGTGTTTCCTCTCTCACGCGTCTCCAGTCTGGTCCAGGCCCTGGCTGCTCTCTTGAGCTAGTGCGGTGAGGGCTCTCCTCACTGCTCTTTCTTCCTCCAGGCTTCCCCTGCTTCCTGTCCCTACCCCCCAATTCATTCTCCACAGTGTTCCGACAACCCAGAACCACAGGGATCATTCTGGAAGACAACCTCGATTACATCATTCCCTTATTAAAAATCTCAAAAGCGGGGCGCCTGGGTGGCACAGCGGTTAAGCGTCTGCCTTCGGCTCAGGGCGTGATCCCGGCGTTACGGGATCGAGCCCCATATCAGGCTCCTCCGCTATGAGCCTGCTTCTTCCTCTCCCACTTCCCCTGCTTGTGTTCCCTCTCTCGCTGGCCGTCTCTCTCTCTGTCAAATAAATAAATAAATCTTAAAAAAAAAAAAACCTCAAAAGCTCTCTATTGCCTCTGCTAAGACCAAGTCCACCTTATTGCTCAGAATGGGACACAGGCCCTTCCCAGACTGGTTTGAACCTTCCTTCCAGTCTCCTCTCTTACTGTGCCCCACCAGGGCCTCTGTGCTCTCATCACGTGGGTGGTGGCAATTCCTTCATCCCAACATGCTCCTTTGAAGCTCCTGTTCTTTTTTTTTATAGAACACTTTTAATTTTGAGATAGCTGTAGGTTCACAGCCCAGTTGCAGAAAACAGTACAGAGAGATCCTGTGTACCCTTTACACAGTTTCCCCCAACATTTTGCAAAACTTTGGTCTCGTCTCACAACCGGGGTATCAACACTGATACCATCTGAGATGTCCCAGGTTACTGGCGCTCATTCACGTGTAGTTCCATGTGGTTGTACCCGTGAAGGTTTCTTATCGACCAGCACAGTCAGGGTGCAGCTCTGTCACCACACGGACCCCTGGCATAGCCTTCAGACCATACCCCCCTTCCCTTTCCTTCCGAGCCTACCAGCGACCGAAGCCCTGGCAATCACTGGTCTAGTCTCCATTTCTCTCATGTTGAAGTTTCAAGGGTGTTAAGGGAACATATAGTATGTAACTTAAAAAGCTTTGCAAATTGAGCATAATTCCCTGGAGACTTCGGTCAAGTTATTGTGCAGACCAGGTTTGTTCCTTTTTATTGCCGAGGAATATTCCATCCTGTGTCTTTTTCTTTTTAAAAGATCTTACTTAGGCCGCCTGGGTGGTTCAGTCGGTTAAGTGTCTGCCTTCGGCTCAGGTCATGATCTCGGGGTCCGGGGATTGAGTCCCGCATCGGGCTCCCTGCTCCGCGGGGAGTCTGCTTCTCCCTCTGCTTGTGCTGTCAAAGAAATACAATATATTTTTTTAAAGATTTATTTATTTGCCAGAGAGAGAACAAGAGTGAGAGAGAGAGAGCACACAAGCAGGGGGAGCAGCAGGCAGAGGGAGAAGCAGATTCCCTGCTGAGCAGGGAGCCGGATGTGGGACTTGATCCCAGGACCCTGGGATCATGACCTGAGCCAAAGGCAGATGCTTAGCCAACTGAGCCACCCAGGCGTCCTATAAATAAATAAGATCTTAAAAAAAAAGAGGGCACCTGGGTGGCTCAGCATGGAATCAGAGGCAGGGCAGCAGGACGAGACATGGCAAGGGAAGAGGCTTCTGTGCCACCCAGAGCTCCAGCCTGGAACGCGGGGAGTCCTGAAGCCTGGGATTCTGAGACACTCCGATGTGCTGATAACCACCATGCCTCGCCACCCTCACTCCTGTCCCTGGAGCTCAAATGAGCTTGTTATGTGATTCACCTAAATTATAGTCTTTTGGGACAGAAACTGGTTTCTTTTCTTTTCTTTTTTTTTTTTTTGATTTTTAAATACTTACTTTGGAATAATTATAGATTCACAGAAAGTTGCAAGTTGCAAGTTGTCTACTATCTACTTTCCCCCAATAGTTACATTTTTTACGTCACTGTAGTATAATACAGAAACCGAGCAAATTACGTTGGTACAATGTGTATGTCGCTCTCCTTCTGAACTATGACTTTGTTTTCACCAAGAAAGTAGGGGGGCCTCAGTGGGGACAGCCTAAAGGGCCTTGTAGGTACTGCCTAAGGCTCCTGGGGTGGGGGTGTCTCAGCCCCTTCTTTTTATATTCTAGTACTTCTGCTTAAAAGTCCTTTGCATTCTGGGCCCTTCTCTGACTTCACTGCTCCCTCCCCCTTTGTAGACACCCTCAGAATACAATCCCATTTTTGCCTGCCATTTCTGTCCCTCAACCTCTTCAAAAGTATTCTTTTTTTTTTTTAAAGATTTTATTTATGTATTAGAGAGAGAGCATAAGCAGGGGGAGGCGCAGAGGGAGAGGGAGAAGCAGGCTTTTCAGTGAGCAGGGAGCCCGACATGGGGCTCGATCCCAGGACCCTGGGATCATGACCTGAGCCGAAGGCGGACACTTACCCGACTGAGCCACCCAGGTGCCCCCAAAAGCACGCTTATAAGACCTCATTGACTTGGGCCTTGATCACACCTTTGCGAACGCTTAGGTCTCACCGCCCTTCTGTCCTCAGTCTGTGAAATGACTTCCCTTATCTTTGTATCCTTAAATTGCTTTCGTGAGTGACTCTTTTCCCCATCAGATTAGGAGACCCCTGAAGCCCAAGATTCTCTCCCCCAGCAGTTCAAGAGTTCCCTGAGGGCAGAGGGGATGTCTTCATCAATCTTGCAGATACCTCCAGGGAAGAACTTTTCTATTTTTTGAAATCCTGGCCCTATGCTAGTTCTGCACACTGTGGGTGCTCAATAAATGTTGATTGACTGAGTAAACAATAGACTTTGTCCCCAGAGTGCCATATTCTTTCTTTCCACAGGGAGAAAGTAATAACATTAGGCAGAGCAGGCTGGATCCCTTAATATGATTATCTGAAATTTGTGGCTGGTGACTCTCTCCCCCAACTTTATTGGGTACATTCATCTCCACAGAATAGATATTCCCAGAGACCACTAATGCTGCCGGCCGAATGGTGGGCTACTAATAATTGCCCTGGCCCTGTTCATCGTGATTCCATCACAACCGAAGCTGCTACCTGCTTCCAGCCCAAGGCGGGGAGGACCCCAACGCCGTTGTGGCAGCGGGTTCTACTGAAATAAGTACACTCTAACCAAGTTCGAGAATGTGGGCCAGCTCCGTATCTGTATGTGAGACATTCTACCGCGAGTCAATGGATGACCGTAGCAAGTTATTTTTTTTAAACTTTTAAAAGTACAACTTGAGATAGAATGCACACAGCTCACAGTTCACCCATTTAAATTGTATATACGTCAATAGTTTGTAGTATACTGAGTTGTGCAACCGTCTCCATGATAAATTTTAGAACACGTTCTTTACCCCCCAAAAGAAACTCCATACCCATAAGCAGTGACTCTCCAATCTCCCCCCAACCCTCAGCCCTAGGAAAACACTCACCTATTTTCTTTCTACGTTTTTGCCTATCTTGGACGTTTCATAAAAATGGAATCACACACTACTTGGTCTTTTGCGATGGGCTTCCTTCTTCCCCTTAGCCTGTTTTCAAGTTCCTTCCATGTTATGACATAGCAGTACATAATTCCTTTTTTTTTTTTTTTTTTAAATAGGCTCCATGCCCAGCCTGGAGCCCAACAAGGAGCTTGAACTCACAACATCGAGATCAGAGTTGGATGCTTAACCAACTGAGCCACTCAGGTGCCTCTCCGTTTTTTTATTTTTATTTTTTATTTTATTTTTAAGTAATCTCTCCATTCAATGTGGGGCTCAAAGTCACAACCCCAAGATCAAGAATCACATGCTCCATTGCCTGAGTCAGCCAGGCACTCCTCAGACCCCCCCCTTTTTTTTTTGCCTAATCATATCTCATCCTCTAGATATACTGTATGTTATTTGCCCATTCATTCATCCACTGATGGGCATTTGGGTTGTTTCCACTTTGAGCAAGTTATTTCTCGAGGTTTCAACTTATTCATCTATCAAGATGCGAGCCGATAGCTGTCTGCTTCAGAGATTACTGAAAGCAGGCATGGAACGTACCAGCACGGCCTGAGCTAGGAGGCACTACACGCGTGCGGAGACGTTATGTTGATATTTACACGAGAGCCGCCAGAGTGCTGGGGCCGGTGGCCCAGAGTCTGTGGCCCGCTGCTGGTTACTTTAAGGCAATTAGGTGTCTCTGGCTCGGATCCCCATGTCGAGTCCAGTTTGCTTTTTTCTAGGTGGCCGTCTGCAGCTCTCAGCCCGGGCCTGTCGACGCATTACCATCTGTTGCTAGGAGACCAGGTTAGAGCTGAGCTCGGTGCAGTCCACTGTCGCTGCGGAAGATCACCCGAATCACAGGGGAAGGATATTGAAACATCAAGGCCATTTTGTGTCATCCTGATTTTCAGCAAGACCAGGGAGAAGGGCCGAAGCCACAGGTGTTCTGGGGGGCCTAGGTGTCAACTCTCATTTTTCTGATTTTAATTTGCTTCCTCTCATCTCTCTCTCTCTCTCACACACACGCGCGCGCGCACACACGCCAGGGTGACTTTTTCCCCACCACCCGTGACTTAAGTGTGCTAAGGAATGCAAAAACATTTTAATGTTAGACCAAGAAGTGAATGAGGAAGGAACACTTGTTGCCGCAAAGATGCTAAAATCCAATCCGGGCACCCGTACTGTTTGCTCCCGGAACTTCCTGCTCCTCTCTGCGGGTATTTTATAGCCCTAACGTGTGGGTGCGAGGAAGTTAGAGGGGGAAGGCTGGGGTGAGGCGTGGATTATAGAATGATTGTTTCCTTTTGCTAGGAGCTGCCTGGAGCAGAATTTCCCCTTCAAAGCCTTGGTAAGAGCAGCTGGGGATAATGAACAGTGGTTAAAGATGCTTTGTTTTACATCCAGCAAAAAGGATCATTAACACAGGTTTTTTAACCAAGCCTATGGAAGGGCTCCTGCTGCTGTTGGTAATCACGGGCACCCTCGGGGTAGCAGGGGCAAAGGGCTGGGTAATTCACCGGAAAATGGTGTTCCCTGATTTGGATTACATGAGCCGCTGCCCTCCTCCATTCACGTGCTTCATGAAGAGCTGACGAGTGCAAAATAAACGACGGTGCACTTCTTCACTGGAAAAACCTGGGGAGCAGCAGACATTCTGCCGAGGGGAGGGGGATCTGCTGGGAAAACGGTGGTACCACGTCCCCGTTACATTTCTGTACTGGAGTTAGTCTTACTGTCCCGTGATTCTTAAGGGGCAAAAGGTTTGAGTCCAAGAGACATCCCCTTGAAATGGTGAAACAGGAGGAGGAAGAGTATAGTTTTTCTTTTCTTTTATTTGAGAAAGAGCGAGCATAGGGGAAGGGGCAGAGGGAGAAAATCTCCAAGCAGACTCCCCACGGAGCACGGAGCCCGATGCTGGGCTTGATCTAGGGACCCTGAAATCATGACCTGAGCTGAAATCAAGAGTCAAACACTTAACCAGCTGAGCCACCCAGCCGCCCCAGGAGTGTAGTTTCATCTTCATTTTATCAAAGGAGAATAAAGACGAGTAGCCATGACCAGAACAATACTAGACGGCTCGTCTAGGGCGTAACTGACGTCAGGGAAAATCCCAGAGGAAGTTGACTCAACCTTGCTTGTGACATCATGTTTTACATCATTCAGAAGTTTTTGTACAAGTCTCTATAGTGACCGGCTGGTTGACTGCCTGAGAGTCATTTCCGTTTGTTCAGTCCCGGGGTGGGTTGGGGGTGGGGGGCTGAGGGGTCGTGGTGAGAAAATGGAATTGCCTTTTTTTTTTTTTTGAGATTTTATTTATTTGGTCAGAGAGAATGAGAGAGAGAGAGCGGCAGGCAGGGGGAGAAGCAGGCTCCCCACTGAGCAGGGAGCCCGAAGTGGGACTCGATCCCAGGACGCTGGGATCACGACCTGAGCCAACAGCAGACGCCCAACCAAATGAGCCACCCAGGCGCCCCTGGAATTGCTTTCTCATCGTTCAATTAGGCAGATCTGGATGGAGGGAACTGAACCTAGTTCACAAAGAGTGCCCAAATGCACACTGCCCCCTTTCACAAAGTGCATGGGAAGTTAGAGCAAGCAGCCGGGGTCCAGATTGCTCAAACTAACGCTCCACCGCCTTCCTCTCCGTCTCCAGATCACTGCCAGGACACTCTTGCTGACTAGTTTAGACAAGTGAAATCGCTTGGTGGGCTCTACAATCCCTACAAGGCTGTTGGTTCCCCTTTTCTCAGAAGCTTAAAACAAAGGACCAGAAAGTCAAATTACCGAATTTAAATGACCAATGTCCCCAAAATAGGATGAGTTTATTTTTAGTGTTAAAGAGATTAACAAACAGTTCTCATTATTCTGACTTATCCATATTCAAACTCATCTGCTCAGAAAGTTGCAGACCCAGACAGTTTCTAACAAGTCCTACTGATCACTAATCATTAAGAAAGGACTTACAATAAAGGTTATGTGCGGTTATGTGCATAGGAAAGATCGAAGAGTAGAAAACGCCAAACAGAGGTATCCAGAGAGAAAGAAGGCTTTCTGTGACTGAAATATTTTGTGTTCATGGTTCAGGAATAAGATGCTTCTGCTGGGAGCTGAGAAACCAAGATGAGAAACCTTTGGTATCCCAACTGGATGTGAGTTCTGTGCGGTGGCATCTGTGGCTAGTTTAATCCTACCAGTGGGACAGAGAGACCTGAGGAGGAAGAGGAAGACATTCTCGACCTCTGCTCAGTCAGCAGCCGGAGGGTTAGGACTGCGAATACGCCCACGCCTGACCTCAAAGGGCACTGGGACACCTCGGAAAACGCATCACTTAGTACTCAAGTCAAGCCGGTTGTGAATGAAGGGCCAGCTCGGTGGCAGCCCAGGGCCCTTGTCCCGGGGACCCTCGGCAGGCTGGGCACCAGAGGCGAGGATGATGCAGCTAGTTAGTGATGTGAAAGGTGGTAACCCGCAAGGCTGGCCGTGACAGCCCCCACCACTATTCTGCAGAGAATCGACTGGACTCCACACTTGGGGCAGCAGGACTGATTAAATCCCTAGTAATTTCATGTTAGGCGGGGTCGTGGGTCACAGATCTAAGTAGAAGCAGGTTCTACTCTATAAAACTCGAGGTACAGTACAGAGCAGGAGGCTGGGGCGCTCAGAGAGTGTGGCAGAACACATGGTCTTCAAAGATCTGCTTCTCTTTTGCCGGGAAGGTCTTGTCACAAATCGGACAATTCAAACAAAGGCTCTGCGTACGCTGCTCCGCGGCGCCATCGAAAAGGTCATCAGCGAAGCCTGACTTGCAGGTGGGGCATCTCCTGACGCCGAGCTGGGAGGAAGAGCAAAGACGTCAGGACAGTCGTAAGCTCTGTGCGGCAGAGGCCACGTCTCCTGTTCTCTTATAGCCTCGGCACGGAGCACAGTGCTTGGCACGTGGGAGGGGCTCTAGAAGCAGAGGATGAATGAACGACGTCACATCTGGAGACGCTCACTGAGGCTTTCTCTACCCCAGGATTGAAAGGACCTTCTATTGTCAGAGCACTCCAAGAGCTTCCAGCCCAGAAGGGGCACCGGACATACCTTGCTGGGCTGGCTGGCTGCCTAGTTCACATATGCTCCCTAGTTCTGGCACCAAACTCAGCTCACAGGTGGAGGCCTACAGCAGAAAGCTGGTGGGCGACCTGGGCTTTCTTCTCCCCACCTCGACGGGCTCCCTCAGCTTCGGGTTTGCCCCCACTGATCCAGCTGACTTCTGGAGTTACCAGAATGAACCAGTTTCCCTACGGTTCTCCCACGAACTGGGGCAGGAAGGGGCATTTCGCAAGGATTTGATGTAGACAGGCTCATGATTCACATACTTACCAGGCTTGGGGCCGAACTCTCCTGGATACCTGAGGATCATGAAAAAGATTTCATTCGATGAAAGAAATACCACCCCTGGATTCTCCAGCTGTGCTCTAGCAGCTGGTTTTGTAACTCCCCTTGTTCCCTTTCTCCCCACGGCCTCTGACTCTCTCCTATGTACTACCATTAACTGCTGATAGAGGGGAGCGAGGTCAATGATAAAGGGAAAAGAGGAAAAAATCATGACGTGGCATTTTCGATAGCCATGTGTATGCTATAGAATCAGGAAGAAAAAAGCCTCTTTTCAGTATGGGGAAAATGAGATTTTAATAAAAACCGTCACGATTTAATAAGAAAGCAACTTGAGAATAGATTTTAAGACTGAAGCCATGCAAACAGGTATTTTTAAATGAAATGCTTAAAAATATTTTCAAAGAGAAAATAAATGTGTACCCCTGCCTGATGTAAAGATTTGGTTGTGACTCTTAAGAGAACACGACTGCTTTAAACTGTCCAAAGAAAGGAAACGAGGTCTTCTTTTGGAGACATAAGAGGAAAAGTTCCCTGTTCCCTTGTCCCTGGCAAGAACAATCTGACCCTCTGTCCTTGAGTGACAAGAGTGGTTTTCATCTCCATTTCCTGTCCTCCAAACCACCCCGGGGTCTCTGTGGGGCACGTTCCCGCTACCACTGGTCAGGCCATCCGACTGGCCGCCATAACTGCCCATGCCTGGGCGGCCTACCCCACCTCTTATGCTTCCATTTCCAAACCTTAATTAGCTTCCTCAGCTTTATACGTGTATATCTTCTACACAGACACATTTCCCTGATTTATATATTTGGAATATAGCCACGGGACTCAATTTGTGTCTGCTGCCTCTCGGCGAATGATCTGGTTTGCGTCTTCTAGATACAGATTTATTTCTCAATTAACACTTCTCGCCTGGCAATCTTTCTATCGGATCCTCGGCTTCTGCCCAGCAAGTCTTAACAACGAGACTGGACTTAATTAGCATCTCAGACCAAAAAAAAAAAAAAAAAAATTAGCGGGGGAAAGAGATGCAGGCAAAGGCCCTCTCGCTCAAATGGCAGCTGTCTTACCAGAATACGGGTTTCCGAAGACAAGTCCTGGGTTTTGTCCGGCACCTCCTTGATCCGAAGTAGGCGCTTGATATGGCAAAGAGTCAAAATCCAGACCCATGTAACTCAGCAATCTGCTGTTCTCCCTCTTCAAAAGCTGAGGAGAGAATGTTCAGAGACACGTTGGAAGACAACGACAAAGCATGGCCACAAGCAACTGGCTAGGGGATGCCCATTACGGGTAGTTCTCGATGAACATGTGGGACTGGAGAATCCCAGGAACCAACAAATCGTAATTCTTCTAAAGGGGAACAGCAGCCTCCGCACTCGGAAGATCTGAGCTCTTTATGCCTGAATTTAAATATATGCTAAATTTTGTTTGGATTAATGCAAAAAAGAATTTGAAGTCTCTAAAGGCATACCAACCCCGGTGGGGTACAAACGTGTGTGCATGTCTGGGGGGGCAGGGGCTCTATTAAGGCTGAAGCTGTCGCATATTACTGAGAGCAAAATGCTCCTTTTTGTCTCCTTCCTGGAACAATTTTCTCACACAGTGTGAATATTCATCTGATACAATTTTCCCTTCTTCACGTTTTATCCTTTCACATGGATATACCAACAGAGAGAGTGAAAGGGGAAGGAAGAGAGGCGGGGAATGAGGGAGAGAATGGCAGAGAACAAGCTCTAAGGACAGACAGCATGTACAAAGTTCTTAGAAAAAAAGTTAGAAAACTGCCCCTTCACATCTTAAGAGGGCTTTACTACAGCTCTTAAAAAAAGCTTTCAAATATCAGATCTTTCCCTCCCTGGTGCAAACCGTGTGTGTCCTCCCTCCCTCCTCCCACCGCCCCATCAGATTGTACCAGAAAATAGAGATTTCAAAGTCAAGCTCTGTTTATCTAAATCAAGAGGATGAGGACGACAGGACCGGAAACAGAGTCCGAAGGCCCCCACGATACTGAAAGGCATTGGCATAAATGACATAATTAAAGCTAGAGATGATCACTTGGGGGCACGGCCTGCAAGGGCTACAGAGAGGGCAGCGATGGGGAACCGCGGCGGGGTCGGTCTAGGAGCACAAGCCAGCGTGCACGCGCCCCTAACTCTGATGCAAGAGCAGCAAAGTGCCTTTAAGTATAGCTTTTTTTTTAAGTTTTTATTTATTGTTTTTAATAATCTCTACACCCAATATGGAGCTCGAACTCACAACCCCGAGATCAAGAGTCACAGGCTTCTCCAACTGAGCCAGCCAGGCGTCCCCACATGCAGCTTCTTTATTTGCTGCCATCGTCGTCAGTCACCCAAGAGTAGCTTGTGTCTAACCCGCAGCAGAAAATAAATATTGATTGGATGAATGAATGAATGAATGAATGAATGAAGGCAGAGCATTTTGTTAGGAGCCTTCCATGGGTCCGGCACTGGCATAGACCACCACGACTGCCCCGGTTTGGTAGCAGAAGAGAAGGAAAGAGTTGTGCTCAAGGAAAGGGGTCCTGCAGCTAGCCTAAGAATGACATAGGCTATCATTCCCCAAAGACAATACTTACAACAGGTGTGAGGTTAAAAGCAAAATGAATTACGTCAGATCTTCACCAGGGCTGTCCCTTTCAAGTTGACTACTGCCATGGCAAACAAGTTTCAGTGACAGAACCAAGGGAGGGTTCGCGGTAGATGAGGAAACCAGATTAAATTTACCCGTAGGAGCAATGGTCTCACCCACTGTCCCAGAAAGGGCTCTTTTATTTGGCTTTGTAATCACCACATCTCTGGGTCACCCTGCACCTTCTTAAAACCTTGGGGTTTCCAGGGGCGCCTAGGTGGCTCAGCCAGTGAAGGGGCTGACTCTTGATTTTGGCTCAGGTCGTGATCTCAGTGTAGTGAGACCGAGCCCTGCGTTGGGGTCCGCGCTCAGCACGGAGTCTGCTTTAGATTCTCTCTGTCCCTCTCCCTCTGCCCCTCCCCACCACACGCGCTCTCTCCCAGATAAATAAATAAATCTTTAAACAAAACAAAACGAAACCCTTGGGGTTTCTTCCCTGTTGCACACACTTACATCATTTTCTCTTTCCAATCTCTCTTTCTCTCTCTGCAGAACATTACAGATAATCTTGTTCTCACTCAGTGTTTTTGACAGACCAGCGTTCTCGTCCTGTCAAGAACAAAAAACAATCAGGATTCGGGTCACATATTGTAACTGGGACCCAAGGTGGGGCACAAGGGGCCTGCTGAAAATCTGGTTTCCCAGAGCGGCGGGACTGAGGTGGGGAAGCAGGCAGCTGGGGCGTGGAGGCCGCACGGTGGAGGCGAGACTGACTTGTGGAGAAGTGATGTAACAAAGTGCCCGAAGGCCTGGCCTGGCACCGACACGGTGATTTCTTTTGGTTTCACTGGTAGTGTAAGTGACCAAAGAGAGGAAAAGTCATAAGCTTGGGAAAAGCCCCAAGACTGACTTATCAGAATTAGGGATCGATGGAGCCCTATTTAACGGCACCCAACCACGGAAACAAGCCTCTTTGTCTTGAGTAAACGTCTCCCTCGATGTAGCGTGAGGCACTTAGGTCGGTGGGACACCCTCCCAGTGAGGACAGGCATCTGGATTCCAGGAACACTGAGGAAGAAGGAACCCCGGAAGGCATTTATCCGAGGGTCCAAGGAACCCGGACTGAGGCCTTGGGCGTCCCGGTGTGACGGGCTGACCTAACTTCATAAACCGCACGCTGCTCGGCATGCTTCCGTGCTCCCCATCGCCTACCTAGACAGACACGTGCACATACCTCACAGAAACACTTAAGCTAATCCTACTAGTTCTGGGTTTTTTTTTTCCAAGATTTTTTATTTGAACGCTGGTGCCCAAACTGCTGTGCGCTTCTAGCCGACCCTGAGGTAGTAACGCGAGGGGGGCTACCCGATGACAGTGCCGACTGCAGGCTCCCGGCTCCCCATCCCCATGGGCTCTTGCTGGCTCTTCTGGTCCTGCTTCACTTCCTCAAAAGGCAGAAATAAGAAAGGGCTCTCTGAGTCTGCATGGAAACCCGCTCGATGGTTACAAAAACCTTCCCTGAGACCCACGGCTGGACTGGGGCCTCCGCTTTTCCGGGGACCCCCAGACTGGTTTCTGGCCGCACGCTCCAACCCTCCTCTTTTTACCAGAAAGAGAACTGTTTCTCCTTAACAAGGGTGGGCAGACCACCGGGCTCGGTCTAAGAACCACGGACCTTTACACCCCCGGCTGCCTGGGCCCCTGATCTGTCACCTACCAGTTGCGCGGCGGCCCTGAGTTGCCTGATCTGTCTGTGGAGTCGCTGACACTCTTTGTACTTCTCTAAGAAGCAGGCTTTCCCGGCCTCTACCTTTGCCTTGAGGCGTCCCACCTCTTGCACTAACTGCTCCTCCACTGCCGTGCTCTTGTTCCCAGGCGCCTGAAGCACAAGACACACAGTCCTCACCGTCAGGGGCCCTTCGGGCCTGTGAGGAAGAAAGAACTGAGCCCCTGGGTCTGGAAAACTACTCCACGAAAACCCAGGAGACCCCGACCTGCCACAAGGAGGTGCAAACCTTTGAAGGGCTACAGCTTATTTAAACAGTGATTTCTCGGCTACATCAGAGGTCACCAACTCCAACGTGCCGCCAGGGGCCGGGCCAGTGACGGGGCTGAGTGAAGGAGCGGAGGGCCACGGGACAGTGGAGGCTGCAGGTGAGTGGAGAACACGCGCCCCATCTACAGGGAGCGGCAGCCACCCGGCCTGGGCATCGCTGCTGTGCGGGGATGCGGGCTCCACGCTGCCAGAGCCTCGAAGTTTGCAAGAAGCTAGAAATACACATTTTTTTAAAAATGGGAAATGTTCCCCTTTTTAGTTGTTGGTAACCAATTCGATTTTTGAAAAACACCATCTAGGCCACAGAAAACGTTTCTCTGGGCTGATCTTAACCTGTAAGTGGCTGCTTTTCTAACTCTGTTCTCCTCTTGATCATGCTGGACTATCTAGTAGCTAACATGCGGTAGGCAGCCCCTGGTTGACTGCGTAGTGGCTGAGTGAGTGCACGATACTGCACTCACTGCAGATACCACCTGACTTATAATCCCAACAGCTGGATAGCCTCCAGACACCAGGGTTCCTCATACCCTTCTATCAATTCCGAAAATGGGGCTTCCTGGTACCTGTCATCACCACGAGGCCTCTTCTCCAACAATCTGTTCTAGGAATTTATCAATCAATTAGGCTTTCATTACTATATTATTATAGCTAGCTCAGAATAATTTAGAATGATAATCGCTAGTATTATATTAATTATAACAAAAATGTTGACTGCTGTAATATTTTCTAACTGTAGAGCTCGACTTTAGAATCATTCATTTGTCTGCCCCCATGATAAGAAGGGGGTAGGGGTGACTCTGGGTGATTCTTGGCTCAAGGCTCTGGGGATGACAACCCGTCATGAAGTTCTTTCAATATCCCTCTGCCATTCATCACACAGTAGAAACGGCCACCTCTCCTAAACGTTTTGTAAGTTCCAAATATCTCTGTGTCCAGTGGTAAGCGCTATTCTCCTGTCTTTTTTATCCTTTCTGTCACCTGAAAATAGACCCTCTCCCTTCCTTCCTGCAGGCTCCCTCCCACAAAGCTGTCCAAAAACAGACGTGCCGTTAACTCTTGTTGTTTCTTCTTAGCAGTGGTTTCTTCCTGCTTCATCTCCTGTACGGTCTGCTCCAGCTTCTTCTGCTGCTCCCTCTGCACAAGAAACAGATGTCAGGGGCAAACACGGGCGTGCACACACTGGGGAAGGGCCTGCGGCGCTGACGAGCATGCAGCAGGCAGGGAGAGGAGCAAGTCCTCTCCTAATAGTTTCTGAGAAGAGCCGGGAGATCCCTCCTCTCCGATGGCTTCTTCTGAGACCCTTCCCACGGCCAGCGCGAGCCAGGTACGTGACAGAGTAAAGAAAGAAGCATGTATGTATTATCTCGCAAATGCCTAAAAATGTTGCTTCCATCCGTGACTCTACCTGGTGAGTTAAAGTGAGGAGGAGCTGGCTATTTTCCTTTTTCAGAAGCTCCAGCTGCTCTGTCTTCTCTTCATCTCCCTGCACAAGCTTCTCCATTTCTTTCTCTTGAGTTGACAGCTGGGCCTAAAGCACAAACAGTGAATATAACCAAGATATAAAAGAAAGCAAACTGAACAGGAACGATGCTGTTTAACGTACGCTAACACAAAGACGTGCGTGCTCCTTGGCAACTCCCAGCTGCCAAATACCCCTCGAACGCCCACTTCCCAGCGCTCCCCCCCAGCCTAGGGGTAAGACTCGACTGAGGACAAGTCAACAAACCACTCTTTGGGGCGCAGCTTCCTAAAACCAGGATTGTTTCAGCTGTTACCTGCTTTACGTTCTAGACTTTTTTTTTTTCATTCTAGGCTTTTGAGAAAGACTTGGCTTCAAAAGATTTTGTAGCTAAACGAACACATTTTAAAAGCACTGGTAGAGCTGACAGTTCTCCATCGTAAGAGTTCATGATAAATATAAACTCAACAAATTATTCAGTTCCTTGTGGGCTGGGACTATAAAAGTAATGGTGTGTGTGTGTGAGGGGGGGGTCAAGAATAGAAAACCCCGTGAACCTTTAGTCCGACGCCCTGAAAGGTCCAGTTAGGCACTCACTACAGTGAAATGCATCTTTCTCGGGCCACCACGGAGGAGTGATGGCCAGGATAAGATGACACACTTTGGCAAAGGTTTGGCCTCACTGACCTGGAGCTGATCCACTCGGACTCCCATCTTCTCATTTTCTGAGGACACCTTCTGGTTTTCTTCTTTCAGTCTGTGGAGGTGAAGAGGACTGCGTGAAAAATACGCTGATTCCGGGTCAGATGCCCCCAGGCCTTCAACAATTTGAGGCCGCCTTGGCCCTAAGGCTGTGGAATCAGTTTAAAATCCACTCTTCTTCAGTCCTGTGTCGGCTTCCTGACCTCACACTGCACGTATTCGACACTTCACATGAATACCTGAATTCAGGTGACTTTGCTTACCATTCGGATACTAATTCTCCAACTAGAATCATACCTACCACTGCCGCAACAGGAAGACTATTCTCGAGCGAATCCGGAGCTGGAATCTGACCCCGCCGCAGGGCGTCGGGAACACAGCAGACCCCCCCACCGAGAACCACGCTCACCGAAGCAGCTCCGTCTCCCAGCGCTCCTTCTGCGCCTTCGCTCGCTGATCCGATTTCTTACTGGTGCTCTTTAAAGTTTCCAGCTCCTCCTGCAGATTGAGACGTCAAAGGAACAGACCACGTCTAAGACAATTTTTCATATCTCAGCCAGCCGGCAAATATTAACTGAGCATTGACTCCATGTCACGCACTTATTATATGTAACGACACGACAGTGAACGAAACATCCAAGTAAAGCGGTTTCCATATTAAAATGTTCTTAATCTGTTCTCTCCACTAAACGCATTCACCTTAATTTCTCTTCCACCAGAGCTTGTATTTGTTCATTAACTCATTTAGCAAATATTTAATGAGTGCCTATGAGGCACTGTTTCTGCACTGCGGACACAGCAGCGAATGACATAAAGTGGCTTTTCTCTTTGAAAGATGCTGTCCGACAAATCCACGAACGCCGCAAGCGTCATTCAAGTTCAGAGGCCACATTTAAAAAAGTAAGAAGAAACAGATATGCTTCATTTTACTAATAGTACATTTAACCCAATGCATCTAAAATATTGCTTCAGTAGGTAAGTAAGAAGAAAGTATTTTATTTTTTGCACATTCAGTCTTCAAACTCCGATATATCCTTTATGCTCACGGCATATCACAAGGCGCTGTGTTTCAAGTGTTCGAGCGCCACAGGTGGCTCGTGGCCCCCGTACTGGGCCTACACGTTTGCTTTTTCTTTCCCAGCTTCATTCTGCACTGAAGCCAAACTTGTGCGTCAATACCAACTCCTGCTTTTAGCTCCAAGATTTATAAATTTATCATCTTTTAAAAATAATTTTAAAAAACTGTAGGAATATGTACATAAAATTTTCCAACTTAATCATTCTTTTTTTTTTTTAAAGATTTTATTTATTTATTTGACAGAGATAGAGACAGCCAGCGAGAGGGGGAACACAAGCAGGGGGAGTGGGAAGGAAGAAGCAGGCTCATAGCGGAGGAGCCTGATGCGGGGCTCGATCCCATAACGCCGGGATCACGCCCTGAGCCGAAGGCCGACGCCTAACCGCTGTGCCACCCAGGCACCCCCGACTTAATCATTCTTAAGCCTACTGTTCAGTGGCATTAAGTACATTCCCATTGTTGTGCGACTGGCACCACATCCTCCCACAGAAAACTAGTTTCATTTTGCACAACCGAAGCTCCATACTGTGGAAACATTGTCTCCTCATCCCTCCCGCCCCCCGCCGGCTCCTGGCAACCACCATTCTACTTCCTGTCTTTATGAAGTTGACTCCTCCAGGTACCTCGTTAGAGGGATCACATGGTATTTGTTTCTCTGTGTCCAACCCAATCTACCCAGCTAATGTCCTCAATGTCCATCCATTTTGTAGCATGTGTCAGAATTTCCTTCCTTTTTAAAGCTGAATACTATTCCATTGTTATCTACACGCTAAACCATGTGCGTCCATCTGTCTGTCACTGGGCTGCCTCCACCCTTTGGCTGTTGTGAAAGATGCTGTTATGAACACGGGTGTACTAGTCTCTCTTTCAGAAAACAAGTATTATCAATCCCTCTTTTACAGAGAGGGAAACTGAAGTTCAGAGATGTTAAGAAATTTCTCCTGCTTCATCAATAGTAAGTGGGACAACCAGTCTGTGTGACTCCAAAGACGGGGTTCATAACCGTTGTTATGGTCCTGGCTTCCCGGCTCTAAAACACATGGGTTTTCCTGCCCATTTTTATTGTTTGTAATTTTAATTCCTAAAAAACATGGGTTTTAACATCAAAAAAATCTGAGCTCATATCCAAGCTCCTTTCAAAGTCATGAACTGACTGTGACATTGAGCAAGTCACCTAACCTCTCTGAGCTGCTGGGTGGTTGGGATTAAGTGAAGGGATCCGCTTAATCACAGTGCCTTAATTACAGCGCACATGGGAGGTGCTGAATAAATACTGACTTCTGTTATCATGACATCTAGTAGTGAGTCGGTAGGAGAGCTAACCCAAGAAGCCAGACCCTCTGACTCCTTGGCTAGAACCTGGCAGGTGAGCTGTAGGGCTCCTGGACAGACACCGGTTCCGGAGAGATTGTGAATTACATCTCTGCCACCTCTGTTTGTTATCTCACTGCCTGGAATAGGCCGGATCCATAGCCCGGACCTGTCACCCACACTCTACCAGCCCGGGGCTGAGGACATCACAGGTATTTGTGTGACAGCAGTGTATACAGAACAGTCTGTCTGGGAGTCAAGAGAAGGGGGTCCTGACCCAGCGTGATCACTAAACTGACCTCTTCCTCTCTCCTCTGGGCCTCAGTTTGCTCGCCTGTAGATCAAGGGCTCTACAGATGGTGACTGCCAAGGTTTGCATGTTCTGGAACTTCTAAGGTTATGACCTCGGTGTGATTAGTTTATAGTCCTTGGAGAAGAATCTCCTCTTTAGCTCCCTGCATTATCAACTCTCATTTGCCACCTGCTGATTGGAAGGATGTTTCAAAAGAGAAGTCGCTGAGAGTTTGGAAACCCTGCAACCTTGCTTTTATACTCCCTACTTTCTCGATGTCCACATTCTAGTTTATCAAAGCAAACAGTTTACATTCTACATAGGACTAGGAAGAAGCAGTCAGACTGCCTGGGTTTGAATCCTGGCCCCATCACAGATTAGCCTATAAGAGGTTATGGACCCTTTTAAGCCTCAGGTTACTCATCTGTAAAATCGGGGTAATAATAATACCTATTCCAAAGTTTAAATAAAGTAATCCACATAAAACTTTTAACACTATGCCTATTCAAAGGCATTAATATAAGGCAGTAAGATCACAAGCAAAACAGAAGGTGGAGCTTGATAAGAGACACTATTCAGTCCTGACCTCTGTACTCCAGGTTCATGGTTTTTGTTTGTTGGTTTGTTTTCAGGTTCCTGTTTAACTAGCAGCCATACCTCCTTCTTGTGGAGTTCAGCCTGCAGGTCTGAGTTCTGCTTCTGGAGGCTGACACAGCTGTCCTTCAGCTCCTGGTTTTCCTTGCAAAGCTCCTTATTGTGCTGCTCAATTTCTTCCACCTCGCCCTACGAAAGAGCATCCCATGAATTCATATTTGACCCTTTGTAGCTCGAGAGATATTCAAGTCCCTCCAGCGGAACATTCCCATAGGCTGGGAGGCTGAGGGTCTGGCGGATCCCCACTCACACGGCGACATCTGTGTGCCCTGAACGGGAGCACCTCCTCAGTAGGTAGGGAGGGGGTGATGTAGGTGCGTCTGTGTAATGGCAACACGGAGCCTGTCATTACCAAGTAAGAAAGACAAACAAAATCAAGGTCATAAAGAGTTAAAAGGGGGAATGACAGAAGAATGTAGATTCTTCTTGCAAACACTTAGTACTGTTTGTCTCTCTTAATGGACTTAGCTCCCCGAGGCCAAGGACAGCAAGTGATTTAATCAATTCTTCACTGCCTACGGCAGTGCTGGATAGAAAGGTGTCCTGTGAAGTAACTCAGTGAATGAATCTCATACTCGTATATGACAGGCTCTGGGTCAGAACTGAGAGGTAGGGGCGCCTGGGTGGCTCAGCCAGTTAAGCGTCTGCCTTCGGCTTGGGTCAAGAGTGCAGGATCCTGGGATCAAGTCCCACACTGGGCTCCCCGCTCAGCGGGAGGTCTGCTTCTCCCTCTCCCACTCCCCCTGCTTATGTGCTCTCTGTCAAATGAATAAATAAAATCTTTAAAAAAATAAAAGAACTGATGGGGACTCTGGGTGGCTCAGTCGTTAAACATCTGCTTTCGGCCCAGGGTGTTATCCCGGGGTCCTGGGATTGGGCCCCGCATCGGGCTCCCTGCTCTGCTGGGAGCTTGCTTCTTCCTCTCCCACTCCCCCTGCTTGTGTTCCCTCTCTCGTTGGCTGTCTCTGTCAAATAAATAAATAAAATCTTTAAAAAAATAAAAAATAAAAAAATAAAAGAACTGAGAGATACAAAGCACATCTGGTGTGTCCCTCCTCAAAGGAGCTTATAAATTCACTGTGGTGGTAAGATTGCAGACGGCCAAAATTAAGCAACTGGAAAAGTTAAGGGAACAACTGAATCCCAACTGAGTTACAGCACTTTTATAGAAAGGAGAAATCACTTATTGTTGCGATTCTTTTCAATGTTCCTAAGTCATTCCTGAGTAGGTTTGAGTGGGTACTGTATACATTTCTCCCAATAGTACCTATGTTTTTTTTTTAAAAGATTTTATTTATTTATTCGACAGAGATAGAGACAGCCAGCGAGAGAGGGAACACAAGCAGGGAGAGTGGGAGAGGAAGAAGCAGGCTCCCAGCAGAGGAGCCTGATGTGGGCCTCGATCCCAGAACGCCAGGATCACACCCTGAGCCGAAGGCAGACGCTTAACGACTGAGCCACCCAGGCGCCCCCCATAGTACCTGTTAAGACATTCAGTAAAGGCTTATGGATCCAAATTCCACCCTATCCTGAAATGACTACTCTTAATGGCAGGAAAGGATTTGAGGTGAGATGTTTACAGACCTGAGTGGTAACGACCAGGATGTCCTCCTCATTTTCTGGACGGAACTGGAAAGGGATACTTGCTCCCCGGACCACACCATCCTGATCCACATAGCAGAACTGGTAATACTCATCATCCTTGGGCAGGTAATAAGCTGAAAACACAACATGATTTTTAATCCAAAATAAGGTCTGTTAAGAAAACTGAAAATCTGGAAGTCTTTTATCTGCCCCAGAAAGCTTAAGCTCAAGGGACTTAGTCTTAGCTGCTGTCTTCAAACACGTTTGATCCAGTATTTTTCTCACCTTTGAACTGGACTTCCTGCTGTTTGGCTGATTCACTTCTTAGGTCAGCAGGCAAAGCGACCCACATGAAGGTGTAATACTCACGGGTTGTCTTCCATCCCACCTGCAATGACAGAAGGCTCTCATTCAGCATCCAAACGCGCTCAGGGCAAAGTCCTTATTTGTGCTAAGTCTTCTTAAAATGCACTTACTTCTTATTTGTTTATGTGAAAATACAATAGAGTGAATCCATTATGATACGTGGTACAAGGTCTGAATACAACTAGAAATTGGCACGCACACATAGTCCAGAATGCCCGGCTCAGGAGGAAATGAAAACTGACCTCTCGACACCCGGGACAAGAGTTCCAAAAATTCTATCACCACATCAGACAGAGAACGGCGAGTGACTGGGGAAAACAGGGAAGACAATTCTGGGGTTGTGGATCTGATCCTGCTACCTTCTCCCAGCAGTGCTCTTAGAACTTCTTTATCAGGAAGCCCTACTGACCCGCCATCTCCACGGGTCCGTCCTCTCCTGTGTGCAGGCCAGTCTTGTCACCCACACTGACCTGGTTATACTCGTGCGTTTAAAAAAATGCTGTCTTTGAATCATGTGCATGTGGGAGTGGAGGGGCAAAAGGGTTCTTAGATGACGAGGTAGGTCCCATATAATGGAGTCCGGTCTATAGATTTTCATCGGTGTTTTTCTTAATGTGTGCTTAATGTAGGCTTTTTGGTGACAAAGATACAATAATCTGGTGGTCATGGAGGCTTCCTCTAGGTCTTGAGTGCAGTAAGTCATGATATAAGGACACTGAAGAATATGCCTCAGAGCAGAAAGCTGGCTAAGTGGAATATATTCTCAGTAAATGTGAAGAGGGGTGAAAGATGGCTCAAATCGGATCCAGAAGATAAGGGCACACCAGAGAATAGAAAGGGAGCCATTGTGTCTTCGAGGGGAGAACACTCAGCAAATGAGAAGTGAAATTACATTTATGGCCAGATTTTGACCCTGCCTGAGCCCAGTGGGAAGAAAAAGAACTAAAAATAAATTCCATTTTTATATATGAAGGCATCCGTGCGGGGTTGCAAAGGCTACATGAAAGCTCATCAGAACATACCAGGGCATGTTTTAGTGTCTCATTAATACACACCCCATTGCTGTAAGCATCTCAGAGCCACCGCGGCCTGCGGCGGTACAGGAAGCAGGGATTTTATGGAGTCTTCATTCACATCCTGGAGTTTCTTAATGCACTGTGACCAAAATATCATCTGGGAAGGCCTGAGAATTACTGCAGTCTGGGAGCAAGGAAACAACTTCTGGCCACCTGCAATTTCTGGCCTTGGCCCCTGCCCCTGAGGGGTCCCAGTCCCGTGGCATGACATGTCCCCTCTCTGGGAACATTTCAACGCCCAGGGAAAGGGGAACACGGAGCACGGGATTGTGCACTAAAGCCAGGAAAGCCAACTCCCACTTCCGTTAGGCTCTCTCATTGCTGGTAGCTTTTGCTACATTGAGAAGACACAGCATACAGCACGTTCAAAAACAGTTCACAAGCGTCCTCTTGGTGCCAGGAAGGACCAGTGTCAGGACTGGTGAGGAGCTGAGGAATATGGGTGAGACTGCACTGCAAATGGTTCAGTTGATGGAGCATGCGACCTTTTTTTTAATAGAAAAAAAGAAAAAAAATGTTTTTAAGTGATCTCTACCCCCAGTGTGGGGCTGGAACTCACAACCCTGAGACCAAGGGTCACACACACCACCGACTGAGCCCGTCAGACACCCCAAGCACGCGACTCTTAATCTCGGAGTTGTGAGTTTGAGCCCCTTGTGTGGTGTGGGGTTTTTTAAAAATAAAGTTAGAAAGAGGAGCGCCTAGGTGGCTCAGTGGGTTGAGTGTCCAGCTCTTGATTTCGGCTCAGGTCATGATCTCAGGGTCGTGGGACTGGGCCCTGCGCTGGGCTCCGCACTCAGCGTGTGGTCTGCTTGACATTCTCTCTCTGCCTCTGCCCCTCCCCCCTGCTCGCTCTCTCTCTAAAATAAATAAATAAAATCTTTAAAGAGAGAGAGAGAGACTACACTACAAGAATACCAGGTGAGCTTTCCAAGGGAGATATGAAAGACAACACTTGAAGTCAACTCGTAATTTTGTAATTTACCATCTGTTGTTCATATGAATTCAGCAGAATAGGAAAAAAAGCAGAAGTCTAGCAATCAAACAAACCTGATCACCACTTAGTCACTGGGAAAGTCACCATCTTGAGTATATGCATTTTACTCATCTGTGCACAAGAGATAACGCTCCCTATCTGAGGGTGCTGCTGTGCTGTGAGGCTCGGTTGGAAAACACACACACACACACACACACACACACACACACACACACACAACCAGAAAGACAAAGCACATCATATGTTCTCAAAAAGTTTGTGTTCTCTTTACTAGTCCTAAAACTTTCTTTCAGGCTCTGGGTAGCTGTTCAAGTCAATAGCTTTATGGACAGTGAACACGAGAGGCCATTTTTTGTATTAACGGTTTTCCTCAAGGAATCATGGTGATACCTCTGAAATGCATGAAGCATTCCAAATATAAAGGCATTTTTCAAAAATGTTTTTAAACATTTGTTTTTAAAAAGTCTAAGATTTTCATTTGGTTTATGGTCAAGCCCTCACTGGAAGTTGCTAAGTCCTCGGAAAATACAACCAGTCTAGGCAAAACAGAAATACAAGTTGCAAAAAAAAAAAAAAAAAAAAAAAAAAAAGTTAGATTACATTTCAAAGGAAAATAAGCAACTTTTGAATTGTCCTCTTTGTAAATTATCTATATCTGCACTGTCCAGAATGATAGCCACTAGTCACATGAGGCCATTTAAATTTATTTAAATTTTAGTTAATTCACTAGCCACATTTTAAGTGCTCAATAGCCACATGTGGCTAGAGGCCTTCGGACTAGACGGTGAAGGTATAGCTCCATCGTCGAAAGTTCTACTGAACAGTTTTGCTACATATGAGGAAGAAAAAAACAACAATCGTCTTCCAAAATAGGAAACACTCCAGTGTGCCAGTTTTCTATGTCAGGACATCCTTCAGTCTAACAAGTCAATATCCTGCAGTCTCAGGAGATGGCCTGATACTCGCCAGTGTCTCTCTGGTCGTCTATTATCCCTGCCTCTAAACACCAGCTTCCATGGCTCCATCAGTTATCTTGGAATTCCAAACAATTAAGGAAAAGTAAGTCTACGAGGGACGTGAATAAGCACCAGTTCCTTCACAGTGCAGTCGAGAATGATGTCTGATTTCAGAACGAACAACATTGGCAAATAAGCACATGACATACTGAGGTGTCAAAACAAAGGTCACTGACGTTGGAACTCACAGTGTAAATTACTTAAATTTGACCTTTATCTCCTGTCTCTGGATATAATAGGAAGATCTGTCATTACGGGGTGTGTATGTGTGTGTGTGTGCATGAGACAGAGAGAGAGAGATGTGAGGGACAGAGAGACACAGATGGGGGGAGAAAGGAAGGCAAAGAATGAGTTGACTACAATAAAAAAAAAAGTAACATTTCTGTACTTGAACTGGCAGGGTGTTAGATACTAGAAGAGGTCCCTGAGGGACCTCAGAAAATTTCTATCCCTGGAAATCTTTACAAAGAAGCAAGTCATACTTATTCAGGAACAAACGTCTTGGATGCAGGATGTCAAACCAGGTAACTTCTCAACCTCCTTTTTATTTATTTATTTATTTATTTATTTATTTATTTAAAGATTTTATTTATTTATTCGACAGAGATAGAGACTAGAGACAGCCAGCAGGGGGAGTGGGAGAGGAAGAAGCAGGCTCATAGCGGAGGAGCCTGATGTGGGGCTCGATCCCATAACGCCGGGATCACGCCCTGAGCCAAAGGCAGACGCTTAACCGCTGTGCCACCCAGGCGCCCCTCAACCTCCTTTTTAGATATGTAATACTCATACTAAAACAAATTAAACACTCTTCTAAGTAAGAAAGCAATGTTTAATTAGTCACAGAAATTACATAAGGGGCCACTCATCCCAGTCAACTCATAGATGAATATTTCAAAATAGAATAATTTTAAAACATTTACATTTGGCCTTTGAAAGCATAATAAAACTTGGGGGCTATATGATTTGCCATCTTATTTTGGCTTGTGATTGAAATTAAAACTTGAGTCCCACAGCACATGTTGGTATGTGAAGGGGGAAGTAGGGAAGTACCAGGGAGTTTAGTTTAGGATTTTAAAATTGGCCAGGGGCGCCGGGGTGGCTCAGTCAGATCGTGCCTTCAGCGCAGGTCACGATCCCGGGGTCCTGAGATTGAGCCCTACGTCGGGCTCCTCAGCTCTTCTAGCTCTCCCTCTGCTGCTCTTCCTGCTTGTGCACGCTCTCTCTCTCCCTCAAATAAATAAAATCTTAAAAAAAAAAAGGGGGGGGAATGGTCAGACCCCCCACACACACACACAAGTGTGTGTGGGGCACCTGGTTGGCTCAGTCAGTTAAGCGTCTGACTTCAGCTCAGGTCACGATCCTGTGGAAACTCCTCGCTCAACAGGGAGTCTGCTTGTCTCTCTGCAACTCCCCCCCAGCCTCATACTCTCTCTCAAATACATAAAATCTTTTAGAAAAGGCTAGACATAAGAGGCAAAGTGCTTATAACACACAGACGGTCACACACTCAGGTAACGAAGAGTCATCTCTAGTTCCCAGTCACTTGGCGCTAATTAACCACTTACTCTAAAGATGCCAATCCAGTCCTTTCGGCGGGGAATGAAATGCTGCGTGAGCGTATAATAGCATGTGACATCCCCTCCGGGGACATAGAACTTCTCCACGCTGTTAAAGATGACTTGAGAGAAATGACAATGATCCAGCAAGACAGCTGATGTGGGGGGATCTTCTACTGTCTCTTCCATGGTGGGCGTCCTGTTGTGAGATAGAGGATAGAATAAGGCTCAGAAAGGGTTGTCTGAAACATTGGGAGATTTCTGGGCTCTCACCCAGGGAACATTCCATTCAAGGCAAGTCAGGAAAAGCAAAAGCCTGACAAGGATTGAGATCATACAACTTGCTTTCTGTTTCACTTTGAGCCATTTTGCATTCATAGCTTCCTATGCTTTAAGAACTTTCCAAGAATGTCTTTGATCTCCACCACAGGCACCACCACCCTCACATACCTTTACTCTCTGCTCATAGCTTGTTTGTGCCACTCCTTCTAAATGCCTTAAATAAGCAAGGCAGCCTAGGAGAAAACAACCTGAGCTGGGAATGGTAAGATCTAGAGGCTTGATTTTTCATCCCAACGAGTCCTGTGACTTCCTGAATATCAATTTCTCTAGATTTCTGCTGCTCCATTCAGTTCCATTTATCCTACAATTATTGAGTCTTTGCACGTATGTATTAAGACACTCTGCCAGGAGCTGGGCATGGGTGCAAGAAGAAAGGTAGGGTCGAGAGCAGATTATCTGACATGCACCCGTGACAAAAATGGGTTCTGAAACCAGAATGGTGAAGTTCAAATTCCAACCTCACTACCTATTAAATGCATACGCCTGAGCAACTCACTGAATCAGCTAGGCTCTATGCTGTTCCCCCACCTGTAAAATGGGGCTATCAACACCTACGTCATTAACTGAATAATGTAAAGTCTACAGGCCTTAAATCCCTACCTGCCATAGAGCCCCACAAAGTAGAAAGATGTAGAATGACAGAATAAAGTACTAGCACAGTCTGCAAGAAGAAAGGGCTTGGCAGACGTTAGTGATTTTCTTAATATTGGGGGGTGTTTTGTTTTGTTTTCTGGCAAGAGTCTTTGCCCTTGTAAGGGTCCCAATGCAATATGGCAGTTAGATGAGGAACCAAGGGACCGACAAATGGACAGAATCAGTGCAAAACACTCTTGGGTTCAAAAGAGGGAGAGATGCAACTGGCTAGGAAAATGAAGAAGAGCGTTGAGGGGTGAGTAGAGTCTTGGATAAGCCCTCCAGGAAGATAAGCCTTTGGGCAGAGGGGTGAGGAAATTCCAGGTGAACGAAATGGCATGCATAAAAGCAATGGAAGAGAGGGGCGCCTGGGTGGCGCAGTCATTAAGCGTCTGCTTTCGGCTCAGGGCGTGATCCTGGGATCGAGCCCCACATCAGGCTCCTCCGCTGGGAGCCTGCTTCTTCCTCTCCCACTCCCCCTTCCTGTGTTCCCTCTCTCGCTGGCTGTCTCTCTCTGTCAAATAAATAAATAAAAATCTTAAAAAAAAAAAAAAAAAGCAACGAAAGAGAGAAATGCTGCCCATGTTTGGAGGACAGCAAGTAAGTTGGATCCTTATTTATTTATTTATTTATTTATTTATTTATTAAAGATTTTATTTATTTATTTGGCAGAGAGAGACAGCCAGCGAGAGAGGGAACACAAGCAGGGGGAGTGGGAGAGGAAGAAGCAGGCTCCTAGCAGAGAAGCCTGATGTGGGGCTGGATCCCAGAACGCTGGGATCACGCCCTGAGCCGAAGGCAGACGCTTAACGACTGTGCCACCCGGGAGCCCCATGGATCCCTATTTATAACACTGGGGATAGAACCTGTATTTCACCTCTGCAGGTCACGGTACAAATAAAATGTGATCAAGGACGGCAAACTAGGGGCGTCTGGGTGGTGCAGTCGTTAAGCGTCTGCCTTCGGCTCAGGGCGTGATCCTGGCGTTCTGGGATCGAGCCCCACATCGGGCTCCTCCGCTGTGGGCCTGCTTCTTCCTCTCCCACTCCCCCTGCTTGTGTTCCCTCTCTCGCTGGCTGTCTCTCTCTCTAGCAAATAAATAAATAAAATCTTTAAAAAAAAAAAAAGGATGGCAAACTATTTGGGAGGTAAAAACGATATAGAAAAGAAACAAGAAACAAAAGTCTTTCGAATTGTTGAGATCTGACACTTCCTGCCTCTCAAAAGTCACCTGCTCCATCTTCTAAATGCTCCCGGGGTCTAACATTTAGTGAGTCCACGATCCTCAACCCAGGGTTTCATTGGGAAAGGGAAACAATATTGCGGCTGTATCCAGCAGCTGAAGGAGGGCTGTATACAGGGGACTACTGTATGATACCTTACAAATTCGGCTGCTGGAACATGTTGGAAGATTGTATACAACTCGATTTTTAAAAATAAGTACAATAACCAAAAAACCACAGCCCTTCTAGTGCTGCCTGAGCCTACTTATTTCCTGGTTTTATTCTGAACGCTAAACAACCAGGCCTCCTCTTCCAACTCATCTTGTTGTCAATTTTCTTACAGAGAAGGCAAGGGGTCTTTGGCGGCACTGAACCGTCTATTCTTGGGATTGCACTAAGGAACTAAGAAATGTATTAGCGTTCTGGTGTGTGACACAGTTTGCCACATCCTTAACCTCAAACCTCAGATCAGTTTTTCTGAGGAAGGGGGAGGTCGCATTCCAGTCTAGGTCAGAACTAGTTCCTCATACAAGCTGTTGTCTGTGTGATGTCTTGGATGCTGGGGCGGCGGGGGGGGTGGGGGTGAGCAGGGAGATTTCTCAGCTTGCAGACCCCTCTCTTTCCTAGGCGTCTCGAGTCTTACTGAGGCCGGCATATCCCCTCTGTCCTCAGCCTGGAGCAGCATTTATCTGAGCTTGTGAAATGACTTAATCTGTTGTCTGTGGATCATAAAGAACCCTCACGTAAGAGGGGCTTCAGGGCCTGTCTCTCAACTAACCTAAGTACCCAACTCCCTCTTCTCGTACTTGGGAACACTATCACCCCTGCACACACAACATGCTGCCTAGCCCAAAGTAACTGCTGATTATTCCCTGAATAAGTGAAATGCATGTGAGTCATCAAAAAGCGAAAGGAAGGGGCTTTGTAGCTAAACAATGGTGTGAATGACCGTGGGGCTGATTCTTTTTTAGGCCCTACTCTTCATTTGTTGGGTACCCTTAGAGAGGCTGCTGTTGCTCAGCTTTCTCTTCTCTAAAACGGGGTGAAGACATGATAATCTCCGAGTGCTATGTCAATTCTTGGTATGGCTGGTTCAGCTGGCAGGGCTGGTTCAAGTGGCACAGTGCCAAAAAAACAAAAGGCACAGATTTGATTTCCTTAAGGACCCATAAAATGCACACTCCATCACCCACCTTCTACACACGCAAACTCTGGCAAGCTGTTTTTGCAAATGGATGTTACTCTGAAAGGCACGACCAGCCAAGGGTATGAAGGCTTCGTACACCCTCTTTCCTACTAGAGAAACAATCAGTCTATAAGCTCACGAACAGAACACTGAAGAAAGGACACAAAGGAACTCATGTTCTGAGGCTTGAGTGTAGGTACAGCCAGTGGAAACTAGCTCTTTTCATTCATCTGAGTATCAAATCATCTGTCTGGAAAAGTCAAAAGTCTTGGTTCCTTGCTTATCAAAAATATAAGACTCCATGACGTTTCCCATTTCAGAGATCTCATCACCTTTCCGGGATGACTCAGAGCACACCTAATGGCTCTCTGGGTATTTGGAATTCACTTGTTCTTGAAACAGGAAACTCTCCTCTGCTGGGACTGGGGAAGGGGTTGAGGAGGCAGCAGAGTGGAGAACAGTCATGGCTTTGCTTCTCTGCTTCTTACCAAAGCTGAGGACAGAAAAGGCCACGGGTAAAAGGCCATGAGCATAACCATGTTGATCTGAACCGGGTCAGCAAGAAGGTACCTCATTTAATTTTTCTTGGAAGGAAGGTATTTACTACTAATTTTTAAGGTCAGTGATCCTTAAAATCCTTTCCTCCCTCCCAGTGATTAGGTTCCTTGGGAGAAATGGGTTCTGACAATGGTTGGGGCAATCACCTTGCTGTCAAAGCGGTCCAGAAAGGACTGTTCATGGAGGGGGCAGAGGATATGGAAGAAAAACTAGAATGATTTAAGCACCAACTTCCCCTTCAACCACTCCCCCCACTACAGAACCTGTCCGCCATCCATTTCTAATTCTGACGATACCCACGGAGGGGAGTGAAAAGGAATAGAAAAAGAGCAAAAGTTAAATTTAGAAGCCTGGAGAGCTACGGAGTCATGAAAAAGCAGTGGGATGAATTAGGCCCCCTAGAAATCATGGGATGATATTCTACCAAATTCCCTCCTCCTACCCTCACGCCCAAGACTAGCCACGTGAGGACTGCGCAGGGAAAACAAACAGGGATGTCTAAAAGCAAACCACTGAGTAGGGGAAATAATGCAGAGAGTCTACAAACTGTCAGAAGCACTTTACTTGGACTCTGATTTTTTCAGCTCCGTTTCCAAAAGGATGAAGGTCCTCAGAGGATGTATGCGATAACAGGCAATGTGTTTTAAAATGAGTCCCCTGAACTGGCTTCTGGCTTCTAAGAACACCTGACACATTTTCATCTAATGAGCTTTTCAAGCCTAATATACTACTCCCAGGACTGTTCCATGAGGGCAGAGATTCTCTTACGTTTTCCTGAAGAAAAGGAAAAGCCAATGCTACTTCCGCTCTGAGTGCAACTGTAAAGTACACTGACAAGCTTTTTAGCAGAAAAATTTAAAAATATTATAAAGCTTCCCGGTTCAGATCCTAACAATGCAAATACTCAACCAAATCAATTCACCGATTTTCCTAAAGATTTTCCCCGTGTGCTGAACCATGAAGAAGAAATAATCTTACTAAAAAATAACCGAAGTTCTACCGTACAGTATGCCCAGCATTTTTACATTAGCCTTTTCTACCAGTGGGCACATGGTTAGAGAAATGAAGGCCATCAGTAGTTTATCTGGATTAGTTCACAGAAGGAAACCAAATGTGCCCAAGCCAAGAAGGAAATGCAAATCAATTCTTCATTTGAGAACAGTAAAAACAAAAGATACGCAAACAAAACAAAACAAAATAAAACAAAAAACCAAACCACATTTCATCGAATTCCTTCATCCTGCTTACGTAACTTTTGAAACTAGTAGCAATTAGCAAAATGGATGAACTGATTTGGACCCTACTCCTCCCGGGCCCTGGAAGACACGCTTGCTCAAAGCTACCCTTAAAGAACCTGGACGGTGGTTACTACGGCCCTGAGCAAAAGCAAAGACACACAGTCACTGGTCTTCAAATTATTCAGCCACTTGCTCTAATCCAAAATCTCCAAGTTCATTCTAGTTCTTTACCTAAAATCTTTCAGAGCGCCTTAGAGAACTTGTCTACCCCCGGGAGGCTTGTAACACTCCTCATTAACAACTGCTGGGATTGGCGGCCCTGCTTGTTTGAAGCAGGCCCTCAGCCACATCCCACACCAGCAGTGCCAGCAGTATGAGGGAAGGAAAGAAAAAAAGTTGTGGGACATGAGATGCAGGCAACCAGAAGAAACTGTGTGAAAGCCTCAACGCTGTGTCCTAATCCTCTATGTAACTTAGCTGAGATGGTACACTTTTTCCTTGAAAGGGGTGACTGTGCTAACCCCTGAAGTGACATGGGTAGTGACAGGGTTTGAAGTGCAGTGGAAAGGGATCTAGGGTAAGAGCCGAGGGACCTGGGTTCCTGTCTTAGTTCTGCCACTAACTAGCTGTGACATCTTGGCTAAGTCTCACTACCTCCCTTTAGGCCTCAGGTGTCCTCATCAGTAAAACGCATGGATCAGGCTAGAAAATCTCGAAGAAACTTTCCAGCTACAATGATGATCCTAAGTGAAAGAAAAAGAAAGTGAAAGAGGTCATTTTAACAGTCTCTCTTTTCATCTAAGGAAATAAGGAACCATGGTATTATATCAACAAGCACAAAGTGTTTAAAGAGCCCTAGATGTACTATCTGACTTGAAAGATAATACTTGTTAGTGCTATGTAACTCTCACCACCTTTCTTGGGGTCCTTTTCACTCCACAGCTGTCATATCTGCTAAAAGGTAGAGTTTCAGGTAGAGGCCCTTTGAAAATATCTGTGAAAGTAAGTCACCTGGATATTCTCTAATTATGTACTCTACATAATCTACAAAGACCTTAAAAGTCCTCTGTTTTAGATGGTTTTTGCAATCAGGGAAGTAAGTTACAATACATAGCATCTATATGATTCTACATCAGCTCCAGCAATAGCCACTTGTTGGCTTGCATGGGGAGCAAAGAATCCAAGTGATAGAAAAAAGTTAATATGCCCAGGAGGGGTTGAAATCATAATGGGGGGAACATTAGCCCCCAAATTAAATTGGGCTGATGGTGGCGGTGGGGAGGGGTTTCGGGAGATCAACGGTAAAGAAGCAGGTCATTACACTCCAGTTGCTCTTTCTTCTGCCTAGAATATCTCCAGTTACAGGAGGCCTCATCTGAAGGAAAGGGACTTTAGGGATCAGGCCTACTCATAGCCAGGGAAACTGAGGCCCAAAGAGAAAGTAACTTGCCTACGGTGACGGGACAGAGCCCCGCCTCCGCCTCGTAACGAACAGCGTTACTGATGCCGTCGTCAAGGACAGAGATTAAGGAACTACCAAGATCTTGGCCCGCCGGAGGGGGGGGGGTGGGTTTGACGGATGCGGGGGGGTTGACGCCGTGACGTCAAGACCCCAACCCCCGTCAGAGGGGTCCCTCCTGCTCAAGGAGCCTGCCACCCGGCCACAAACACTGAAGCTCTGCCCTCCTCGGGAGAAAACTGCCCCTCAACCCTCCAAGGCCGCGGACGGGACTCCAGGGGTGCCATGACGCCGCTCGCACTTACTGTCACCCTAGAAAGATGGAAGGAAGTGAAAACCGAAACCAGCCGCACCTCTGCCTGCCCAAGGTCCTTTCTGAAGAGTGGAAGTCTGAATTTGGGGAACACGAAGGCCCAACTGCCCCTAATAGCCCTACTTCACTCCAGGGACTCACCGGGGGTAGCAGCCGGCGTCGGCGCAACAGCAACAGGGCAGGCCAAGGGACAGGGGCGGGGCTAAAAAACCCAGGGGAGAGCCGATCCCATCTGGTCCCGCCCACTACGTCACAACGGCTACCAAGCCCCGTCCCCGCCGCTGTGCTTGCTGGGACTTGTAGTGCTCAGCTGCGCTATGTGGTTTTTCGCCCATCTCGAACAGCAAGCTCGTCCCAAGCAGCCTATTTCTTCCCCTAGAATGAGCCGTTTACTTACTTTGAAGAAAACCCCAGAACTTTATTTCTTTCAGTCCTGAACAAAAAAGGGCCATGGAGAGGTCATCCTCATTTTTCTCCTGCCTCTACGTAACACTTCACTAAGGGCCTTACAGATGAGACCCCCTTTGGCATTTAATCATCCTTCCGCCTGTCCCTAAAGGAGACCCAACAATCTCCCTGGGTGCCCCCGTTTCTGTGTTTCATCCTTCCCTTTCTATAAAGAAATTATTTTTTAGCATTCTCTGTCAACGTAGTGTTCTTCCTAATTGCAGTAAGAATAGACTCAGAATCCTGCTAAGTCAATTTGGAGGGAATTCCTTACCCTTGATAACTGCTCAATCCCTGGCATGTCTTCAGCAAGAATCCTGTTAAGTAGGTTCAGCCGTAATTCCCCCCCCCCATCCTTAATGTCTTCTCTTAGTACTTTTCCATCCGCTTGTCCTTTTTGTATTTGGAGTTGAGCACAATCTCTCTCCTCTATTGTGATGTCCCTATGGCAATACTCCTGGATAAAGTCTTTCTTAATGGTTTAACAAGTGTCAGAATAATTATTTCTTTAACACTGCACATGCTATCTATGGGTGGTTAAATTTAGAAATGCCTCTTCTCCAAGGAGTAGCATCCTTCTAAATCTGGAAAGAAACTTTCTATGCAAACTAACTGGGGAATTTACACCCCTAAAGACACTTTGTGCTTCAGGCAGGAGAATGAGCATTCCTTATAATGCCTTGTCACAAAATTGGTGGCATTCAACTGAGAAGAATGGATGGCAGGGGAAATAATGAGTAAACCAGGACTGGGGTTTCTTTCTTTCTTTCTTTCTTTCTTTCTTTCTTTCTTTCTTTCTTTCTTTCTTTCTTTCTTTCTTTCAAGATTTTAATATTTATTTGACAGAGAGAGAGACAGCCAGCGAGAGAGGGAACACAGGAAGGGGGAGTGGGAGAGGAAGAAGCAGGCTCCCAGCGGAGAAGCCTGATGTGGGGCTCGATCCCAGAACACCGGGATCACGCCCTGAGCCGAAGACAGATGCTTAACACGACTGAGCCACCCAGGCGCCCCAGGACTGGGGTTTCTGTTGAAAGTTCGTCACCTTCGGCATTACCAAAATTATGCTCTTCCATTTTAAGCTCTGTCTACAGGGATAAATGCCCTCAGTATCCTGGATATATCTCCTTTAATTTTACTTAGTAGCTTTTTAAAAAGCCCTTAGAATTGACATCTCCTACAGCCATATACCTTACTGTCCATATTAACACAACTATTTCATGGAACTTTTGCCTGGATGTTAAAAATGCAAATGAATCCGTTGTGCATTTTAGGAGCCACCTAAAAGAACCACCAATTCTTTTTTAAAAAGATTTTATTAATTTATTTGTCAGAGAGAGAGAGAGATAGAGAACAAGCAGGGGGAATGGCAGGCAGAAGGAGAAGCATGCTCCCTGCTGAGCAAGGAGCCCAATGAGGGACTCAATCCTAGGATGCTGGGATCATGACCTGAGCCGAAGGCAGACTTTTTTTTTTAAGATTTTATTTATTTATTTGACAGAGAGACAGCCAGTGTGAGAGGGAACACAAGCAGGGGGAGTGGGAGAGGAAGAAGCAGGCTCCCAGCAGAGCAGTGAGCCTGATGCTGGGCTTGATGTGGGGCTTGATGCGGGGCTTGATCCCAGGACCCTGGGATCACGCCCTGAGCCAAAGGCAGATGCTTAACAACTGAGCCACCCAGGCACCCCCTGAAGGCAGACTCTTTTTTTTTTTTTTTTAAAGATTTTATTTATTTATTTGACAGAGATAGAGACAGCCAGTGAGAAAGGGAACACAAGCAGGGGGGGTGGGAGAGGAAGAAGCAGGCTCATAGCGGAGGAGCCCGATGTGGGGCTTGATCCCATAACGCCGGGATCACGCCCTGAGCCGAAGGCAGACGCCCAACCGCTGTGCCACCCAGGCGCTCCTGAAGGCAGACTCTTAACTGACTGAGCCACCCAGGCATCCCAGAACCACCAATTCTTCAATAGATAGCATCATATCATGACGGTTCTATACTTTTCAAGACTCTTAGAACCCCCAGCCTCAAAATCCTTGCTTGGCTGTGTCCACCAATCCTACCTAAGCTGTTATATCATGCCTCTTACCCTATCCTAATCAACTTTTGCCTCTACCCTCACACTGAAAGATCCACCCCCTTCCCCAAACCAAACTTCAAAGACTCAATAAATACCACTATTTTGTCCTTCTGCCTCTGGGCTGCTACTACCACTTTGTCAAGATAGAGTTCTTCCTCACTAAGGCAAGAATCATCTCAGTTTTATCTTGTCTTTTTAAGATTTATTTGTATTTTAGGGGGCGCCTGGGTGGCACAGCGGTTAAGCGTCTGCCTTCGGCTCAGGGCGTGATCCCAGCGTTCTGGGATCGAGCCCCACATCAGGCTCCTCCGCTATGAGCCTGCTTCTTCCTCTCCCACTCCCCCCGCTTGTGTTCCCTCTCTCACTGGCTGTCTCTATCTCTGTCGAATAAATAAATAAAATCTTAAAAAAAAAAAAGATTTATTTGTATTTTGAGGGGCTCCTGGGTGGCACAGCGGTTGAGCGTCTGCCTTCGGCTCAGGGCGTGATCCCGGCGTTATGGGATCGAGTCCCACATCAGGCTCCTCCACTGGGAGCCTGCTTCTTCCTCTCCCACTCCCCCTGCTTGTGTTCCCTCTCTCGCTGGCTGTCTCTATCTCTGTCAAATAAATAAATAAAATCTTTAAAAAAAAAAAGATTTATTTATATTTTGAGAGAGGGAGGGGCAGAGGGAGTGAGAGAATCCTGAAGCAGACTCCCCTCTGAGCGTGGAGCCTAACACGGGGCTAGATCCCAGGACTCTCAGATCATGACCTGGGCCGAAATCAAGTCAGCTGCTCAACCAACTAAGGCAGCCCCCAGGCATCCCTCAGTTTTGTCTTATCAACAGGTTGTTTTGTTGATATTTTGGGAAGCTAAAATTTTTTAATTAAAAAAATTTAATTAGTCTGATTTATTTCCAATGGGAGTGTCAAGGGAAGGCTGTGAGTGCAACTGTTTATAACAGGATATTGAAGAAATGGGAATTGATATTCAGACCTACAGAGAAAATCCTCCACTTCTGTCTTCAAGTGTTAGGAATGGAGACAAATAAAGACTGGGGCTGGGAGTAGTTGTTCTGTGCCTGAGACAGTGGGTTTTCTCATTTACTCCCTACAAGGGAAGCACTTTTATGATCCCCTTTTCACAGATGAGACAATTGAGGCTTAGAGACGTAGGTTACTTGTGCAAGCTCAGGGGCTAGTGTCATCAGAAGGCTTTGGACCCAGCATCCTCACCCAAGCGACTACGCTCTTAATCATGACTCTCTCTCTACTCTGAGAGTTCAGTAATCTGTAAGGGCAGACCTGTGCATCAACGAGTACGATACCACATGATAGTGGCTTTATAAGAGGAATTGACACAGTGTTAAGAGGAATTCCAAGTGTTTACACATGGAATTAATTTTAAGGTTTCAAAAAAAAGGTGATAGAGAAAAAATTATTCTGAAGCGTATTACAACATTAAGGAAAACTTTATTTGGGACTATTGCCATAGAAACATTACCAAAAGGGAGAGAAATTATGCTCAGTTCCAAAAACAATGAGGACAAGTGGGGTTTTACAGCCATCAGGAAGGATGAGGGAGTTAGTGGGTGGAAAATTACTAAGAGGAGACACCAAGAAAGGGGGATTCTTGCTAAACTGATTTAATAGGATTCTTGCTGAAGGCAGACTAAGGATTGATCGGATATCAAGAATAAGGATTCTCTCTAAGCTGATTTCGGATTTTTGCTGAAATTGGACTTGAAAGAGGACTTCAACTACCTCCATTTTGACCTCAGTCTGTACTTTCTAATTAAACGCTTCAGGGAATGTTGATGTTTAAGGTGCTTTGCAGTGGTCCCTGCAAGAATTTGGGAGGGCTAGCTTTGTTTTAAAAAATTACATTAAATAAACTAACAAAAGAGAGAGACATTTCATAATCCCACCCATATTTTCAAAACCATTGTCTATAGAGAAAAATCTCTCTGTTGGACACCCTCCCTTGATTAGCTCATTTGAATTGATTCTATGAGAATTATTTTACAACTCTGTAAATTGTAGGTAACTGATAGGCAAGGGACTCCTGTCTGGTCTGTAGAGGTTTGACTATTTTCCCTCCTTTCCTTGGGCGGGGGGCGGGGCGGGGGAAGCAGTTTTGCCTCCATTTACAATTTCTTTTTTAACATTCCTTTTGTCAGAGGAATTGTGCTGCTCTTTTTGAACCAGCTGAACCATTTGGCTCTCTGACTGCTTTCCTCACTGACTGAGTTACAGAAAATCTTTAACATGCATACATTTTTTCAATTAAAGATTTTATTTATCTGAGAAAGCAAGAGAGAGAGATAGCAAGAGCTGGGGGAGGAGGAGGGCAGAGGCAGAAGGAGAAGGGACACAGGGTTCAATCCCAGAACCCCAGGATCATGACCTGAGCCAAAGGCAGACACTTAACCGACTGAGCCACTCAGACACCCCTAACACGAGAGTCATGGTTTGTCTCCTTTTGGGGAAAATTCTATTCACATTTCTTTTGGTTTTTTATGCATGCAAATACACGTTTGACATAATTATAGTCACAGACTTTACATATATATATATATATTTTTTAATTTTTTATTATTATTATTTTTTTGCTTACAACTATTAGATCAAACACTGTCTCATATAGCTATAAACTTCATGATTAGTGGTTTCTTTTTTTCTTACAATAAGTAATTCTACAATAATTTACTTCACTATTCTCTAACCATTGAATATTTAAGTTACTCATTAAATAATTTAAAAAAAACAAAGATTCTTTATGCATTTAACTGCTTGTAAGTCTGGATTGGACTATATATTACTTTTTTTTTTTACGTATAAAATGATACCACCGTGCAAGAAAGAGAACTTCATCCTATATGCCCAGTTCACACACATACGTCTTGTTTGACCCACCAAAAATAACTGTTAACAGGAAATGGATGCTCCAAGCTCTTTAGAGAAGAATGAAAAGGCAAGTTTGACGGCAGAGAGTTCTGGTACACGTGGTGCACACATTAGTGCATGTGTCTGCGTGGTTCCCAAGGCACCCGGCAAAATGCTTTGCATGCAGGAAGTGTTCAAGTTCTGTGCCCGTGACTTCACACGCAGAAGGGCACGTTCTCTAGAACTCGCTTCTAAGATCCATCCACACCAAGGAGAAGATGCCCTGAAAACAACGAGGAACAGCTCCTTTCAGGGAAAGCTGTTTTCCCCAGAAGAGGGGAAGATGACAAAGGACAAGATAAAGACAGCAGCCTGGAAGCTTCATTGCTCGTGGGCCAGCAGCCCCATTCCCAGGGGCTCTGTCAGCCCCGTCAGCTACATGCAAAACGGGAGAACCCAAAAGAGGTGCTGGGCAGCAGTTTGTTTCTATTTCACTAGTAACAGTAATAAGAGTGTGTGAAGGAGGGAGTAGTGGGCTCTAGGAACCCACTGCAAGGCCTTGGTCAGGCCACTACACTTTTCTGGGCCTCAATTTCGTCTTGTAAATGCAAGGGAAATACCCAGTTGTAAGAGCTTTCCTGATTTAACAAGAGTTTTGATTCTGTGATTGTACGCACTTCCACAACATTGCCTCATACTCTGCAGACTTAAAGCAAAAAAAAAACCTGGGGTATGGAAAAAAAAACAACGATCTAAGAACCTTCGTCTCATTTCCACTCCCTATCCCAACCCCAGCACATATACCAAGACTTTCTTTGGCACAGACAGAAGCAGGACTCTCTTTGTTTTCCCCATTAACAACTTAAAGAGTCCCAAACAGATAAAGAGTCTGTGTGTCGACCGTAGGGCAAACAACATTCTGAGGATTTTGTTATTGTCCTGTTATTTAGTCAGGTAGGTGCCTTAGGAACAAACAGACAGTGAAAACAAGTTTCATACCTATGTCCTGCAGTCCCCCTTGCACATTCTTGCCTCTTGAGCCAGGGGAGGGGACACAGTTGCAATTTTCTGACTACTGGAAGGGAGACTCCAACACACTCCTTCAAACTTTCACACCCAGGCCCAAAAAAACCCTCAGTGTTTGCCTCAGGGATTTTTCTTTTTCTTTTCCTTTTTAAGGTTTACTTATTTATATATTTTGGGGGGGGAGGGTGGGGCAGAGGGAGAGACAATCTCAAGCACACTCCCCATTGAGCCTTGAGCCCCACGTCAGGTTCAACCTCAGGGCCCTGAGATCATGACCTGAGCCGAAATCAAGAGTCGGAGGACGCTTAACCGACTGAGCCCCCCAGCTGCCCCAGCCTCAGGGATTTTTCTGTCTTGGGTTTGCCTGGCACAAATCACTGATGCTTTCTGATTTCCTGGCTGTCACTCTGGCCCTGGAGGGGATGCCTGACAGGGTCCAAGCCTGCTTTGCTCTCCAGTGGAGTAGCTCTACCGTTCACCCTGTGTTTGTTCCTGTCATCACCCCGAAAGGACAGGGGTGCCAGCCTCTGGTCTAATAGCTCCTGCTGCAGCCAACCCTCTCATAAATAACCCGTTGTCAGGGATTTTAATGGAAACCCTCTGGAAGCTGTAAATCTTTGCTACTCCCTCCTGCATCTTTTCCCTCATTTTCATCACAATATCACTCCAGAGGGACCTGAGACCAAAGCAGGAGCTTGGCAGAGCAGATTGGTAGGACCCTAGGGAAAGAAAGAGGCGGGATGGGGGAGGGGAAGAGAGCTGGGACGGTTGGTCCTAGGGAAGCATCTGCTCACGGCCAATTGATGCTGGTCACCTGGGTCTCCTGGGCCCTGGAGAGGGGGCGGGTCAAGATAGCCCAGGGCCACCTGGAAGGAAGGGGGAAGAGGGAAGAGGAAGAGGATAGGAAGGCAGAGAGGTTTCTGGAAGAGCAGCAGGCGGTCCTCTGGTTCCACCTAAGGCCCTCCAGGGTGTTATTTAAGCATCATGAACCAGACTCTCATTGTCCGCTGGGGGCTAAGCCATGCCTTTGCCTCTAGGCTCCTGCCTGAGCAGATTAGCAGGTTAAAGGGCAGTGCCCTGTGCTGGCAGGAAAACTTCCTCCAACTTAGGTCCAAAAGGCAACGGTTTATTTATATGCATATGAGAGCGCTCGGTAGTGAGTAACTGTCTGAGTAACTGTCCGAATAGCTAGGCATAAGGGTTTATTATGTATCAGTCTTATAAGGGATGGGAGTTAGGGCTTCAAAATGGGCCTCTGATGAGACTTGTTTACACAATTTTTGGAGTGTCCATGTGTCCAAGGACAGTGCCTGCCTGACCTGAGATCACCCCGGGGTTTGGGGGGTGTATAAGGGAGAGAACCAGCTCACTGCTGTAAAGCGCTGCTTTATTCACATAAGGGATCACAGGCCGGCATGAAGTTCCAGGCACACACCGAAAAAATGTTCGTAATTCATCTGCTAAAAGCTTACATCCTCTAGAAACCTTTCCCGGACTGACTCCACATCCTCCACATCAGCGAGGATCTTGCCTCTCCCATTAGTCTTTCTGGCTATAGCTTTTCTGGGAAGGGCCGGTCTCTCCTTGTATGTGTCCCCTCAACTGCGGGAAGAGAGCTCTCTCCTCAGTAAGAGAGTAGTGATGCATAGTCCTACCTAACTTGTACTCATTGGACCTAAACAATTCCTTCTCACAGCAGCAGCTGCATTCCGGTAGCATCAATTCAAGCATCTGGAACTCTCCAGAACGAGAGGGGTGGATATGGGCAACAAGCATCTTTGGCTCAACCCATAAGAGGGTTTCCTAAAAACACTGTGGTTCGGGAATTTTAAATCGATCCTTCGGTGTTTCACCAATCCCGAACTAAGCAGAAACAGCTCTAGCGGCTGCCAACCCTTTGCACGCAGTCTGGCACCCAGAAGTCTGCGCTTAGACAGGTGGAAGCGGAAGGCGACCACGATTAATTGAATCCTGTCACTATTCTGATTCCCTACCTGCCAGAAGACAGTCAAAATGTCGCTGTGAGAAGCCCAAGATCCCAGAGCCCCGGGGGGAGTGAGGGCCTCTCTCGTCGGCCAGACACACGCCCCCAACTCTTTGAGATGTCATGACTTAATAAGCCAAAGCGGTTCATTGTAGGTTTGAGACTGCGGTCTTGACTTGGGTCTCAATCCGGTGCTGTCTGCAGGGTTCCCCCCTGGTCCTGGCGTCGCTCTTTACCCTCCCCAGAGGGCCTGAATACAGGGCGGCCCCGCTCAGCGCAAACCACCCGCTTTCCCCTGCGGAGCAGCCGCAGCTTCGCAGGCCAACGGTTAGAGCTCGGCCCCGAGGCTCCGGCTGCGCCTGCGCCTGCGCACGACGCCCCGACGCCCCAACGCCCCGACGGCGCGGGCCGGGGAGGGCGGGGACCTGCACAGGGCTAGCGGTAGAGGGGCCCCCGAGCGCGGGGAGCGCGGCCCAAGCGTCCTCCGCGTCTCCCGGGACAACCTCGGGCGCTGCCCTCTCAGAGAGCAGGGGCGGTTAATTGGATTCGGGACGGAAGGGGGGCACGGCAGCCTACCGCTGGGGCCAATCGAAGACCTAGAAAGCCCTATATGCAAATACATGAGGGCTGGGCGCACCCCAAGTTAGGAGGAGCGAGGGTCGGGCTGACGGGTTGTCCGGCAGCCAATGGGAGCGTGTCTCCTTAATCTTTTGAGGAGGGGGCCCACAGGTGTGGTTGCGAGCGGTACGGGCCGCCGAGCGGGGGCAAGACCCGGGCATAGGAATCGCGGGTAAGAGCCCCCCC
>NW_024424897.1:23893685-23938926 GCF_017311325.1 Ursus maritimus | reverse complement strand
CCCCCCCAACCCGATGCTGGCCCTAGATCGTGCCCTCCTAGTGTCTCCCCGCCGAAAACCCGGTCCGTCATACCCCCAAAGTCCCCGTCGAAGCCCAGGTCCCCAGGGCTACCCCCTCCGCGCTCCCCCGTGGCGCTCTACCGCCAAAGCCGCTCACCCTCCCGGTCCCTGCTCTCCCTTGGAGCAGTAGTTCATCTCTTCCCAGCCCCATATTCGTGGTCACCTCGGAAATACCCTCGCTCCCTTTCTCATGCTCAAGACTCCGACGCCAAGACCTTGCCCACACGCCAGCTCTTCTTTTCCTAGCTCCATTATCCCTCCTGTCCCTCCTTTCCCCCACTTCCTGCCCTCCCTCGATTTCCCAAACCCGGTGCGCCCAGGGAGCTGTTCCTTAGATACGAGAGATCCCTGGGAATCGCAAAACTCTCTCAGCCTCCTCCTTCCCCATCACTGGGTCCTTCTGATCATCTTTCTTCCTTTGTCTGGAGAAATCTTCCAGAGAGACACTTCTGTTTTGGATATCCAGCACAGCCCTCTGCAAATACCCCTCCCCCACCTTTCCAGCCCTCCTCCCCCTGAGGAATTCATCTAAGCTTGAGGAATGTTCTCCACTGGGATTTGACTCCTAGGAAAAATGGAACTTACACTTGGGCATAAGGTGGGAAGGGAGCTAACCTTTATTAAGCGCTGGCATGTGCCAGGCACTTCAAAAAGTTATTTAATAGGTAGACCAACCCTACTGTCATATTTTCATTTTACAATAGAGCTTTTACTTTGAACCATTGAATGCTTTAAGAGCATTATGAATATGAACCTTTGAAATAACCCCACAAGATGGGTATTATTATCCTCATTTTATTTGTGAGAAGACCAAGGTACAGAGAGGCTCAGTGTCTCACCCACAAGTTACCTGCTATTAAGCAGAGCTGGGATTTAAATCCAGATCCATCAGTCTTTGCTGGTGATGCACTGAGGATTGTGCAGAAGATGGCTGGACATGAGCCTGGCCCGTAAATTGCACCTTCCTCTCAGTTTTTAGCAGGATAAAAAATGTCATCTGAGTCAGCAAGATTCTTAGCTTTTCCAGGGAATGTGGCCAGTCGATCTCAGCACTTTTTACTGGCATAGCCCTTTAGCAGTGGAGCGCCCCCATCCCTCCCTTGTTAGTCCATGTCTTGCTAAGAACCCATTCAGTCCCTGTACTGAAATTTCAAGGGTGACTAGAATGGAAAGCCGAAAGGCCATAAAAAGCATCTTAATTATCCTGCCTGCATCAAAGCTCAAAGCACTTTTCTAGATGTGATGTTTTTATCTTCTTAGTGGTCCTGTAACCACAGAAAAGACAGGGAATGAGGGTACACCTGAAACTAACGTAACATAGTGCATCAGCTATACTAAAAAAAAGAAAAAAAAAGATAGGAAATAAGAGGAGATCTTACTTGGCTTCTTACGACATACCAAGTCAAAGAGGCAAAGCTGGAAGCAAGATCCAGAGGTCTTACCTCCACATCTTCTCTCCCCATCTACTTTGACCTTTTCCAAGAGCTGGCCACTGGAAGCCTTCAGAGGGATGCTTCTGGTAGGGGAAAGAGGACCAAAAGATGAAAAGGCGAGGAGGTGCAGGAAAACCTAGTATTTGGGAGAAGAGACGGAAGTCCCCAGCAGACACAGCAGGATAGTTCTTCAGTGCCATATATGGTACTGCAGACCGAAAGCAAAGTTCAGGCTCTGAAGGTCAGGATGAAAAAACTCGGTTAAAACTTTAAACATGCTCCACTATCTACTTAATCAACCACCAAATGATTCTTTCCTCCAGTTTCTTGACACCTTATTTGAATTCAGTCTTGCAAAAGAAAGCCCTAAATATTTTCCGTGCTCTGCAGCACCTCCAGGGGTAAGAAGAGTAGTTGACCTGTAGAATCCTTCAGAAGTGGGGATGAAATATGGTCCCCCCTTTGAAATTTTCCAGATAACCTGCAGTGTGTTTGCACGAAGCCATCCCAGGGCTCGTTCCCTCCCCCTGGTGGCCAGTGAAGTGCATTTTCATGCTGTCTAGCTACGGTTTGGTTCCCTTTGCCTTGCTGGGAAGATCCAAGATCAAACCGCACACTAAAATGGAAGGAAACTTCAGCTTCCTCTTAGCAAGTGATTTAGAGTCACATCTCTGGGGGTGCCTGGGTGGCCCATTCAGTTAAGCATCTGATTCTTTTTTTTTTTTTTTTAAGTAGGCTCTATGCCCAGTGTGGGGCCCAACGTGGGGCTCGAACTCATGACCCTGAGGTCAAGACCTGAGCTGAGATCAAGAATCAGATGCTTTGCCTGGGTGGCTCAGTCAGTTGAGCGTCCGACTCTTGATCTCAGCTCAGGTCTCTTTTTTTTTTTTTTTTTTTTTAAGATTTTATTTATTTATTCGACAGAGATAGAGACAGCCAGCGAGAGAGGGAACACAAGCAGGGGGAGTGGGAGAGGAAGAAGCAGGCTCATAGCAGAAGAGCCTGATGTGGGACTCGATCCCAGGACTCCGGGATCACGCCCTGAGCCGAAGGCAGGTGCTTAACCGCTGTGCCACCCAGGCACCCCTCAGCTCAGGTCTTGATTGCAGGGTCACGAGTTCAGGCCCCATGTTGGGCTCCACACTGGGTATGGAACCTACTTAAAAAATAAATTAAATAAATAAATAGAAGTCACTTCTCTGACTGCGGAGGCCCTTACACCAGGGTGTATGTCTGGCTCAGGATGCTGGCAGCCCGCCCTTCGCTCTTTTGTATTCTCTTTAGTCTTTGTCCTTAGAATTTATTGCCTTTCCTCCTTTGATTCCTCAAGGCTGCAAGACTACTTTTGGCATCGAAATTGCTGGGCAGGAGAGTAGGTGGGAACTCCCAGGTTAGCAGGGAGTGGCTGCTGAGACTGGCAAGGAGAAGGCTGGTGGAGTCAATCAGACTTGAGAGGTTCTGGGGGGAGCAGCTTTCGTTCTAAGTCATTGCTGCTTGGGGGCTGGGGATGTGCTCAAAGCAGGACAGCTCGATCCAGATGTCCATGAGGCCGGGCCTCTGGCCTAAAAGAGAGAGATGATCTGGGCATACAAAAATGTTCCCTCTCTCTTAATACTACTATAAGGAAAATAATAGCACCATGGCAGCTGTCGCCTGGCTCCAGTATCAGGGAGACTGTAGAGATGGGACTGGGACAGACTGAAAATACCTCAAGAGGGAGCCATGATTGGCTCTGGTGGATTGCTGGCATGAAGCAATGGGGCCCTGTTTTCCCGAAAAAAATGGAAATCTGGATTTTTATGAGAAAGCTACATTGTCTAGTTCTTGGCAACTACTTCTATTTAAAACTATCACAAGGACACATGGTGGTGGGCTAAGGGAACGTTTCTGTGGGCTAGATTCGACATAAACACATGCACCCCCTACCCCCACCCCAGCAAACTTGGAGCAAGACATTCTCTGTCAAGAGCCTTTGAGAGAAGTCAGCGGGGATTTAGCGTTGGAGATGAAACAGGAAGGAGAGGACGGGGGGAAGAGAAAGCTAGGGGACAAAGGCAAAGCCAAAATAGACGCATGTGGCATTGACCGCTCTCTACCATCTTGCCCCTGACTCAGGTACCATTCAAGTGGCTCTCATGTCATAGATAGCCTAGAATCCAGGGGAAGGTAGGTAAGTACGCTGTGGTGACCAGTTCCTTTAGAAGTATGTGGGCTCAGCTCCTTGTGCCTGGGGCCCTCTCGTCGTGCAAGTGTCAACAGAATTTGATCTTTTTGCTGTTGTTGTTTTTCTCTTTGAAGCAAACAGCAGCAGCCATGACTTGTTCTTACCACTTGGGCAAGGACTCAAAAAAGAGCAAAGACAACTCGCAACTCCGGAGGCCAAATTCAGGGTCAGTTTTCTCTCCTCCAGTTAACATTAACCTTTAGGTAAACGGAGCCACTCCTCCAGGGCTTGGTAAACAGAAGCCGGTTGTGGAGGGCTAGGGGAGTGGACGTGGACGTTTACCTGGAATCAGGGGAGCAGCTCAAGGTCAAGATTTCGTGCACCTTAGGCCTCTTGAACAAGAATGAGCCTGTTTACTGGGAAAACGGACTCACAAGGCCCAAGTGTCATTGGTTCGTTGTGCCACGTACAACTCTTTGTCCCCCCGCTCAAGTGTCGCCATAAAGGGGCTTGGCTGTAAGTGCAGCCCTCTTCAGCAAGAGAGAAACCCGTCATGATCCTTGGCTGACTTCATAATGCTGCCCTTCCTCTTGGCGATGGTCGTGAGCATTCAGTGTGATGGTGTATGGGATAACTCTTCGAGAAACATAAAGAAATCCACTCCCATAAGGGCTTACTATTAAGTTATTCCTAGGTGGCCTCCAAGTTAGAGCCCTCCACTCCTCCATTTTGGATTGGGAAAAGGGCACAGAGATGTGGAAGGGTGCAGTAATGTTAAAAACATGGCCCATAGGGTACAAAAAGTTGTCTAGAATTAGCAAGTGTGGGTATGGAGGAAACGTGATTCCCATGAGATTGTGTGAGTCTGTTGGGCCTGCTGTTATCACGTATTGCTGGTGGTAATCCAAATTGTTGGGAGTCCCTCTGGGAAACAACATGGCAAGATAGATAGATAGATAAATAAGCTAGATAAAATAAAACCAGAAGCGATATAATTTTTATATTAACCTAGTAATCCTGGTTCTGGATATATATCTTAAAAAAAAATCCTCAAGAAGTAAAAGGCCTTCTATACACGAAATTGCACATTTCAGAGCTATTAATATAATAGCAAAATTGGAAGCAACTTACATTGCAACTTACATGGCAATGGTCGGTTAAATTCAGACACATTCCTTCAGTGAAGTATTATTACACAGCCATTAAACACCGGAAACGGGCGCCTGGGTGGCGCAGTCGTTGGGTGTCTGCCTTCGGCTCAGGGCGTGATCCCAGCGTTCTGGGATCGAGCCCCACATCAGGCTCCTCCTCTGGGAACCTGCTTCTTCCTCTCCCACTCCCCCTGCTTGTGTTCCCTCTCTCGCTGGCTGTCTCTGTCCAAAAAAAAAAAAAAATCTTTAAACACCAGAAACATGTAAACTTTGTCACCACCAAAAGGAAGTTTCTGATATGATATTAAGTGTGTGGGGGAGGAGCAGATAGAAAATTGTTTATTATGGTTAAGATTACGGAAGAATAATTATGCTTAGAATTTTTTTAAAAAGATTTTATTTATTTACTTGACAGAGAGAGAGAGAGACAGCCAGCGAGAGAGGGAACAAATGCAGGGGGAGTGGGAGAGGAAGAAGCAGGCTCCCAGCGGAGGAGCCTGATGCGGGGCTCCATCCCAGAACGCCGGGATCACGCCCTGAGCCGAAGGCAGACGCTTAACGACTGAGCCACCCAGGCGCCCCTATGCTTAGAAATTAAGAATCAAAGAGAATATGCCAAAGGGGCAGTTACTCTACCAGGATAGGAAAGCCATGGTGATTTTCCACCCTATCCTTTTCTAACCTCCCTTTAATGTTTTGTTATTTCATTATAATAAATTATCATAAAGACATTACTATTTCTAAAAGCCCAAGAGTCGATGAGGGAAGAACAGATAGTCAGTAGCAAGGGCGTCAAAGGACAGGGGTTGCCATGGTGAGGAGGTTGGCAGGGTTTGGGAGGTAAAGAGGAGGAGGAGCCCCAGAAAGTTGGCTATACGGTCATAGAAGCCTTGGATGTGAAGGAGATGGATCAGTTAATTGGATCTGGACTGTTCTGGGTTACCCAAAGGCACACTAAGCACATTCCTAAGGATTATTGAAACAGTGGCATTAAAAACCATTAAATGAATTTGATATTTGAAATTTCAAGCAAACAACAAAGAAGTCATCATGGGAATGGGGCGAGGGGGACAAGAACTTTGCTGGACTTCCTTATCAGTATTTTAGCATTTGGTCTTGTTTTTGTGTTGAACTGCATGGTGCAGGAGACACGGTAGCCTTTTCTGTGGTTGGGATCTCTGAAGGTCTCCGTCTGGCCCTGGGCTTGCATTGTGTCCAATCAGCTAGGTATTGACGCTGCGTTCCACGAGTTACCTTTGCATTCACAAATCATCAGCAGCAGGCGGGGCATGGGAGGTTCAGTGCAGCGTGGAAACAGTTAACAGACCTCCTCAGAGCACCTCATCTGTACCCCCTGGGACTAACTCCCTCAGTTGGGAAGGCTTAGGGCTTGGTTTTGAGGCTGTCTCCAGACACTCCCTCATTTTAATAAGATTGTTTACCATGCTATGCCATGCATAGCATCTCAGCCTGCTCCTGAAAATCCCAGGAGGGCAAAACCAAAGCCAGGGTTGGCTGAGTGAGTCCCCAAGGTCAGAGTCCCCAAGAGCAAAAGGTGGAATCAGCTCTCTCCCCGAGCTTGTACCAACCGTGGAGGTGGGGTGGCATTTTCTAATCTGCAGTCCTCACCGGGTCTCAGAGCTGGTCTACCACCCAGATGAGCAAGGGAGGGGGTCCCCCTGCAGGCGGATCCCAGTAACTGCTGCTCCCTCTGCTTTCTCCCCAGGGTGCACAGGGATTTCCCCAGAGCCGCCTCCCAGGCTGGGGAGATGCCCCAGTGCCTGCCTTTGGAAGGTGAGGAAGGGGCTGACTCAGAAGAGCGGGAGGACAGTTCCCAAGAAGATCCGAAAGAGATCATCACCCTGGCTTTCGTGAGCGAGAACACTGGGGTGCAAGAGGGGCTTCAGGATGCCCAGCAGCAAGGCAAGAAGAAGAGGAAGAAAAAGAGGTTAGGACTGAAAGATGGGGAATGGGGATCCATGTTGTTGGGAGCAGAAGGGACCTAGGGGGGACGGGGCCTTGGCCACAAATGAGAGTTCAAGAGATGTTGTGTGTGCTGAGAACTTCAAAATCACACCCCCTTCAGTTCATAGGAGAAGAATCCACCTGACGATGTTTTATAGAATCAAATAATGGTGTGTAATCTCACACCACACCTCGTCCTAATCTTCATTCTATTTGTGTTTAGAATGCCTTTTTTTTTTTTTTTAATTGTGTAGGGAGAGACAATTTCCTCGTTTTAAGGAAGTGCTTATTGTCCTGGGAACTTAGTGCATTTTAAGTACAATGAAACTGACGCTGAGTCCTTAGGCTCCGCTTGTGGTTTCTGCGTCCTGGTTTGCTAGTCCGTGGCACCTTGCTCCCTTCGGGGACAACGAATCACTCCTCAGACTCACCGATGCCGGAAGGCTTGTCCACTTTCTAACTCACCACTTCCTTCAGTGGGGGGCAAGAGGAGGGAGACTAGGAAGTAATTTGGTCCAAAAGATGTTCATTTCCTGTTCCCGATGGGCTGCTGGAGTAGAAGGATGGAGGAGGTGTTGATGTTCATATGAAGCTGAAGCAGAGTTAGTTACAACCGTGATACAGAATTTCTACCTCTGTGGGCAGAACACTGGTAGAGTCCATGTCTTCCGCCACTCTGCAAACCCGTGGGATCCATCCGTGTCTTCAATCGTCGGGGGTTAGACCAGGCTGAGTGGGGCAGCGTGGGTTTCATGCAGCCCCGCCCGGGACCGGATGCTTCTGGGTGGGGTCACTTGTTCTGGCAAGTGTGTCTGTCTCTGTCTTGCTTTCCTTTTTCTCTTTTTCAGATGATTGGTGATCAATCTCTCCACCTGCCGATATGAGAGCGGTGAGCATCTGCATTCAAGGAATCCAGGACGGGACCCAGTGGATTACCCCAAAGGGTGGGGAAGGGCCGCTCTTGTATATTCTTGAGGATGAAAAGGGGGTGTCTCCATATCCCATTGTTTCCTTCCTCAATTAACTATTTGAGGAAGTTGGGAATCTTGTTCCAAGAAAATGCGGGTTTTGACCACAATGGTGTGTTATTTCAGCTCTCTATAGTTCTTATCTAGGCTTATTTGGGAATCTGATTGTAGGGAAGGCAGCTGTTGCTCCTCGTTAGGGCACGAGTTAGAGACTGGCAGTCCACAGACTGAAGATGACCTACAGACCTACGTCGAACTATAGAGCAGTGTGGTCATTATACTGATTTCAAATTTGGATGTTTTAGGCTGGTCCTAACTCCCCTGGGTCACTGCGGGTACTTCTTCCTTTCCAGGTCCTTGAAGGCACTGGCGTTGGTGTTGAAGTCAGCTCCCAGTTACTAATGCTAACAGGACAGGGGAAGAAGGATGCGATAGCATATATGTGGTTTTGAAATGCATTGTATACTTTTTTTTTTTTTTTTGGTCAATTTACCTTCCTAATTAAGCTTGGCTCTGGCTGATGTTAAGGATTAGTTTATATTCCCTGAACATTCTGTGTTTAGCGTTTGGAGGAAAGCCAGAAGCCTACTTCCTGGCAAGGCGAAGCCGGGGCGGGTGAAATATTCTTTCCAGATAACCTTCTGTGGGGTTCGCTCGGTATTGGCTGTATGCCTCAGTAGGTCTTCATGTTCCTTTCTTGGCAATGGTGTGTTCAGACCAGGCAGGATGGCTTCCAGTCCCGATGAGCTGAGGGGTCTCTCTTTAGCACATGGTCTGAGAGCATCTAGAAACATAACCTCCCCACCCCATGCTCCTCCCCCACTTGCTGGGCTAACAGGCCTTTCTTTGTCCAACTCCATGGCAGTGCGTAGGGCCGCCCAGCGGTATGGCCTTCGAGAGGGAGGGGAAACCAATGACTGGACTCTCTACTGGACGGACTACTCGGTGTCGCTGGAGAGGGTGCTGGAAATGAAAAGTTACCAGGTATCTGGGGTAGAGCTGGTCCTCAGTATGCATGTGGCATCTACCCAATGGGCCCCCACTTTTAGGACTGTCCCCCGAGGGGATATCATGGGTACTCCCGTGGCCCCTATTGTTCATGAATTCTGGCTTTCTTTGCAGAAAATCAATCACTTCCCTGGGATGAGTGAAATCTGCCGCAAGGACTTGCTGGCCAGGAATATGAGCCGCATGTTAAAGATGTTCCCTAAGGATTTCCACTTTTTCCCTAGGACCTGGTGTCTTCCTGCCGAGTGAGTGCCCACCTGTGTGCCCTTCTGCACTGCCCACCCCCGGTTCGCATTCCCCTCTTGCTCCGGATTCCCCAGTGCTGCTTTCCCTTCCCAGAGGATCTCCCATCTCTCTCTCTCCCTTTCAGGAAGAGAAGGGACAAAGGGTGTGTCCAAGGCTGAGCGAACACAAGGCTCTGCTATAAAAAATCAGATGACATTTCGGGGCTGGGTGCCTTGGAGCCCATGCCTGCAGTTGGGATGAGAATTTGTTCTGACCTTGAAAGCTGTTGATTTTGAACTCGTTCCAACCTTTTAACTGTGCAGTTTCTGAATTTTTAAGGACCGTGAGCACTTCTGGAGGGAGTGAGATAAGGGTTAGTGCCCAGACGAGGAGCAGGGAGGGGCGCCTGACCCCTGTGCCATGGCAGGACCATGCAGGGCGGCCAGCCTTTCCCTGTCTCCTGTCTCACTTTATCCATCTTGAAACTGGGCATCCATGCTTGGTACACAAAATGCTCTGGACCACACCAGCGAGAAACCGAGGAGCTGCGAGATGACACGGACACGACCTGGGTACAGTCTGGTCATTGGGATGAGGAGGAAGGGGGCAGAGAAGCATTGCCATTGGAATTCTATTCACATGGCAAGAATCCCACTCTGTCCTCTGCACCCAGTGCTTTTCCAAACCAAGAGCTCCAGGATTCCCAGACTTCCCTAGCTTGTCCAGAACAACTTTCAGGACTTAGTAACAACTTAGAACGATACGTGTTTGCCTTTAGGCCAACAGGCACCTCCAGGTTTCAGTGGCCACGGAGGAACGTTGCAGTGAAGTGACTTCACCAGTGGTCACCATGCCAATGAGTTCCAGTGCAAAACAAGAAGTGTAGCAAGACTGAGATTTAGAATGCCTTAAACTGGTTTCTTTCTTCTGAAGAAGAGTGTGTTTAAGGATAGTAGTTGCGCTCTGATACTCTGGCTGGGGTGGCAGTGTCCCCGGGGAAGAGCTGAAGCCTAGAGTAGAGGGAGAGACTGGTTGATCCAAGGTCACACGGCCTGTCAGGGCTGGAGCAGAACTCCACGTCTCCTATCTTCAAACCCAGAAAGCCAAACTACTTGGATCACAGCTACCTTCATGGGGCATGCAGCGTGTATTATCACGTAATTAACCACTGTACAAGACAGATGTCCTTTTTTTTTTTTTAAAGATTTTATTTATTTTATTTGAGAGAGAGACAGCCAGCGAGAGAGGGAACACAGGCAGAGAGAGTGGGAGAGGAAGAAGCAGGCTCCCAGCGGAGGAGCCTGATGTGGGACTCGATCCCAGAATATCGGGATCACGCCCTGAGCCGAAGGCAGATGCTTAACGACTGAGCCACCCAGGCGCCCCCCCCCCCTTTTTTAAAGATTTTATTTAGTTTATTTGAGAGAGAGACAGAAGACAGGTGTCCTTATCCTTGTTGTGTAGATGATGGGATTGAGGCTTAAAGAGGTCAAGTCCTTGCACACGGCTGGTGAGTGGAGTCACCCGGGTTTAAATCCAGGCCCGAGTTCCCTCCAAAGCCCACCCTCTCTCGACCATGTGCGCACGTGCATGCCTGTCTCTCCTGTTACCAGATCTCCCGACACGTGTCCGTCGACTCTGAAGCTTTGTCACATCACATAGCTTTAGTGTTTTGTTGTTGGTTTTGTTTTTTGTTTTTAATAAAGAGCTAGTCTTCCTTTTTATTGCTCCCCCCGGCTAAAGGTGTATCTCATTCCCTCCCCGTTGCTCTGGTAGCTGGGGAGATTTGCAGAACTACAGCAGGTCAAGAAAAAATAAGACGTACATTTGTAAGCCGGATTCGGGCTGCCAAGGGAGAGGTATATTCATCACCCGGACGGTGAAAGATATCAAGCCAGGCGAGGATATGATCTGTCAACTCTATATTTCAAAGGTACTTCTTCGTTGTGATCATTTCTTTCTCGCGCACGGCAGCCTCGGGCTCCAGCTCCACCGCACTATGGGAAATGAGGCAGGCGACGGGGGCAAAGCCGAGTGCTGTCTTCAGCCTTGAAAGTTGTCAGATCAGGCCTTCTGACCAGGGATGTGACATGTGTATGGGCCAGAGCATCCCTCACCCTTGTACCCTTGCAGTCTGGCCTTCCTAGGCTGGCCCTTCGCCTCTAGCAGATGACAGCTGGAGGGACCTTTGGTCTGTGGATGCCCCACTTCATGTGGGAGAGGGCAGTAGTCCCAGAGGAATCATGGTAACCGGCTTTGCTCCATGGCCAGAGGTCAGAGGTCACAGTGGCGTAGCCCTCCGCAGGGAGGGAGCCCTCTGGAAGTGTGCATGGACTGGAAAGGACTGGCCAGCATTGCAGGAAGCAGTCTTGCAGAACTGCCATGTAACATGGCCCTAGATGGTGACAACATGTCCTTCGTCACGGGACTTCTAATTTTTTTTAACGAGTTTATTTATTTGGGAGAAAGAGAGAGAGCGCACAAGCAGGGGGAGTGGCAGAGGGAGAGGGAGAAGCAGGCTCCCTGCTGAGCCAGGAGCCTGAGGTGGGGCTCGATCCCAGGACCCCGGGATCATGACCTGAGCTGAAGGCAGACGCTTAACCGACTGAGCCACCCAGTCCCCCCATCACAGGACTTTTTAATGTTACTTTGCTTGGTTGCCAGGAGATCTCTGGGAGGTGGTTACTTGAGCCGTAGGAAACTGAGGCACAGTGGGGTTTAGTGACTCCCACAGGTCAAGTCCCCCTGTCCTCCTCCCCGGCCCCCTCCTAGCCCCCACTCTTTAGTACCAGGCAAGACCAAGATGAAGCGCTATCTTCAAGTCTGAATCTCTCCTCTGAGGCTGATGTGACTTCTCTTCCCTCCTCCCCGCAGCCCTTTATCATTGATGGGTTCAAGTTCGACCTTCGGATTTACGTGCTGATGACCTCCTGTGACCCTCTCAGGATTTTTGCATACAATGAAGGACTAGCCCGCTTCGCCACCACCTCTTACTCCCACCCCAGCATAGACAACCTGGTGAGCTCAGGGCACGGGCCCTGCCCCCTCCTCCTTAGGGGGATGAAAAATCCCAGTTCAGTTCACATTCTCAGGACCCTGGGGATGTGGCTGTCATTTGTTGAACACTTCCTATGTGCCAGGTTGCAGATGTCCAGACGCCCCTTCATTTAGCCCTCTTAGGAGCCCTCAGAAATAGGGATGGTCATCTCCATTTTACAGATGAGGAAATGGAAACTCAGAGAGTTTAAGGAACTTGTCCAAGGTCACAGAACTGGGAAGAGATGGCCAGATCCGCCCTACAGCAAAGATAGTGCCCCAGATCTGCAGTGCTTGGGGAGAGAAGGCCACGGGCGAGCCCCCATCTCTCCCCCACCCCTATCCCACACCCTCTGACCCCCCAGGACTCCTAAAATGTCCCTCAGGCAGTGAACCACCCAATCTCAGGGGGAGCTGGCCTCTCTTCTACCCCAGGCTGCAGGCTACTACTTTCCTGCCTCTGTTTTACCACTTTAAGTAAGCCCCAAGACTTTCCCTCTCTTTTCCATCCCTTGAAGCCCCAGGGGCCACACAGGAGGGCACAGAGAAGCAGCAGGAGGCCTGCCCTTCCTCCTGACCCCACAGACCTGTGTCTCTTTCCCCAGGATGATATCTGCATGCACCTGACTAATTATTCCATTAATAAGCACAGTTCCAATTTCATTCGAGATGCCCATGCCGGAAGCAAGAGGTAAGGAAGAAGCTGCTTGACTTCTCTCTTCTTGTCCTGCCAGGCTCCGAGCTCAGACCCTGCCCGTCCCCATCAGTGTTTCCATCTTGGGTCACATGGGCTCAGCAAATATTTCTTTGCCTCCTTATTCTCTGCCCTCTGGCTGTTAATCATTAAAAGAAGGCTACATCGTAAACCGAGGAGGTTGGGAGGAGGAGAGAGAAACATGAGCCATTTCCTTAGCAGGATACACACACACACACGCATACACACCAAAACACACGCTTTTATACACTGCGCCCTTCTGACGTTTCCAAACCAATAGATATTTATCGATTGCTAGTCAGCCAAGGGAGAAGGACATGACGGGCCGTTGTTCCTTTGGCCTATGGTTTCCTGGGATGTTGCTCCAACGGAGATTCTCAAATGATAGGTCACGATGCCTGGTGTGGCCTGGCTGCGGCTAGCCGGTTTTGAGATTCCCCAGAAGGGGGGAAATGGGAGGAAAGCGTGAGTGTTTCCCCAGTTATTACATTCATGTTATTGTCGGATCCTCTCTCATTTGAGTTTTAGGAAAAAGGGGGGAACTGGAGGAAGCGAACCCGGCCAAGCACGAGGGGAAGGGAAGGCAGTACTTACGAAGGCTCCCGTGCGGGAGGGCCCGAGCTGGGGGCTCCGGGCGCATTTTTTCCCCATTGCATCTTCTCCACGGTACGGCAGAGGCATTGCCATCTGCCCGCTGCAGGTGCAGAGCTGGGAGTTAGGTACCATCTCCGTTTTACAGACAAGGAAACTGAGTCTCTGAGAGGTTAAGCTGCCCAAGGTCACACGGCCGTAAATGCTAGAGCGGGATGAGAAGGTAGGTCTGTCGGATTGCAAGGCCTGCCCTGTCCCCTGCCCCGGGCTTCAAAGGACTGATAAACACACAGTCTGTTCAGCTTCAAAGCATCAGAGAGGCACGTGAAATTTCACAACTCCCCTGGTGGCAGAGTTCCAAAAAGCAAATGGAGAATCACTATGAAGCCTGCTTGAAGGGGAAGTCTCCCCTATTTCAGAGGGCGCCAACCCCGTCTTGCGCGAAGCTCTCCCAGCTCCTCGGCTCCCCCACCTCCCCGCCCTGGGCGGGGCGGAGAGCCAGAGCTCAGGGAGGCCTGGCTTCCAGGCCCAGCCCTGACTCTCTCCCGCTGAGTACACGTGGGCCAGTCTCTTTGTCTCTCTGAGCCCCCATTTCTTGGTGTGTAAGGTGAGGACAGCGAGACGCCCTGCTCTGCCCTCCCCAGCGTACCCTGCCCACCCCCCAGGGTCGCTGTGAGGCTCAAATGACCCGTGATAGCCGCGGGGACACTGCTTGTGGTTACTGCGATTTTTCCTCAGTCAGAAGGCATGTAACCTAAGGGCCCCCATTTCCCTCCTTTTATGAGAAGACACCCCAACAACAGGCTTTGGACTCTCAGGCCATGACGGAGGGGGTGGTAGGGGTGCCAGGACTCAGGGGAGAGTGTGCAGGATTGTTCTGCCACCCTACACCCCCTTCCCTTCCTCCCCTTTTTCCTCACCTCTCTCTTCCTCCAGGTGAGGCCTCGCCCCTCTGCTCTGCTCCCCTAGCCTCTACCCTGCCCCCTCTCCCTGAGCTCCAGGCTCATCCCTCCTCAGTGCACCCTGACCTCTGTTGCCTCCAACTCAGCGTTTTCGCCCTTTTTGCTCCCACCTTGGCCTTCCAAACTGGCTCCCCTGCGCAGCTTCCTCTCCTCTGCCTCCTGACCTGCCGGATTAGAGAGTTTGGTGTCATCTCCGTTGTTGAGTCCTGAACCTTCCTCCTGCAGATGTCTCCGTGTCTCTTCCTTTCCACCAGATGCAGGCCTCGCTCCAGCCTCAGACCTGATGGCGGCTGGGCCTCCTTGCTCTTCTCCCTAAATCTAGGCTTCAACCTCTCTGTCCCTCCAAGTTCTCATCTCTAAAATGACAGTGACATACGATCCTGGCTGGCCAGCCTCAGATAGGCTGTTAAGGACCTCTTGAGATGACGCGTATGAATGGGCTTCAAAAGCCATAACCCCCATGCAGGGGGATGCTGAAACTATTCTGTATTCCGTATACGGTGGTCCCCCCTTATCCGCGGTTTCAGTTACCTGCAGTTAACTGAGGTCCGGTAGCGGATAATCCTCCTTCCGATGGACCATCAGAAGGTCAACAGTAGCCTAACGCTACGTCACTTGCCTACGTCACTTGCCTACGTCATTCACCTCATTTATCTCATCCGGTAGGCATCTCATCATCTCACATCATCATCATAAGAAGGGCGAGTACAGTCCTGGAGGATATTTTGAGGGCTAGAGAGAGAGACCACATTCACATCCTTTTTATTATGGTGTAATTGTTCTATTTTATTTTTAGCCATTATTGTGAATCTCTTACTGTGCCTAATTTATAAATTAACCTTCAATATAGACGTGTATGTAGAGGAAAAACCAGTACCTGTAGAGTTTGGTACTATCCATGGATGGGTTCAGGCATCCTCTGGGGGGTCTTGGAACATACCCCCTCCCGATAAGGGGGAGACTTCTCTACTCATTACTTCCACACCAGTGTGGCTCCCAGGTGCCTTGAGTGTCAAGTTCAAGCTCTTCTCAGTCTACTGTAATCTGACCAGACACCACTTTCCATTGTTATCCTACTACACGGGTAGTCAGCGTTCTATTTGTTGAGAACTTGCTAGATGCCAGGCACTGCTGTAAGAAATATGCACACCTCAGCCCATTTAATCCTCACAACAACCCTCTAAGTAAAAGTTATTATCAGCGTGATTTTGCGTATTAGGAAGCAAGTGTCAAAGGTTAAGTAGCTTGCCCAAGGTCACACAGCTAGGAGGTGATAGAACCCCAATGAAAACTCCCGAGTCTCTCCCTTCACCACTAGGCCACACTGTCTGTCTGTCCACTCTGTGGTGTTCCTCCAGGACACTCTGTGGCTCACATTCCATATATAGGCCTTGCTCCTTCCCGCTTCTCCATCTTTGCTCAGCTCCAACCGAAAACATGGCAGAACATCCTTGAAGGCCCTTCTGGCTCGCTAGGCTTCCATGTTGCCTGCTCTGATCTGGCTCTGGGTCCTGGTCCAGCCACGTCGCTGCTGTGCCGCCAGTCTTCCCTGTGAGCCTGTTTGCTCACTTAATCAGACGAGGGAATTGGGGTCCATCTCGGAGGACGAGGCTGTGGAATCTATGTCAAACCACCCACAGGAACCTTTCCATCTCTGGACTCCCACCACCCTCTGGTCAACATCAGCCATACCCCCTAACTGCTCTTGGCTTGGTGCACACGTTTGTCATGTCCTTAAGCTCCTTGAGGGTTAGAGTGGCACCCTGGCCTTCTGGGAGCCTCCCAAGCGCCGGGCAGAGTCCTTCTTTCCTTCTGTCCCTCCCTTTTCCTTTCACCTTTCTTCTTCTTCCTCTTCTCCATCTTGTGAGGCGATCTCCTTCTCATACTGACTGCCTCACGGGCCCCCAGGTCCCCTGTCCCCCGCGGGAGGCCAACTGCATCCCCGGTCAACCCCCCACCAGCAGCCCACGCAGCAGGAACAGTGAAGGAGAAGACAGAACGCCTGGAAATCTGGCAGGGCTTGGGGGCAGAGGCCAGGTCCTCTGCATCCTTCTGGGCGCCTGGCACGTAGCCGATGTGTTCAATTGAACTGGCTCACCACTGGGCCTTATGAAATTATACAATAATGTATATTCATTATGATGTGCCTGAATCATCAGCAAGAGGTTATGCTATGATTCGCAGTGTCTGTTATAAAAGGCAGGAAGTGTATAATCTATTTTGGGAAAATTTATTTCACAATTAGGGAAATTAAATACTTTTTTTTTTGCGTTTGAATAAGTTGGCTTCAAGCGATCTGGAAAATTCATTTATGTGCCACACTTCTTTGCCTGACGATGGCAGGTAGAGGCAGTGGGCCTCTGTGCTGAGTGGCCTTCGCTGATCTGTCTTTATATAAATGTATCCTGCATTGTTTCGTATGTGTGTTGACCCCCCAAATGGTCCTTAGGCTTCCCATGACAGTGGGGGCAGTTTCTTGGGGTTCCCTCATTTCCCAAGCTTTGCATGTACAGCAGGCCCTTAGCAGCGTGCGTGGGCTGGCCACCCCTGCTTCCTCCTTTCTGGCTCCACTGGCTGGGGTCCAGTGAGCTCTTGGAACTGCCTTGTGAGCCGTGTCTCTTGTCTTATTTTCCTCTTCACTCTTCACGCCCCTGCGTTCCTTCCTCTCACATTCCCACTTCCCATTTCAGCTCTGTGCTCATGCGTGTGCCTGTGAGTGGGTATGTCTGTGTCCCCACCATTGTCCCTCAGACCCGCCAATTTGCCTCCTCTCTGTACTACCCAGCTCAGAGCTGACCGGAGCCCCCCTTCAGATGTTTCCTCATGAACCGTAGACGTCGTCTGATCTCTATAACAGGGTGACGAGCCATCTCAGTGTGCCTGTGACTGAGGGGTTTCCTAGGATGTGAGACGTCCAGCTCTTTTTTTAAAAAAATTATTCTTATTTTAAATTTTATTTTGTTGAAATTCAAGTAATTAACGTATAGTGTATCATTAGTTTCCGAGGTAGAGGTCAGTGATTCATGGGTTGCCTATAACACCCAGTGCTCATTATATCACGTGCCCTCCTTAATGCCCATCACCCAGTGACCCCATCCCCCACCCTGTCCCCTCCAGCAACCCTCAGTTTGTTTCCTAGAGTTAAGAGTCTCTTACGATTTGTCTCCCTCTCTGATTTCATGTTATTTTATTTTTCCCTCCCTTCCCCTATGATCCTCTGTTTTGTTTCTTAAATTCCACATAGGAGTGAAATCAGATGATAATTGTCTTTCTCCGATTGACTTATTTTGCTTAGCATAATACCCTCTACTTCTATCCACATTGTTACAAATGGTAAGATTTCATTTTTTTTGATGGCTGAGTAATATTCTATTGTATATATATACCACATCTTCTTTATCTAAAATCAGGACCGTCCTGGTTTGCCTGGGACAGTGGGTAACTCTATCTGGGGAAATGCCCCAGGACTGCCTTTTCTCTGTAGATACTCCTTAAACGAAGTTTCTTAGGTCTTTAGTGGCCCCAGAATCTTGTCAGGTGGCTGGGGTGAGACCCAGGTATTGGTGTTCTTAAAAGGCTTCCTGTGTGTTTCTTATAAACACCAAAGGCTAAGAAACCATTTGCCATCAAAGCAAAACCATGAGGTAGGGTATTGGTTTTTTATATTTTTTATTCACTCACTAAACTTCCCCCCAGAATCCCCAGTCCCCGCCCCAGCCTCTCAGGTGCTTTCTGGGTCACAGCGACAGTGCCCAAGCCAGGTCTTATGTGTCATTATCTGCACCCACTTCCAGGCTCTGGAGGCTTGGGGACTGTGGCCCTGGGGCTCCTGCAGGTTCTCCTGAGCTGACACAGCCCTGTTGTCACCCTGGGTCCTGGGTGTCTGTTCCCATTATCTCTAGGGACTTAACTCCTCCAGAAGTTGCTGGTTTCCAGCATGACATGGCCTCAGATGACCAGACGTGGGCTGCCTTGCCTCACGGTCTGTGGTTTCCTTCCAGAAAGCTCTCCACCTTCAGTGTGTACATGGAGAACCATGGCTACAACATGGAGCAGATCTGGAGAGATATCGAGGATGTCATCATCAAGACGATCATCTCCGCCCACCCCATCATCAAGCATAACTACCACACCTGCTTCCCCAGCCACACACTGAACAGCGCCTGCTTTGAAATCCTGGGCTTTGACATTTTGTTGGACCACAAACTCAAGCCCTGGCTGCTGGAGGTAAGGGCTTGGGGCGAGGGGTGAAAACTGGCTGCTGTTCCTGGGGTTGGCTGGGGTCAGCCTTATCCCTTCCTCCCTGGCTCAGCCAGATCATTTTAAACAACTTCCAGGCCAGGCCCGTTCCTCCGGCCGCTGCTGGCTGCCTGGGGCTCCTCCCTTAGCTGACGAGTGGCCACCAGAGGGGGGTAGATGGCCGGGAATTAGAGAGCTCCTTGTGTCTTCCTGAGGTCCCCCCAGACCTGGAAACTTGGATCTGAGGCACAGAAAGACTCTAAAGACAACTTGAATTTTGTAACAGAATCGTCTCCCAGAAAGGGGGGGTGTTCTTTATCAAAACGGGGGGATGCTGTTCAAGATCAGACAGGAGCTGCCAGGCCTGGCTCTCAGGGGCTTGGGCCACTCAGCTCCAGGCGTCTGTGGCCAAGGGAATGGGTGGGGAGCCCCTCAGTGAGTTTCCTGCCTCCCCCAGACCCACGGCAGGGTGGATGGAGGAGGAGGAAAAGCATCTGGGTGGCTGTCCCTCTTTCCCATTAGACTTGAGCTGAGCAGCCCTCAAGGAGCCCTGCAGTCTGCATTACAGGAGGTGCGGTTGGGGGAGCGAGGTGCCAAGTCAGAGGTCCTAGGATGGTTGGCACAGAGTCAGGGTCATGGGTCCCATTCCTGGGGCCTTGCCTTTCCGCCATGCCCGGCCCTTGTTCCCAAGAGAATGTGGCTGTTTGGAGCTCTTACACAGAGAGCGGAACTGGCCACCAGGCACAGGCCTGCAGAAACTGCTAGAAATCTTCAAATGGTACACAGTGCGTCTAAATAATACGGACTTTACTGTGAGCAGGAANGAGGCCTCTCCCTCCTCCCACCTGCCTCCCCCTCAATCCTGGTGAGGGTCCGAAGGCATCACTCCGGTTCCTGGCCCGCCTCCCAGCCTGGCCCTTTGGACTGCCCCTTCCCTCTGCTCCAGGGCATGCTATGTGCGCAGGAGAGCACACCCACCAGGTGGAGGGAAACCAGAGACGGGGCGCCCCTGATGACTCTCAAGAGGAAAGGACTGAAATGCAAGCTGGTTAAACGAGAGGACGTTCTGCTTCCTCCTCTCCTCACTGTGACTCTGATGCCGACTCCCTCTCCCTGTCTCTCTCCCCCCCATCTGGTAGCCAGGAGCCCACGCTGGGCTTAGGTAGCTCTCTGGAGGTGGCGTTTGGGCCTTGCCCCCTGCTTCCACTCTGGATAGCCAAGCCCCCCGCTGCCCTCACAGGTCAACCACTCTCCGAGCTTCTCCACCGACTCCTGGCTGGATAAAGAGGTGAAAGACAGTCTGCTATATGACACCTTGGTTCTGATCAACCTGGGAAGCTGTGACAAAAAGAAAGTCTTGGAGGAGGAGAGACAACGGGGGCGATTCCGGCAGCAATGTCGTTCTCGGGAGACCAGGTACAGAGGTGCCCCTGCACCCTGGGGACCCCATCCTTTATGACTTCCCTGCTCCCAGTAAGACTGGCCTGTCCTGGTCCTTGACAACCTACTAGTTATGTGGCCTTTATGTTTCTTCTCTGAGCCTCAGTGTTCTTTCTGTGAAATGGAGCCAGTGATCTATAAGGTGGGATTAAATGAGATGATGTGTAATAAAATGTTCATCATAGTGCCCGGCACTACCGTGTGTTAGAGGTGGTGAAAGTCTTGCCCTGGTGGGAGACGGCAAAATGAGTGAAGAGGGTTAAGAGGTACAAACTTCCACGGGCGCCCGGCTGGCTCAGTCGGTTGGGCGACTGCCTTCGGCTCAGGTCATGATCCTGGAGTTCCCGGATCAAGTCCAGCATCAGGCTCCCTGCTCAGTGGGGAGTCGGCTTCTCCCTCTGACCCTCCCCCACCCCATGCTCTCTCTCTCTCACTCTCTCTCAAATAAATAAATAAAATTAAAAAAAACAAAAAGAGGCACAAACTTGCAGTGCTAAAATAAATAAGTCATGGACAGGTAACGGAGAGCATGGTGACTCTAGTTAGTAAGGCTGTATTACATATTTGAAAGTTGCTAAGATCTTCAAAGTTCTTACTGTGGTGATCATTTCACAATTCATACAAATAGCGAATCGCGTTTGCGCACCTGAGAAACTAACAATATTCTATGTCAATTATACTTCAATTAAAAAAAGTCATTACATTTTTGGGGTGCCTGGGATGGCTCAGTCGCTAAGCGTCTGCCTTCGGCTCAGGTCATGATCCCAGGGTCCTGGAACTGAGCCCCACATCGGGCTCCCTGCTCAGCAGGGAGCCTGTTTCTCCCTCTCCTGCTCCCCCTGCTTGTGTTCCCTCTCTCGCTGTTTCTTTCTCTGTCAAATAAATAAATCCTAAAAAACAAAACAAAACAAAAAAGACATTACATTTTAAAAAAAGGATCTTGCTTGGAGTTGGTGGGGAGCGGAGTCAATTCTAACAAATAATAATCCTATTTGGAAAATTGGTTTATATTTGCAGAATGTGGCCGTTTGTACAGTTTTACTGCGAGCCTTCTTTTTGGTACATAAAAATAGGAGATTAAGTTATGGACAGAACTATATCTCATGGATAGGAGTTCACTAATATAACATGAAGATTCAGGGATTACCAATCAAAAAATAAAACCGTTGCTTTATTTTTACAGAAAGACACATTTGTCTGACCTACCCCCTGTCACTGGGTTGGCGGGAGCGAGAGTCCCGGGAGCGAGGGTCCCCTGCTCCCTGCCTGGCGGTATTTCCCTGTAAACAGGGGCCTTCGTTCTGCGGAGCGATGCTAGTGTCTGAAGACTCCAAACCCGGCGGAGATGCCTTTGTTGCTTTTCAGATCCTATGGCGGAGCAGAGCCCGCTGATACTTGGGGACGGGGCTTTGGAAACGGGGGCAATAGCATCTATGTTCGGGGGGCACTGTGTTTCTCAGAGCGTGTTCATCTGTGCCCTGTCTTCCCTCTGAGGGGGGTGGTGGGTAGGTAGCTGGGGGTGTTGTATGGTCCTGTCGTTGGAGCTAAGGAGACCAGGCTTCTGGAAGGGGAACTGACTTCTGTGCAGTGTCCCCTCTCTGGGAAGTGGCAGGCCTGGGGCCGGAGCACAGCGAGCATGCTGCTTGGGATTCCAGAATGCCAGCTCTCTCCCCACTTCTCAAGGAGGACGCAGCAGCCGCTAGGGAGGAGCTGAGGCCCTCCCCTGGATCAGTCTCTTGGTCGTGACTTGGCCCCGGGCAGCTCAGTGCTCTCGGTTTGCCTGCTGTAAAAGGGGCTTATCATTCCTCCCGCCCTGACCTCCACCTCCCCGAGGGGCTGTGAGGGAGAATGAGATCATCACAGCTCATAAAAGCTCATCCTAGAAACCCTCAAATTTAGCCAAACGCAAGCTGCTGTTCTCCAGAGGAGGGTTATAGGGGCTGCGAACGGGGAGGTGGCGACAGTCTGCCTCCTCAGAGCTGAGCCAAGGGGAAATGGGTGTTTGTATGAGGAGAGAGTCTGGTGAGCTGTCAGAAAGACTGTTCTGACCAACTTTCCGCGCATTATGACACTGGCCATCCCAAGGGGGCTAGAATCTCCTTTCAGGGAAACGTTCACACGTTTATTTAGCAAATACGGGTTGACCATTGCTGTGTGCGAGGCCTTGGCCTGGCCCCACGTCACATCCAGCTTGGCCCGTCCCTTCCAAGCCTTGTCCCAAGAAAATCTACGGCAGCCCTGTGTTCTGTTCCCCCACAGGATGGAGGAGGCCAAGGGTTTCCAGGCCGTGCGGTTGGAGAAAACTGAGAAGTACGAGAAGGAGAACCGTGGGGGGTTCCGCCTGATTTATCCTACTCTGAATTCGGAGAAGTATGAGAAGTTTTTCCAGGACAACAACTCCCTCTTCCAGAATACTGTTGCCTCCAGGGCTCGGGAGGTGTATGCCCGGTAGGAAGGCTCCAGGCGAGGTGGGTGGGTGTTGGGATGGGTTGGGTCATACTTGACCTTCTGGGTGACCAGCCTGGGATGGTGAGGAGGGTCTTTGAGATTCAGTCCCCGACCTAGAAGTTGCCAGGGGGAACATTTGCTTTAGTCTCACAAGGACCAGGAATCATAATATTCCTTTGTATGGGGTGTTAAGTAGATATGAAGCTGTTTCTAGAAACTTGCCCCTGAGACAGGCCAGAATTCCCAGTCCCTGGCAGCTAGCTCCCTCCTGGATTCACCTAAACATGAAATCTAAGAGGTGGAAGGGACTCAGCCTCCCCAGTCCAGTCCCTACCCATCACCTCATTTTATGGACGGGGACGTCAGAGCACAGAGGGGGTCATATAACAGGCAATGAGAAAGGGGAATTGGGATCCCCGTCTCCTGACCCATGTGACTGTATTATTCTCACTCCATCATTGGCCAGAGAGGCCCAGGATATAAAGTGGTCCAATACAGAGGCCCCTCAGTTTGGCCGCCTACCCAGACCCTCTTCCCAGCACCTGCCACATGTGGGATTTGGCCTGCTGGGAAGTGCGGAGAGAGAGAAGGTGGCGGAGCTGGGTAGAGCTGCTGACTTTGCATCCCTCCTTAGATGCTATTCCCCAGGCTGGAATAGTACGGTGGGAGGCATGGGTGTCCCCTCCGTCTCCTGCTCTGGGCCCTGCAATCATTTGTGCAGACTGGACACGTGGGGAGGGGGAGGATGCGTGGAGTACTGCACGCTTCGCCAAGCATCATCCAGCCCCTCGGGGGGAGCACCCACATTTGCAGCCCATCCTCTAACCTCCATGACCCTCCTCGTTCCTCCTGGACAGGCAGCTGATCCAGGACCTGAGGCTGAAACAGGAGAAAAAGTCCTTGCCAACAAAGGAGAAGAAGGTCGAGATGCAGGGGGAGTCGGCAGGCGAGCAAGGGAGGGGCAAGAGCACGAAGAACTGCCGACAGAAACCACAGCAGAAATACCAGGCCGCCGCCCTCGCCTCCAAACAAGTAAACCCGGCTGGGAGGGGAGTGTGTGCGCCCTGCACCCTTCCCCGGCTGGGGCCGCCCCGTGGGCCAGTGCTCAGGAGACCACTGCTCAGAGCCCTGACGCATTGAACGAATGGGGCTGACAGAGGGGTGGGCTGCAGGAGGGGGCTCCTGGAAGTCACGAGGAGCCTGGCATCCTTCAGAGGACTCTCACTGGTCTGTCCTTCTTGCCTCCTCCGCGGGAGGAAAAGCAGCGGGGAGTCTGAGCACGATCCCCGTGTGGGTCCCAACCCCAGTTTGGGTTGGAATGCTCCCCTCCAGCAGGCCAGGGGCGCAGCTGAGAGAGGGGGCCGCAGAGAAGGGCTTCAGGGAGGCAGGACCCTCCTCATTATGTGGGGTGACGGACCACAGCTGGGTCCTTCCAGCCTGCTTTCTTCTCAAAGTGTGGACCAGCCCAGGACGGGGGGGCCAGCTGTCCCGTTGTCCTACAATCCGAATCTTGGGATTGCCCCTCTCTGCTTCACTGTCTCTTCCGGCTCAGTGGAAAGACTCAGTTGGGTTTTTGGTCCATTCCCTTTTTCTCGAACCCTCACCTGAAGGGACAGGATGAAAGCAGGATATTTTTGTTTTTTTGTATTTTATCACTTTGCTAAGGTCACAGGCCTTTGAAGAAACTGATAAAAACTATGGTATCCCTTGCCATAAAGTATACAATGATACAGTTTTAAACCTGCAGTTTTAAGTGGCTCAAAGACCCCGTGAAACCGTCCATGAGCCCTCTAGGAGTCTCTGCACCCCAGGATAAGAACCTCGGGTTGGAGAGACCTTGATACCGATTGCTCTCCTTCTCCGCCTCCTCTTCTTGGCACCTACCCTTGGTGCTGGTGAATCTGGAAGTGGACAGAGCTGGGTTCCCACAGGCTGTGTTTGGTTTCCTCCTTCCCAGCATCTCCAGCCAATGGCGTTAGTGTCCTGGACGCCTGACTTACTCTTGGGTGTCAGAGATGCAAAGACGAATGAGACCGACAGCAGCCTCGACCAGGAGACCCCCACGAAAGAGGCCAGCCCTCCTCCCTGCAAGCCTATATCCGCAAGGCGGTACACCTCCGTACCTGATCTGAGGCACTCGAACCTTCTCTGCTACCCCGGGCTGGAGCTCAGTCACCCCATCTCCAGAATCAAGGAGGTCAAGTCGGCCTCTGCAGTGAACATATTCACCAGCACCAGGGTGAGTAGAGCGGTCTGCCTCCCTAAAGGGCTCAGCTCAGGGGGCAGTGAAGGAGTCTTGCTTTCTGGTTCCTTCTATCCTCCTGACTTGCTGCCTCCCTTTGAGTAAGCCACTTAAGCCTCGATGTCCCCACCTGGGAAGCCCAAGTTGTGCAATAGCATACATGCTAGGAGAACGGACGCGTACTTTTAGGACTTTTCCAACGGCCGTCTTCGGCACCCCATCTTTAGGGGTATTCCCACCTGCTGTGTTAGCTTCTCGTGGCTGCTGGAGCAAATCACCACGGCCTTGGGGGCTTAAAACACAAATGCATTCTTTCCAAGTTCTGGAGGCTACAAGTCTGAAACCAAGGTGTTGGCAGGGCCATGCCCCATCTGGAGGTTCTAGAAGGAGGATCCTTCCTTGCTTCTTGCTACATTCTGGTGGGTGCCAACAATCCTTGGAGCTCCTTGGCTTGTGGCAGTGGGACTCCAGCCTCTGCCTCTGTCGTCACACAGACTCCCGCCTTGAGTTTCTCCTCTGTAGATCTTCACGTGGCCTTCATATAAGGACACCAGTCGTTGAACTTAGGGCTCACCCGGATCCAGTATGACCTCACTTGAACTTGGCTCATGATATTTGCAAAGACCCTATTTCCAGGGACGCCTGGGTGGCTCAGTTGTTAAGCGTCTGCCTTCGGCTCAGGTCATGATCCCAGGGTCCTGGGATCAAGCCCCACATTGGGGTCCCTGCTCAGTGGGAAGCCTGCTTCTTCCTCTCCCACTCCCCCTGCTTCTGTTCCCTCCCTCGCTGTGTCTCTCTCTGTCAAATAAATAAATAAATAATCTTAAAAAAAAAAAGACCCTATTTTCGAATAAGGTCACATCCTGAGCTTTGAGGCACTGTTGAAACCAGCTCATCCCTTAAACAGTGTTTCTCAGACTCCCTTTGTGTATGGACACCTGTTCAAGGGAAGCAAACTTTTTCAGATCCCCGTTGTAGCCCTCCATAACTTTTATAGATACATACAAGCATAAAACCAGATATATAGTATCTTTATGGTTATAACTCTTATACAACTATGAAACCAAAACAAACATCACCAATACAATTCACTGAAAAATATTAATAGAATGTGACAGTTGATTTTTTATTTTTGCGGACACTAAGGTGCCACATGAATGTGGTACTGATGGTTCTAGAGCGGGTCATTTCGTGTTTCCTGTAGTCAGGCTCACCAAAGTCTATGTGATGACTGTATTGTAAGTACTGGAAAATCTTTGGCATTGTTGGGCCTTCGCCAGGTCCAAGTGCAGCATGGAGGAGTGTGATGCTTTTCAAGTTTCTAACCATAGCCCACAGTAGAAATCTGTTTTATTTCATCCATCCATACACACACCCTGGAAAAAAAGTTTCTAAAACAATGACTAGCTGTACTATATATGGTGACTCCTTTGGTATTTTTTTATTCTGTTCGGATCTATTCTTTCAAAAATACCAGTTCCTGGGGCGCCTGGGTGGCTCAGTTGGCTAAGCGTCTGCCTTCGGCTCCGGTCATGATCTTCAGGTCCTGGGATCGAGCCCCCATGTCAGGCTCCCAGCTCAGCAGGGAGTCTGCTTCTCCCTCTCCCCCTGCTTCTGCTCTCTCTCTCTGTCACTCAAATGAATAAATAAAATCTTTAAAAAATAAACAAATAAATAAAATTACCAGTTACAACCCAGTAAATGAATTTCACGACTTATTTAAAGGTCTACAACCAGAGATCGAGAAACACCTTTAAGGGAGCAGGCTTTGGAGCTTCATGACGTTGAATGTCACAGATACGACACCAAAAGCAGGGCCATCTGGCTGGTTCAGTTGGAAGAGTGTGTGGCTCTTGATTTCGGGGTCATGAGTTCAAGCCCCATGTTGCATGTAGAGATTACATAAATAAATAAATAAATAAATAGCAAAAATAGATTAAGTGGGAAGATATCAAACTTGAGCAATCAACAGAGTGAAAAGGCAACCTGTGAAATGGGAGAAAATATTTTCAAACTCTGTATCTGATAAGGGGTTCATATCCAGAGTATATAAAGGACTCTTATAACTCACACCCAAGGTAACCTGATTTTAAAATGGGCAAAGGACTTATGGGTGGCCTAGTTGGTTGTGTGCCTGACTCTTGGTTTTGGCTTAGGCTGGGCTCTTGGGGTTGTGGGGTCAAGTCCCCGTTGGGCTCTGTGCTCAGTGTGGTGTCTGCTTGAGATTCTTTCCCTTTCTCCCTCTGCCTGTCCCCCTACTCTTTCTCAAATAAATCAATCAATCTTTAAAAAAAACGAGGGGAACCTGGGGGGCCCAGTCGGTTAAGCATCCAGCTCTTGGTTTCAGCTCAGGTCATGATCTCATGGGTGTGGGATCGAGCCCCATGTCAGGCTCCCTACTCAGCGGGGGGTCTTCTAGGAGGTCTGTCCCACAACAATGCATATTGTTAACGCTACTTACTGTAGACTTAAAAATGGTTAAGGTAGGGGTGCCTGGGTGGCACAGCGGTTAAGCATCTGCCTTCGGCTCAGGGCGTGATCCCGGCGTTATGGGATCGAGCCTCACATCAGGCTCTTCCGCTATGAGCCTGCTTCTTCCTCTCCCACTCCCCCTGCTTGTGTTCCCTCTCTCGCTGGCTGTCTCTATCTCTGTCAAATAAATAAATAAAATCTTTAAAAAAAATGGTTAAGGTAGCAAATCTTATGTCTATGTGTATGTGCGGTTCTTTTTTCCTGCAATAAAAAAAAAGGGTAAAGAGTATGCATTGGGATCTGGCTGCCTCTGTTTGGATCCTGGAGTCTCCTCTATGACTTGCGTCCAGTCGCTCTTATCTCCCTAAGCCTCAGTTTCCCCATCTAAAAAATATGGAATTTTGGCACCTGGGTGGCTCAGTTGGTTAAGGGTCTGACTTCGGTGCAGGTCATGATCTCAGGGTCCTGGGATCCAGCCCCCTCTTGTCAGGCTCTGCGCTCAGCTGGGAGTTTGCTTCTCCCTCTCCCTCTGCCCCTCTCCTGCTCGTGCACTCTCTCTCTGTCTCTCTCTTTCTCTCAAACAAATAAATAAAATCTTTAGAAAATGGAATTTTAATAATAGTACCTATCAGTGAATTGCTTTGAGGCTTAAATGGAAGAATGCATGAAAATGTTGAGAGTGGCCCCTGCCACATAGGATTCAGGAAGCATTAGCTGTTATTTTAATACTGCTGCGACTTCATAAGATGGCCTTTGTTCTCTCATTAATCTAGAAGCACAGTAGTACTACTCAACTCCAAAGAGATTTTGAAAAATAAGGCAGCAACATTTTATTGTTTTTTTTTTTCTTTTTTGGATTTCACGTGCAGAAGGTTAATTTAATAAAAAGCCCTGGTTCATTCAAAGCCTTTTCATCGTTCATTTATTTATTTTCCCCTTTTTTTCTCTATGCTCACCTCCCGTTCTATCCACCATCTTTTATTAGTATGTTTCCTGGCAAGTTAGGGATTTTTTAAAAAATATATGCATTTAAACTTTATTTAAATGTGACTTGGTCATTTATCTCATTCTATGACCTATTCTTTTCCTTGTTGAACCTGTTTTTTCTTTTTTTTTTAATTAAATTTACATGCATTGAAATACTCGTATCTTTTTTTTTAAAGATTTATTTATTTGTTTATTTTAGAAAGAGAGCAATGCATGCACATTGACAGTGGGGGGGCGGGGTGCAGAGGGAGAGAGAATCTCAGGCAGAGTCCTTGCTGAGCGAGGAGCCTGAATCGGGGCTGGATCTCACAACCCTGAGATCATGAGCCGAAATCAAGAGTTGGATGCTTAACTGGCTGAGCCACCCAGGTGCCACCCCCCTTTTCAAAAGTTTATTTAAGTACATCTCTACGCCCAATGTGGGGCTCGAACTCAGAAACACGAGATCCAGAGTCACATGCTCTTCTGAGCCAGTCAGGCGCCCCATAGTGCATGGATCTTAACTGTATGATTCTTTTTTTTTTTTTAAGATTTTATTTATTCGACAGAGATAGAGACAGCCCGCGAGAGAGGGAACACAAGCAGGGGGAGTGGGAGAGGAAGAAGCAGGCTCATAGCAGAAGAGCCTGATGTGGGGCTCGATCCCAGATCGCCGGGATCACGCCCTGAGCCGAAGGCAGACGCTTAACCGCTGTGCCACCCAGGCGCCCCTTAACTGTATGATTCTGACAAAGAAACGCACCCATGTAACCTATATCCCTATCATAGTATAGAAATTTCTGACCTCTCTGTAAAGTTCCCGCCTGTTCTTTCCCAGGCAATTGCCCCCCTGTCCTGTGCGTCCCTCTTCAAGAAATCCACTATCCTGACTCTAACTTTTTTGACCTTGGGCTATTTTGCCTGTTCTAGAATTTTCTATAAATGGAATGATACAGTATATATTCTTTTGTGTTTGGCTTCTTCAGCTCAATATTATGTCTGTGAGATCCATTTCACGATGTTTGTTCTTTATTGCTGAGTTATATTCTATTGTACAAATATACTGTGGTTAGTTTATCATTCTCCTGTTGATGGACATTTGGGTTGTTCCCAGTTTTTATTTTTTTATTGCTATTGTGATTAAAGTTCCTATGAACCTTCCTGTACAAGTCTTTGTGGACCTACGTTCTCATTTCCCTTGAATAACTACCTAAGAGAGGGTTGCTAGGTCAAAGGGTAGATGTATGTATAACTTTATAAGAAACTCCAAAATCTTTATTTAAAGTGCTTGTATCATGGTACATTTCAGCCAACAATGAATGAGAGTTCCAGTTGCTCCCATCTTTGTCAACATTTGGTGTTGTCTTTTAAATTTTAGCCACTCTAATGGTTATTTGTGATTTCTTTTTTTTTTTTTTTTTAAGATTTTATTTATTTATTCGACAGAGATAGAGACAGCCAGCGAGAGAGGGAACACAAGCAGGGGGAGTGGGAGAGGAAGAAGCAGGCTCATAGCAGAGGAGCTATGTGGGGCTCGATCCGATAACGCCGGGATCATGCCCTGAGCTGAAGGCAGACGCTTAACCGCTGTGCCACCCAGGCGCCCCTATTTGTGATTTCACATTGTGGTTTTAATTTACGTTTCTCTGATGATTAAGTGTGTTGAGCCCTTTGCCAGGTGCTTGTTGGTCATTCATAGATCTTTTTTGTTTGTTTAAGATTTATTTATTTATTTGAGAGAGAGAGAGAGAGAACATGAGAACAAGGGGCAGAGGAAGAGGGAAAGAGAATCTCAAGCAGACTCCTGGCTGAGTGCAGAACTGGACACGGGGCTGAATCTCATGACCCTGAGATCATGACCTGAGCTGAAACCAAGAGTCAGACACATAACCAACTGTGCCACCCAGGCTCCCCCATTCATATGTCTTTCTTTGTGAAGAGTATGTCAAGTTTTTGCTTTCCTCTCTTTTCAAAATTAGGATTATTTATCTTTTTATTATTGAGTTGTAGGAATTCGTTGTATATTCTGGAAACTTGCCTATTTTTTCTTTTAAAAAAATTTTTTTAAGATTTATTTATTTATTTGAGAGAGAGGTGTAAGTGGGGGAGGGGAGGGGAGGGGCTGAGAGCGCGGGGAGGGGGGAGAGAATCTCTAGCAGACTCCCCCTGAGCATGGAGCTCAATGCAGGACTTGATCCCACAATCATGAGATCATGACCTGAGCCAAAACCAAGAGTCAGATGCTTAACTGACTGAGCCACCCAGGTGCCCCAAGAGGAAAGATATTTTAAAAATATATATGTATATGGGGCACCTGGGTGGCTCAGTCATTAAGCGTCTGCCTTTGGCTCAGGGCGTGATCCCAGGGTCCTGGGAACGAGCCCCGCATCGGGCTCCCTGCTCCACTGGGAGCTGCTTCTTCCTCTCCCACTCCCCCTGCTTGTGTTCCCTCTCTTGCTGTCTCTCTCTGTCAAATAAATAGATAAAATCTTAAAAAATATGTATATATGTATGTCTGTAATATACGCACATGATACACACACACACGTATGTATATGTATATGTCATCTGATGTCATTTCTCTCTACCCTGAAAAACTCTCTTTAGCATTTACTGTAGTGCACATCTCTCTGCTGGTGATGAATTTTCTGGTTTTGTTTATTGGAAATGTCTTTATTTAGCTTTCATTTTGAAGGCTATTTTTGTTGGACCTAGAATTCTGGGTTGACATTTCCTTTTTCTTGCAGCACTTAAAAAATGTTGTTCCATTATCTTCCGGTCTTCTTTTTCTTTTTTAATGAGAAGTCAACTGTATTCATAACATTGTCCCCTATATGTAATATGTCATTTTTCTCTGGCTCTTCTCTTTATCTCTGGACTTCAGCAATTTGACTATGATATGTCTGGGTGTCATTTTTTTTAAAGGTTTTATTTTTTTTTTTTTTTTGAAGTAATCTCCAGGAGCACTTGGGTGGCTCAGTCAGCTAAGCCTATGACTTCGGCTCAGGTCATGATCCTGGGGTCCCGGGATCGAGCCCCACCTTGGGCTCCCTGCTCAGCAGGAAACCTGTTTCTCCCTCTCCTTCTACCTGCCGATCCCCCGGCTTGTGCGCAGTCTCTCTATCTCTGTGTCAAGTAAATAAACAAAATCTTTAAAAAAAATTTCTTAAAAAAAATGATCTCCACACCCAATGTGGGGCTCGAACTCACCACCCAGAGATCAAGAGTTGCACGCTCTTCCGACTGAGCCAGCCAGGCACCCCATCTGGGTGTGATTTTATCCGTACTTATTCTATTTAGGATTCTTGAGTTTGTTGGTTTTATAAATTGATGTCTTTCACCAAATTTGCGGAGTTTATGACTATCATTTCTTCAATATTTCTTCAACTATTTTTTCTGCCTTATTTCATTCCTCTCTGTTTTACTATCTCTATGACTATTCTAGGTACCTCAGATAAGTAGAATCATACAATATTTATGCCGTTGTGTCTGGCCGATTTCACTTAGCATAATGTTTCAAAATTCACTCCTGTTGTAGTATGCATCCGAATTTCCTTCCTTTTCAAGGCAAAATAGTTGTCTATCCATTCATTTGTTGGTGGACATGTGGGTTATGTCCACCTTTTGGCTATTGTGAATGATGTTGCTGGGAACATTGGTGTACATACTTTTTAAAAATGAGTTATCGAATAACTCATTTGCATATTCTAATAACTAACAGTATGTATACTAGAAGCAGAAATCCTGGGTTACAGAGTATTTGTCATCTTATGTGACCGAGGGTTTCCAGATGGTTCCCCAGAAGGGCTGTACCAGTCTACATTCTCATCAACAGTGCAGGACAGTCCCTAGAGTGTCCCATTCCACCAATAGCTTTCTAATTTTTGCCAGTCTAATAGCTGCGAAATAACAGCTATTTTTCTGATGGCCAATTTCTAGTGTTTAAAATCTCTCCTTTGTTAAAAAAAAAAAATCCCCGAAAAACCAAAAACCCAGTGGAAGCTCTGGGGACATCCCCACCATCCTCTGCCCTAGTGTTGCCCAGTCCCTGGTGAGGAAACTATTCTAACCTCATCTTTCTTGCTGCTGATGAACTTGGCTTCCTTAGTCTCTTTGTTTACATCAGGAAGGCATGGGAAGGAGCCCTGGGCTTCCACGATCTCATTTTGGACTGTTTTCTCTTCCAGCCCTTAACCTCCATAGAAACCTGCCCCGATCCCGCCACTCAGCTCTCTGACTCTGCGGAGTCTGTGTCGAGCGGGACTCGGACGACCAGCTCTGAAGGCAGTAGCCCCGAGGTCGATAAGGTGGTCTTGAAATACAAGCAGCACCACCTGCCCCAGGACCTCCTCCGGGGGCAAATACCAAAAATGTCTCTTCCAACGAAACCGCAGAGCCTCTTAGGAAGTCGGAAGCCGAGCTGGACGGCGCTGAAGAAGCACACGGGGAAGCAGCCTCTGATGTCCCAGCTGTTCACCAAGGTTCCACTGAGCGAGAAGCTCTCCCTGTTCCCGGCTTTCAGCAACCGAAAGTTGGCACCGAATCACAAGTCACGTGAGTGCCAGCGGGTCCAGGCGTGTGCCAAGAGCCTAGGGGACCTGTCCTTGTCTTTGAGGAGCGCCCAGTCTGGGCTGGTGGGGGGGAAGGTGTGCAGCCCCCTGCCCTCAGGGGGACCCCCCCGCCTGGTGGTGGAGACACAGTCCACATCCTTAGGGAGCCTCTGGTCTTACTGAAAATACAGAAAAAAGGTAAAAACAGAACGCTTTTGACAAGCACCCTGTTCGACGACTCCTGGTTGCCGTTCAGGTGAGACGCATCTGGCTGAGTGTATCAGTGGAGGGACACGGAGCATGAAAACAGGGAAGAGAAGCTCCTTGGAGGAGAGGAGCAGAGGCTGACTTTGATTCAGGAACCTGAGCTGGCTTGAAGCCAGGGGACCCCGGTGGGAGGTGGCCTCGGCCAGCCATGTGTGCCTCGGCCGGCAGCACGAATGGATGATGCCAATGATTTCGCCTTTCCAGAAAACCGCAGCCTGCCCTGGGAGTGCTACTTCCGCAGCCGAAGATCTGGCGAGAAGAGGCCGCTGGGTCTGTCCTCCGTCCTGCTCCTGCACAGTCCTCCCAGCCCCGAGGTGTGTCTCAAAGATCTGCTGGTGGTGGCCACGCCAGCCCGACTGGATCGGAGGCCGGGCAGGAGCCACAGCGGCGCCGGGAGGGACCTGTGTCAGGAAGCCTACGGCCGCGGCCTGATCTCTGGCCAGAAAGCATGTGAGAGGGTCTAGGTAGGTCCGCCCACAGGGCCTGCACGTGCTGGTTTCTCTCACTGGCAGGGGCCGCATGTATGTATTTCTGGAACATCGGGCAGGTAGGTGGATGACTGGATTGATAAAAGACATCCAGGTAAGTAAACAATGAAGACCGACCTCGGTCACAATGTGCCACCCCGCCCCCATGCAATGTGTGATTCTGCAATGACCGCTCTGTCCCCACTGCTTTGGAGGTTACTTTGCTGGTCTTCCACTTATGGCTAAAACTGAGAGTCATTAACCCGGGTCCCAGAAGTAGAACCATGTCAACTGTGAGGGGTTGATTTCCACACCTTTTATTCTGTGCCAGCCTGGCCTCGGCCCAGGCCGCTTGCCCCCGAAACTGGCCCTGTCATAACGTGCACTGAAGGGACAGAGCAACAGGACAGTGGAGCCTGAGATCTGAAAACAAAGACCTTGGAGAAGCTTTGATTCCACCGTGTGCAAGGACGGAGGAGATAGCAAGGGACCCTCCATCAGAACATCAGGGCCGCTTCTGGAAGGTGACAGGTTCCGACTAGGGGAGCTCTACGGTGCAGCTCGGTGTGAGGTACAGGGACTTGCACTGCTTGGCTGCCTTGAGCCTTTTTAAAGCATTTTTAAAAGAGATCTTATTTATTTATTTATTTGAGAGAGCGCATGAGCAGGGGGGACGGGCAGAGGGAGAGGGAGAAGCAGACATCCCACTGAGCCAGGAGCCTGACATGGGGCTCCATACCAGGACCCTGAGATTAGGAGCTGAGCCAGAGGCAGACGCCCAACCGACTGAGCCACCCAGACGCCCCAAGGCTACTCATTCTGATCGTCTCCCTCACTCCTGCTGCTAAGCAGACTGTGACCGCCAGTTTGACCCGCCCCCCTCACGCTGCAGGAGGGTAGGTGAGTGAACATCAGCCCATAGACAGCACTTTGGGTGCTTGTAAAAATGCATATCCCAGGGGCACCTGGGTAGCGCGGTTGTTAGGCGTCTGCCTTCGGCTCAGGGCGTGATCCCGGCGTTCTGGGATCAAGCCCCACATTGGGCTTCTCTGCTGGGAGCCTGCTTCTTTCTCTCCCACTCCCCCTGCTTGTGTTCCCTCTCTCGCTGGCTGTCTCTCTCTGTCAAATAAACAAATAAAATCTTTAAAAAAAATGCATATCCCAGGGCCTGCTTCCAGAAATTCTGATCCAGCAGGTCCTAGTGGGGGCCCAGGAATCTGCATTTGAGAAGGTCTTCTCCACGATTCTAATGCCCTTCTCACCACCCTCAGAGAAAAACTGAGCCTGATGTTTCCCAAACTTCCCTGACAATGTGAATCATGGTCGGGTGGGGGGGCTTGTTAAGCCTACAGTTTTCTGGGTCACACCCCTGAAAATCCTGACACAAAAGGCTTGGGATGAGACCCTGGGAATCTGTCTCTTGATTAAGTATCTCAGGTGTGGTAGTGAAGACTGTCCTGCATCTAGACCAGGCTTGGGTGGAGGAACCTGTGACAGCCAGGCCTGACCTGTGGGCCTTTTATTGGGACAAAACTCTCCGATCCTTATGGAGGTCAAACTCACCATTACTATCTTTGGTTTGCAATTTTCCAGTACTAAAATTAAAAAAAAATTTTTTTTAAAGATTTATTTATTTATATCACGGAGAAAGAGAAAGCACCGAAACGAAGAGTTGGAGGCTTAACCGACTCTGACACCCAGGCGTCCCCATACTGGCACTTACGGGACTGGGGACTCAACACCAGGTCTGGGTTATGGTGAGCTGGAAACAGGGAAAGCTGCTCGCTTAGCTGAACCTCTGACATCAGGTGTCCCTCTTTGTGTCATTCTTTTCTTTTTAACTTATTTTATTTAAATTCAGTTAGTTAACTGGGGCACCTGGGTGGCTGAGTCGTTAAGCGTCTGCCTTTGACTCAGGTCATGATCCCAGGGTCCTGGGATCGAGCCCCGCGTTGCATTCCTTGCTCTGCGGGAAGCCTGCTTCTCCCTCTCCTTCTGCCCCTACTTGTGTTCCCTCTCTGTCTCTCTATTTCTCTTTCAAATAAATAAATAAAATCTTTAAAAGAAATAATAAATTCAATTAGTTAACATATAGTGGATCCTTGGTCTCGGATGTAGAGCTCAGGTACTCATCTGTTGTATGTTACACCCAGCGCTCATTTCATCATCTTTGTGTCATTCTTTAGCCAAGTCCAGCTTAGGTTCAGACCCCTGAGAAACTCGGAGATTTTCTTAGCTGAGAAGTTTTTGATATTTTCTCCTAAATGAGTAAAAATAAGTTCAACAGTAAAGATAAATAGGTGGATAGTTCTTTAGAAGAGACTTGTTTCCCTGGCTCTAATTTCTAAGAGCAGTTTGTCATACGGAGTCTCCTATTACAGACATTTACTACCGTGGTGGACAGTGGCCGAAAGCACTGACTTTTTAATGAATATTAATGATGGTCATAGTTGCCCCTTCTTGGGTAGCCTACCATCTAAGTGGCAGAACACGTCTACATATATTTTTTTTTATCAAATTTCATTCCCATCACCATTGTGCCCTTTAGAAAAGAAAAAAAATGGAATCTCAAAAAGGCCTAACCTTTGGGAGGTCCCAGAGCTTTTATGTGGCAGAGCACGGATTTGAGTCGGCTGGTTCTGATTCCCAAACCATACCATCTCTCTTTCCAGTGGCATTTTTAGTAGTCTTCCGTTGGAGCTAAGGGCGTAGTAAATAGCTCTTCAGTGAAGGCATTTCTGCAGGGAGCAGAGGTAGCCAAGATCAGGCGGGGCCTCTTAGAATGCCATGTGGAGTCACCAGATCTCAGAGCTGGCCCTCCGCTCTTATGTCAAATGATGGCTTCTAAAAATCCCCAATTCATCAGTCCACAGAAGACTGACATGTACAAGGCAAGGTCATAAAATCTCGTTGCGTACAGGGCAATGCCCGGCTATCGACGCATTGATTTACAAATGGAGGATGATGTGGCAGAAGAATAGAGCTTCTGCATAATAAACAATGGTTGAATGAAAGAAGGAGAGTAGAGCAGAGGTCTCAATGATGGATCATGGGCTCTCCTGGTCAGTGTAATACCTTCCACACATCAAGTTGAGATACCCCGTCTCATGTAATCCTCAGGTCAATGCTGTGAAGTTGGCAAGAAGACATCATTACTTTATCCTCAATTTGCAGATGAAGAGAATCAAGGTTTGGGGACAGTAAATGACTCGCCCAACCTCACATGAGTGATGGGTTCTGGACAAAGAGCATGATGGTCTTCCATCGTGACCCATGTGAGGAAGGGGGCCCTGACAAATTCCTCCATGATTCTACATAAATCACTATAATCGCAGCATCCTTCCTCTGGATCCACTTTCACAGCGGGTCGGTCAATGAGCCCCGGGTTTCAGATCTGTCAACAATTGAGTTTTAAGGACTAAATAGCGCATTTTGTAGATTTTAAGATGATTAAAAGCTTGCTCAAGTGGGGTGCTTGGCACCCTACTGAACAGAGGGTAGCTGGAGTGATGATGATGGTCATGAGCGTGAGGACGGTAATGACACTGCGTTGATGGTGACGAGCCCAACAGGGACTGAAGCACGACACACTTGCTCTTGGTGTCCTAAAAGCTCTGCATACACTCTCTCAACCCTCAGAGCAACTCTATGCGGTGAGTGCCATTGTAATTCTCTGTCAAACGAGAAAGCCAAGAGTGAGAGAGGTTAAGTAATTTGCACGAGGGCACTCAGAGCTCCTACACCTGAGCACGTGACCACTACTGCTTCTTGTCTCTGACCAGCCATCTTGGCTGCCCTTAAATGGTCCATATCAAATGTCTGGCGCTGTAAGGATGTGGGAAGATGAATGGTGCGCACGTAAAATGAGTTTCTGGTGACTGTGGCTGTGGATCACTTGAGTGCCTCCTGACCTACTAGACAGGATGGTGATGACAGTTAATCGACCTGAATATTCTAGAGGCCAATTTAAAGGAAAATCTAAGAAAAAAAAATTTTTTTTTCTTTTCAGAATCAGACTGGATATCTGCCATTTTCCCTCCTTTCCACCTCTTCCTCCCAGGAAATGATTTATCTTTTCTTAAAGTGTCTACAATGTCCATAGAGTCAACTGAAAGTTTTATTTCCTCATCTAGATATCCTGGTCTTGTAACTACCTTCCATGAACACCACTGGGCCAACAGCCTTGTCTTTTGTGCCCTCCCAGTTAGCTTACAGTGCTGTAGGACCATGACTTCTGAGACGTATTGGTGCTGCCCCAGGACACACCCCAGGTGCCCCAGAAGTGGCATTCCTATGGGTCCCTCAACTGGCACCATCATCCAGAACACTCCTCCCAGGTAAAGCAATGTGAGGGGAGGCGTGTTTCAGAGAAGGACTCAACGTTTCCAGGAATCCAAAGCCTTCAGGTCTGTGTCAGTTGGTTTTCAACCCCAAAGAGAAAAGACAGAGAAAGGGTGAGGCGTGATGGAGAATTCGAGTCCTGAGTAAGGGAATTGGGACAGGTGTCACTTTACCGGGTACAGACCAGACCACCTCCCACCTGAGCCACCTCAGGGCCCAACACCTTTCTGCTACCTCCCTTACCAGTCCACATCCACATCAATCTTGCTGATGAAGAAGTGAGGTGAGAGTACCCAGCCTGCAGGTGTTTCTTCCACCAACCTGCAGACATGACGCATCTTCCCCTGAAGGGTACATTAATAAAATAAATTGCCATGCTCAATGTCGGGATGGTGAGACTGATCCTTTAGTGAGAATGGGAAGGCGGATGTGGGAGAGAGAGTTCTCCTGAGCACTCCTCATTAAGAAAGCTCCAAATTTCCCGAACATGCGTCAGGAGCCTTTGAAGAATTTCTTTGGATGAATGGGTAAGCCCTGCCCTCCTTGCTGGGAGCCGTGGCTGCCATGTGTCTGCCCAACGTCAACCCTGGCTAAACTCCAGGCATAACATTTCATTTTGCCAGTTCATTCTCTACCCTCTCCAAGAATGTGATCCAAGACTTTGCCTCACTTGCTCTTTCTGAGTTAGATCCCAGGAATGAGCTTTGGAGGAGGAGTATGGGGCAGGGGTGGGAGAAGGGTGAGATCTGAAGTCGAGAACCGGCATCACAATGTTGATTCGGCTCTGCTTTATGAAGTCCTAATGGGATGAGTTTCTGGCCTGAAGGATGTCAGGGGATTCTGGGATACTCAAAGCCTACGGTACTCCTCTCTTAATTATCCAAAGTAGTGAGTGGAGAAGCCATTTGTGTCCAGCTCTGAAGCACACATAAACACAACACCTTCATGTCCACCTAGGCCTGGTTTTCAAGGACTCCTGGTGTAGAGTTCTTCTTAGTAAGTAAGTCAAGGCCCACATGGATGGCAGAAGAAGGAAGCCTGGATTACAACGAGGGAGACGAGAGAAAAATGAACCCTCCTGGGACACCTGGCTGATTCCGTTGGTGGAGCATGTGACTCTTGATCTTGAGGTTGTGAGTTTGAGCCCCATGTTGGGTATAGAGATGACTTAAAAAAAAATTAACTCTCCCTTTGCCAGCCCTTTCCCAATGCCATTTAGAAGCCTCCAGACAGACTGATTCGAGGCCAGTTTTTCCATTGTCATTATCAGGTTGCTATAGATTATAGTCTGGACCACACAAAAGCTGTACGACTTGCTGAAATGGGGCTTTCTAGAACCTCTACATCTCTCCCCTTTTCTCCCTAGTCACCAGCCCCAGCCACTCAAGGTTCCTAAGCTGATAAAAAGGAAGTCTTAATAAGGTGAAGTTAGAATTATTTGTCTTTCTAGGGGACAATGTGGTGCCAGCACCCTTGATCCTAGAAATAGGCCCAGCTTCATGCACATGCTATCTGTGTAGTCTCACAGGGCTCCACACCTAGAAGGGCCCTGCCCTTGGTTAAACACTCTGTTATCACCCTCTTGAGATTCTGAGCATTTTGTGAACGAGGAGCCCTGCATTTTCATTTTACACCCACCACATCATGTGGCCAGTCCTGCTTAGAGACTTCAACAGGTCTGGGTTATCCAATGAGAAGGCAAAATGGCAGGCCCCATGTACCTCCTGCCTGTTTACCCACAGGGCTATGCAGAGCAATGGTCTGCCGAATCCTTGTGGGGGACAAAAAATGCTTGTGGCAGACCTTGCCCCCGTGGAGTGTGCAATGGAGTAAGGCAGGTCCACAGACAGCTGGCCTGAGTTAAGGGCCACTAACAAAGAGTGTCCTTAGTTGAGAAGGAAATACCCTCACACCAGCTGAGAGGATCAAATCCCCTTCTTCAGAGGAGGTGATATGTGGGATGGCAGGAAAAGATAAATACGATCTTAAATTGCTTCAAAAAGATTTATTTTAGAGCGGGGGAGAGAGACAGAAGGAGAGGGAGAAGAGAATCTAAAGCAGACTCCCCGCTGAGTGTGGAGCCTGAGGTGGGGCTCGATCCCACGACCCTGAGACCATGACCTGGGCTGAAACCAAGCCTCAGGTGCCTAACTGACTGAGCCACCCAGGCTCTCCACAATATGATTTTTAGAAGTGGATATGAGGTGTGGTATGAGGCATACCGGTCTCGAAGAAAACAAAAGCAGCCCTGAACGCAGTCGAGAAGGAAAGTCCAGTCCAATCTGGCTGGATCTGAAAGGAAAATTGGGAGGTGACAATGGGAAGATAGTGTGTGAGACCGTAATGGAGACCCTGGTGCCGTTGTTGATTTCATCCTCGTGATGGTGAACTTGTTTATGTGTCTGTCTCTCTGCGGGGCCGTACCATGTCTTTAAATCTTTATATCCCCTGCTTTTAGCCTAGTGCCCCGGACACGATAAAAATTCAGTAAATGTTTGCTGAATGAGTGAATATTGAGGGTCTAAAATGTTTTATTCTGGGAAGTGTTTACATAATTCAGTGGAAAACCACTGGAGGTTTTGAATGGGGGATTTTAGCATTAGAAAGTCGAATCTGGTAGGAAATGGTAGAATGGATGACTGGCAGGTGGAGAGACCCAATGGGGGAGAGTGGTTAGGAGGCTTCTATGGTGGCCTGGATTTCAAGCCCTTGGAACCCCCCTTTAGGGTGGCAGGCCACGGGAAAGAGAAGGAGGCAGGCGAGAAAAGCCCTGTAGAGCTGGGACATCACAGCTGAGTGAATGGAAGGGAGTTGAAAAAGGGAACAACAATGACAGCTTCAAAAGAGCTGAGTCCTGTGTCTGGGTAGCGCAGTTGGTTAAGCGTCCAACTCTTGATCTCAGCTCAGGTCTTGATCTCAGGGTCTTGAGCTCAAGCCCTGCATCGTACTTCACGCTGGGCACGGAGCCTACTTAAAGAAAAGAAAAGAACAGAGTCCCCTCAAAGAAAATAGAAACATTGGGAGAAGGAGCTTTGGGGGGAATGGAGATCAGAGCATCCGTTTTGTAAAGCAGGTGGGTGAATTCCTGTCCCCAGATGTATTGAAAAGAGCAGCACTGAAGGAAACCCCTCCAAGTGCAAAAATTATTTTCCTGAAGACCAGATGGTTAAAAATAGCCGTCTTGGACGGGGCAGGTTCTCCAGGCTCAGAACTACCTGGGCCACTGAAAAGACATGTGGGCTCCCATCCCCTGAAAACCAGAGTAGTCATTCTGGTGGAGGGCGTCGACCTGGATTAGAAAGCTCCCCCAGAGGGGCGCCTGGGTGGCTCAGTCGTTAAGCGCCTGCCTTCGGCTCAGGGCGTGATCCCGGCATTATGGGATCGAGCCCCACATCAGGATCCTCCACTGTGAGCCTGCTTCTTCCTCTCCCACTCCCCCTGCTTGTGTTCCCTCTCTCGCTGGCTGTCTCTCTGTCAAATAAATAAATAAATAAATAAATAAATAAATAAAATCTTAAAAAAAAAAAAAAGCTCCCCCAGAGGGTTCTGATGCATGGCCATATTTGGGAACCACTGATCTGGCTCACCCCACACTGGACAACCCCTAGCCCACCTCGCCCAGGCCGGGGAAACTCTCCCTAGCCTTAAAAGGGCCATTGGAGATTCCAGTTCTCCTCCCAGTCTGGCGGGAAGCAGCAGTCAGGCAGATGGGCAGCTGGTTGGAGCGTCCTCCCCCACCCGAACTGGATGATTGCATGAGCCGAATGTCATCATTCACAACCCTTGTCTTTACAGCTGGCATGTCACTTAGCTTAATTACAGCACACAGTGGCGTTTCAATTCAAGGAATCTAAAAAGGCAATGAAATGGGTTTTGCAAATTGTTAGGAAGGCAATGAAGACCGTGGAACTGCAATTTACTAAGCATTGCTTTCAATTATTTTGCATTCTTCAGCCATGACTCTAAGTTATTAACCAGCAGCCTGGGAATGCCAAGCAGGCAATGTGTCGTGTGGAGAGTATTTCACGACTCCTTTTTTTTTTTTTTAAGATTTTATTTATTTATTTGACAGAGAGAAAGACAGCCAGCAAGAGAGGGAACACAAGCAGGGGGAGTGGGAGAGGAAGAAGCAGGCTCCCAGCAGAAGAGCCTGATGCAGGGCTCGATCGCCGGACCCTGGGACCACACCCTGAGCCGAAGGCAGATGCTTAATGACTGAGCCACCCAGGCGCCCCTATTTCATGACTCCTGAGTGCACACTGCGTGCTGGGGGAGGTGGCCGGAGGCTCCAGGAGCTGCCTTGGGGTGGGAGGGATTGTGACTGCTCTGAGCATGTGTTCTTCCCATCAGGCACTTGCTAATCATACGTCCACCATGACTTTCCTGACCCGTAGATTCTGACTGGTCTGGGATGACCTTCAGCAAGGGTCCCGCTTCCTCTTTATTCCTGAACTATCTACTATCCCCAGAAAACATGAGGAAAGAAATGTGGGAAAGCAAAACAAGTCTTTAAAAAAAAAAATCTAGAATCGGTGCCTGGTTTCTCTGGCTCTCTGTCTGATTTCTTTTCCTGGCTTATTTCCTGATTCCTCTCAATCCTTGAGAATGTACTTCTTGGGCAGCTCTTTTAAAGGGAAAGACTGTGCCATCACTCCCCCATCCTCCTTTCCCAAGCCTAGGAGTCTTAGGAATGAAAAGGGCCCCCATCTATCTGAGAAAGAGGTGGAAGCAGCAGGATGTTGTCGAGCTGAGACCGAGCCCTCTTGATACGAGCAACCTGGGTCGTTGGTCAGCGGGGTAATTGGGAGCAGAATGCCAGCTGCCTCAGCAGTCATGCCAGGCAGGAGAGCAAACACCAAAATCCTGTTGGCAAACCCAGCAGGGCCATCACAACGTGGCCAAAGCAAACAGGGGCTGAGACAGGCCTGCGGCCAGTGGACTCTCGCTTCCCCTGGGATTGGGCAGAGGGGGAGACTGAGCCAGCGGAGCCACATGTCAGGGCATCAAGTAGCCATGGGGATGCTCATACCGATCCCTGGGCCAGAGCCCAAGCTGGACCATTGCTTTCCTTGCTGTGGTCCCCTTTCAACTTGGGGTAGGCCAGCGAAAATCTGATACTGATAAAGTTCTTGCACATGTATTACTTTGTTTATTCTTCACAGCAGTCCTGTGAGATCAGTATTAGCCCCCTCTTACAGATGAGAACACTGAGGCCAGGGGCCATCAAAGACACAGGGCCAGGACTTAATCTTAGAGCCTCTGACTCCGGGCTTGCTGCACTTTTCCATTCCCTCCGCCCTCCCACCTCTCCACTCTGAGCTCTCCGAAGTCAATTCCCACCATCTACGTGGGACTTGGGTTCTTTCCATTTTGTAGCCGAGAAGCAGAGGCTCAAAGGAGGTGTGCGTCGGGGATATGTTTGTTTTTAGACCAGAAAGTAACTAGTTGACATCCCAGATTCTGTCTGCCACATCCACCAACCAGAGTCCCAGTGAGATGACTATATTTAAGAATATTTCCCATTATTTAGATATTTCAAAAGTGTCCCCCCCCCTTTATTTAAACATAGAAGATCTGAATCAAGATCTCTGGTTTTCATGTTCTAATTTGGTTGTGTTTAGACATCACCTGAATAGACCCTCTTCTTGGTGGTTCAAGCGCTCAGTGTACCTATGAAAATTCACATTCCTTGCAGCCTGGTTGGGAAATTTCTACTTCATGGAAAGATGCACAGTAGCTCTATTCATATCTGTTGGAGGGACTGTGTTCCTAGGGCCTGGGTTCCTATGGAGAGAAGAAAAGCTATGGGGTTGCCTGTTCTCTTCTGAGTCTCCATTCCTCAGCAAATATCCTGATTCTTTGAAAATTCTGGCTTATTTTCCAACGTGCCTGTCTGAGGGGAAGGAAAGACAGAAGAAGGAAAAGGGCATCCCTTTTTAGACTCAAACCCTACAACCTGTCCTCTTTCCCTNGCATTTTCCTTTGCTCTCCGTCTGGGGACCCTGCAGGGGAAATGCCATTCGCCAGAGGGGCCTAGGAAAGTGGAGGCGGAAGGCATGCTTGGAGCGTGGTCTCCATTCCCCAGATCTGGAGAGGACTTAGGGGCAGTGTGGGGCTGGGGATCCGCCGGAGAGAGAGAGGCCTGTGCGGGGCTGGTCTGGAAGTTCTGCTGGAGAAGCCGCGTGCGGAAAAGGCGCCTCCGGGCGACTTTGCGCAGAACTGGAGATTGGGACACACGGAGAAGAAAACCTCGCTGCCCACCACCCAGGCCTTCGTTGCTGCTCCATGCGACCGGAGGAGTTTGGCTGATTCGGGGCGCTGAGCCCCGCTCTCCTGGGCGGGGAAAAATCCCGGGTGGACCGTTGCTCCCGGCCTGCCTCCCCGACGCCGCGCTCCAAGCAAGGCCCGGCCCCGCGCATCCCGCCTCGGCCCTAGACCAGGAGCCCGGCCCGGAGGCCGCGCTCAGCGCGGGTCCCCGCGGCTCCCGCAGAGAAGCCGGCCTTCGCCCCAGCCGGGTCGGGAGGATCCGCTCGGGGCTGGAAGAAGTAGGACGGAGGTTGGAGGAGCTGCGCCGGAGCTCCCGGCAGCAGTGCCCAGGGCTGGGCCGACAGCCAGTTACCAGGCGCCTCCCTCTTGCTGCTCTCCAGGCTGCGCCCCAGCGGCTCCCGCTCAGATACCCCAAAGCCGCAGAGGTAAAGCCCCCCCCGCAGGGGACACTGCAATCAGCTGCCTCCGGTATCTATTTAGCAATACCCGTCCCAGCTGTTTATTTAGCGTGTATTAAAGCCAAGCGCTTTAAGAGCTTTATTACTCCCCGAACCCACCTGATGGGGGTGTGTGTGGCGGGGTTCAATCCCCATTTACAGATGAGAAAACTGGGCCCCGAGAGGCGGAGTAACGTTAGAGGCAATACGTGTGGGAGGCAGGACTGAACTCCGCCAGGACTCCAAGGCCATGCAAAACCTTGGTGAGACCCTTCCAGGCCCACGGCTGCTTGAACTTGAACTGCGGGCTCCCAATTAGTTTCTAGTGTGGAGATCAGTGTAATACCACACAGCGGACAGAGCATTCCAGTGTGGTCACCTCCATTCCGTCACTGTTCGGTAAGGACCCCACGCCCCTCCCCCCAGACAGGGTGGAAATGGCGGTTACCCCAGGTTTACAGACTGGGACAGGCTCAGCCACATCCAGGGCAGATGGTCCAGAGGCTGCTCCAAGAAAGGTCTTCCGACGTCCTAAACCCAGGAAGAGTTTTCAGCCAGGCTCTCTCCTGAATTATTTTCATCTTTAAAGTAAACGGGGTGCTGAATAGGATGACTGGGTGGCTTAGTCAGTTAAGCATCTGCTTTTGGCTCAGGTCATGATCCCAGGGTCCTGGATCAAGCCCCCTGTTGGGCTCCTTGCTCAGCGGGGAGCCTGCTTCTCCCTCTGCCTGCCGCTCCCCCTGCTTGTGCTCTCTCTCTCTAACAAATAAAATCTTTTTTAAAAACGGAATGCTGAGAACACAGCTGCGGAGGGTCTCTGGACCACA
>NW_024424897.1:23889459-23893675 GCF_017311325.1 Ursus maritimus | reverse complement strand
CCCCCCCCCTTTATTTAAACATAGAAGATCTGAATCAAGATCTCTGGTTTTCATGTTCTAATTTGGTTGTGTTTAGACATCACCTGAATAGACCCTCTTCTTGGTGGTTCAAGCGCTCAGTGTACCTATGAAAATTCACATTCCTTGCAGCCTGGTTGGGAAATTTCTACTTCATGGAAAGATGCACAGTAGCTCTATTCATATCTGTTGGAGGGACTGTGTTCCTAGGGCCTGGGTTCCTATGGAGAGAAGAAAAGCTATGGGGTTGCCTGTTCTCTTCTGAGTCTCCATTCCTCAGCAAATATCCTGATTCTTTGAAAATTCTGGCTTATTTTCCAACGTGCCTGTCTGAGGGGAAGGAAAGACAGAAGAAGGAAAAGGGCATCCCTTTTTAGACTCAAACCCTACAACCTGTCCTCTTTCCCTGGCATTTTCCTTTGCTCTCCGTCTGGGGACCCTGCAGGGGAAATGCCATTCGCCAGAGGGGCCTAGGAAAGTGGAGGCGGAAGGCATGCTTGGAGCGTGGTCTCCATTCCCCAGATCTGGAGAGGACTTAGGGGCAGTGTGGGGCTGGGGATCCGCCGGAGAGAGAGAGGCCTGTGCGGGGCTGGTCTGGAAGTTCTGCTGGAGAAGCCGCGTGCGGAAAAGGCGCCTCCGGGCGACTTTGCGCAGAACTGGAGATTGGGACACACGGAGAAGAAAACCTCGCTGCCCACCACCCAGGCCTTCGTTGCTGCTCCATGCGACCGGAGGAGTTTGGCTGATTCGGGGCGCTGAGCCCCGCTCTCCTGGGCGGGGAAAAATCCCGGGTGGACCGTTGCTCCCGGCCTGCCTCCCCGACGCCGCGCTCCAAGCAAGGCCCGGCCCCGCGCATCCCGCCTCGGCCCTAGACCAGGAGCCCGGCCCGGAGGCCGCGCTCAGCGCGGGTCCCCGCGGCTCCCGCAGAGAAGCCGGCCTTCGCCCCAGCCGGGTCGGGAGGATCCGCTCGGGGCTGGAAGAAGTAGGACGGAGGTTGGAGGAGCTGCGCCGGAGCTCCCGGCAGCAGTGCCCAGGGCTGGGCCGACAGCCAGTTACCAGGCGCCTCCCTCTTGCTGCTCTCCAGGCTGCGCCCCAGCGGCTCCCGCTCAGATACCCCAAAGCCGCAGAGGTAAAGCCCCCCCCGCAGGGGACACTGCAATCAGCTGCCTCCGGTATCTATTTAGCAATACCCGTCCCAGCTGTTTATTTAGCGTGTATTAAAGCCAAGCGCTTTAAGAGCTTTATTACTCCCCGAACCCACCTGATGGGGGTGTGTGTGGCGGGGTTCAATCCCCATTTACAGATGAGAAAACTGGGCCCCGAGAGGCGGAGTAACGTTAGAGGCAATACGTGTGGGAGGCAGGACTGAACTCCGCCAGGACTCCAAGGCCATGCAAAACCTTGGTGAGACCCTTCCAGGCCCACGGCTGCTTGAACTTGAACTGCGGGCTCCCAATTAGTTTCTAGTGTGGAGATCAGTGTAATACCACACAGCGGACAGAGCATTCCAGTGTGGTCACCTCCATTCCGTCACTGTTCGGTAAGGACCCCACGCCCCTCCCCCCAGACAGGGTGGAAATGGCGGTTACCCCAGGTTTACAGACTGGGACAGGCTCAGCCACATCCAGGGCAGATGGTCCAGAGGCTGCTCCAAGAAAGGTCTTCCGACGTCCTAAACCCAGGAAGAGTTTTCAGCCAGGCTCTCTCCTGAATTATTTTCATCTTTAAAGTAAACGGGGTGCTGAATAGGATGACTGGGTGGCTTAGTCAGTTAAGCATCTGCTTTTGGCTCAGGTCATGATCCCAGGGTCCTGGATCAAGCCCCCTGTTGGGCTCCTTGCTCAGCGGGGAGCCTGCTTCTCCCTCTGCCTGCCGCTCCCCCTGCTTGTGCTCTCTCTCTCTAACAAATAAAATCTTTTTTAAAAACGGAATGCTGAGAACACAGCTGCGGAGGGTCTCTGGACCACAGTTGCTAAGATCTCCTCTCAGAGCCACTGGACCTCTTGGTGTGGAGGGCTGCTCCCTGGGCCCTAGAGCAAGGGGAACTGAGCTCCCCGCCCTCCCTCCCTTCCCTGGGGGCTGTGGAGAAGAGCCTTTTCCTTTGATCCGCTTCCCGGCGCCTCTAGTCATTTGGCTGGGACTAAGCAGAGGCCAAGTGGCCAGGAGGGTTTCTCTGGGCACATGCAGTCGGGCTTGGCAAGGTCTGAGAGGAAGCTGAGGCTGGCGGGACATCCCCGCGGTCACTAAGTGCTGGGCTATGCGGTGCTGGGCACGTCACCCTGCTGGTTGATTTCATTCCAGGGTCAGCTCTGTCGATGTTAGCATCAGCCCTCTTTTCCAGGCAAGGAGACTGTGCGCAGGGCGACGAACACGCTTGCTGGGACCCGAAGCTGGTGGCACTGGGATCCGGGTCTATGCTGGATCTGTTTGACCTGACAGCTTCTCTGTACCAGCCTAAGAATGGCTTTGAATTGGGAGTCAAAACAAGCTCTTCCTTCACCATCTTCAACATAAAAAAAAAAATCATAGCCATTGTAACTATGTTCTTTTTTTTTTTTTAAGATTTTATTTATTTATTTGACAGAGAGAGAGAGAGCGCAAGCAGGGGGAATGGCCGGCAGAGGGAGAGGGAGAAGCAGGCTCTCTGCTGAGCAGGGAGCCAGATGCGGGGCCTGATCCCAGGACCCTGGAATCATGACCTGAGCTCAAGGCAGATGCTTAACTGACTGAACCACCCAGGTGCCCCCATTGTAACTATGTTCTTAAAGTTTAGTGACCAAGTCCCTCCCTAAGGAGTGAGGATTTCCATTCTCATCCTGCCTCCATCCTTAACCCCTCACACATGCCCAGTCTCCCTTCGGAGGGATGTCCTTCAGGTGATCCTGGGGGAATGGGAAAAGGGTCGGCACCTCTCAGCCCTTTCCTGCTCCCCCCAGCCCCCAAGCCTGGGACCTTTTCCAAAGTCGCATTGCCTAGGTTTGAGCCACGGATTCTGTAGCCAGCAGGAGAGAGACGGCTCCCCATGGGATGCTCCTTCTTTGGCCTCCACTGGGCCGCACAGCTGCCCCAAGGAAGGCCACCACTGGATTCCTGGCAGGAGACAGACAGGGTTTCAGAAGCTCCCCTCTTCTCAGCCTCTCTCCTAACCCCCCCTCCCTCACCTCACCACCCCTGGCCTTTCTGGTCCCACCAGTTTCCAGAACGCAGAGGATGTTTACCCTCCGAAGCGAGGCTGGCTTGGGGCTGAGGTCAGAAGCCTGATTCACCGCAGGGAGGCACCCGAGCCCGGCCCCCACCCAGCCGCCCCAGCGAGCGAGCGCAAGTGAGGCTGGGAAACACCACCCCGCCCAGCCAATAAACGCCTCTGTGACTGCCCAGCTCCAAGGGCATCCCTCCCGTCACTGGCCCTCCCCGCTCCCCACCCCCACTCTGTCAGCTAGGCCTAGACGCTTGCTATACAGTGAGAGAACTCCTAGGGGGCCCTGGACTCCCCCACCCTCCAATCCCTGCCCCAATTGAGATCAAGGGCTGTGGAGAGAGGGTACCCATAATCCACTCTGCCTCACCCCCAATTCACTAGAAGACTTTTGTGACCCTGCCTGTGGCATGCCCTGCTGTAGGGATTGGGATCTCTGCTCGGCAACCCTCCATCCCCCCAACCGGCGTGAAAGTCTCTTCCATCTGGTGGAGGGGAGCCTGGGGACAGAGGAAACCCAAGAACTTGCTCCTTCCCACCAGCCAGGAGTTGGGGGTTCAAAGGCTTGGATTTGAATCCCAGGATGTGGGGAAGAAGAAAGGGGTGCAGCCTCCCCCCTGTCTTTCTCCACGACCTCCAAGGACCAGCACCCCACTTCAGAACCCAGAAGGGGTTAATATTTCACCAGCTACCCATTCCTTCCACCTGGAGGCTGGGAAAAGGCAGGTCCCTGGAGCCCAGCCACCACACGGTCCCAGGTGGGGTCAGGGGGAGGCCTGGGCCCCAGGCAGCCCCTCCTCACCTGCACAGCTCCCACCCTGGCCGCATCTGCCCCAGCACGTCGCTCGGCCCCCGCCTGACCCCGACGCACTGATAAGCCCCCAGACGGCCAAACATCGTTAACTTCTTTGTCTTCCTAGACTCCTGCCTGTCCCTTCTCCGACCTGGGGCTGAGGGCTTGCCGGCGTGTGTGTGTGTGTGTGTGTGTGTGTGTGTGTGTGT
>NW_024424897.1:23885288-23886692 GCF_017311325.1 Ursus maritimus | reverse complement strand
GGCGTGTGTGTGTGTGTGTGTGTGTGTGTGTGTGTGTAGCTCCCCCCACCCCCGCCCCCGCCCCAGGAACTGGGTCCTACACACCTTGCATTTGAACTTCGCCACACACCCCCTTCCCCATCCTCCTGCTTCTGAACCAGGAGCCGACTTCCTGCCACATTCGGTTGGTCTAAAAGTGTTCCCTCACCTTCCCCTACGCCACAACTCATCTTGCCAGTGTGGACCCTGTCTTAGAAGACTTACAGGAAACACTAAAAAACAAGAGAGAGAAAGGGGAAGTTGATGTCCGAGAACGTCAACAACGATTTCAGAAATTGAAGCTTAAAATCCGTCACAGCTCAACCCTAAACAGAAAGGGAAGGGAAAAGGGTTGGATTGTCCACTGGGGCCGCACAACCAAATCGTGTTCTCGATTGCTCATTTCCCTTCGCCTTTTAAAACTTCGTTCACACACTAAAAAGGAAACAGACAGATAGGAGACAATGTCTACACCCAAACAACCAGTTGCTGGGAAGCATTTCTTCGGGTATGGTGGAGCGTAGACAAAGCATAGGTCATGGCCCCAGGTTCGCAGACCAGACCATCCATCCAGGGCAGAGGGAGCCACTGTTCGAAAGCTCATCATTCTTGGGGTGCCTGGGTGGTGAAGTCGGTTAAGCCTCCCACTGACTCCTGGTTTCAGCTCAGGTCATGATCTCAGAGTCACAGGACTGAGCCCCAGGTCTGTCTGGCTGCTGAGCATCAAGTCTGCCTGAGGCTCGCTCTCCCTCTGCTCCCCCCCCATGTGCTGTCTTTTTCTCTAAAATAAATAAATAAATAAAATCGATAGAAAGAAAGAAAGAAAGAAAGAAAGAAAGAAAGAAAGAAAGAAAGGAAGGAAGGAAGGAAGGAAGGAAGGAAGGGAAAGAAAGGAAGAAAGAAAGAAAGAAAGAAAGAAAGAAAGAAAGAAAGAAAGAAATAGAAAGAAAGTCATTCTGTAGCAGCTTCTGGCTCCAGCGCCCCCACTGCCACTAGCGCATGAGTTCTCCTCAAATCCCTTGCCACTCTCTTCCTACTTCAACCAAGGAGGAGCCTCCTGGAAAAGACCCCTGGAAGACAGAGCTCGGCCAAAGAGGCAGGAGTGGGGGTGTGGGGACTGGCAGCCACAGGAGAGGAGCAGATGGGGTGGGGATGGGAGCTCTTCCTTCCCGGAGGGGCCACCTCCTTTTCTAGACCAGAGCTGAGGTCTCAAGTCCAGGTTGCAGTTTCTACCAATTCGACGATTATTTGGATACATCGGAACAGTTTCTCAATTAAAATAATGCAGTAAAAGGACCAAAGAGTTAAATGTCGTTTGGTCAGAAATTTAGGTAATAAAGCCCTTAGACTTCTCCCTGCCAGAAGGTCTTTTGACAAATAAATAGA
>NW_024424897.1:23882617-23885188 GCF_017311325.1 Ursus maritimus | reverse complement strand
ACGAAGCTGTATGCAAGTTCCTGGCTCGAAGTAAGTGAATGTTCCCGACACCCTCGCCTCTGCTGCGGTGGGCCTGACTCCCCTCGTTGGAACTCTGCAGGGCCCGAATCCTCTCTTGACCTTCCCTCGAAAGATCTGCTTAGGTCTTTTGCCCAGTTTGTTAACTGGTGTCTTAGGTACATGAATGGACGCAAGCCATTTGGTCTTCCAAAGAACTCCGGGAAATGCCGGGGGTGCGGGGCTGAGCAGTAACCCCCAGCAAAGCGCGCCAGGGGAAAATCCCGTGCAGCCTCAAGAGGCTGCATTTGCGACCAAGCCTGGGACAGCGGAGCCCCCGCCTGGAGTTTTGCGCCATGGGATGGGGGGGGCGGTCGGCTCACTGCGGGGATCCGGTGGCTGAAAGAGCGGTCTCTGCAGCCCCTCGGATCCCTCTGACTCCTCGGTTGCCTCCCTCGCCCCCCCAACTCCAGCCCCACCGACCCTCCTGCTCCCGCGGCCAGTCGGTGCTACCCCACGCATCCTCTGGGGACATAACCAGCGCAAGGCGATCCGTAGGTGGTGGGAGGCAGCGGCCAGGGACACTGGCTGTCTTCTCTTAGTTCCCCAGAAAACTGGGGGCATAGAAGGCAGACCATCACCCCTCGTGAAAGGGTAGGATTTCCAGAAGCCCAGCTACCAGCCATATTTAGACATCACCCCAATTTTTAGTGTGTGTTGGGTGAGAGTCTGGTGAGCTGGGGAGGGGGTCCCCCTGGGCTGAGGATGAGAGGGAGCCAGGATGCGGGGCACGGGCCTGAGGTCTCCGTTCTGCAGCGCGGAAGGTTCCAAAATAGTCCAACATGGACTTTTCTGTGCCTTCTAATTTTTTTTTTTTAATTAATCTCTAAGCCCAATGTGGAGCTCGAACTCACAACCCAAGATGAAGAGTCTCATGCTTTACCGACTGAGCCAGCCAGGCGCCCCTGTGTCCTCTAATCTTAAGGAGAGTGGAGGAGAGGAGGAGATGATTAAGAAAAAAAAAAAAAAAAACCTCCCCCCATTTTCCAATACAGATGGAATTCTGCAAGAGAAAATCCATGGGGGCAATAGTTCACAATCTACACCCCATTTGTTCTGTTCTCCATCTCCCAGAAAAAAATTGTTGGGAAAACTCCAGTACATACAGATGGATACACTTTAAATCCTGTCACATGTGTAACCCTGTCGACAGAACAAAGCCGCAATGTTACATTTTAATAAGCCATCATAAAAACAAATTAGTAAAAATCGAGAGCAACAAAAAACAATAGAAAATGGGGGGACACAAAAAGACAGTTCTAGAAAAAAAGGACAAATTGTTAAAAGTAACACTATGAAAATAAGTTTAAACTCTGTGAATATTAAAAATGCACAAGACTTTGATACGACCCATTTCTAAGAATATATCATGCAGATACACTTGCATATATACACGGAATTGTGAATATTGAATATAGTAACAGAAAAAAGGAAGAAAAATTGGAAACAATTTAAATAGCTATCAATAGTTGACTGAATAAATTACGGCACATCTGTATAATAAAATAAAGCCACTAAAAAGTAAGCATTAGTACAGAACCATTTTCAACATGATTTTTAAAATAAAAGACAAAATACGAAGCTTTGTGTATGGTATGCTGCCATTTGTGGTAAAGGCTATATTTATGAGGGTACAGAAAACGCGGTGCGGTGGTTGCTTCTGGGAAGGACTGAGGTAAGAAGGGGGGGGAGAATTACTTTTGTTTTCAACATATGTCCTTTGGTAACTTCTGAATTTCCCCTTTAGCATACATGATCTTTTTTTTTAAAGAGAGATTAAAATCTGGGAATTATTATTTTAATAGTGTTCATTTGTAGTTATACAGGCAATAGAAGTTTATTATGGATAAAATGGAAAACAGAAAAATTTAAAACGAATTACATTTCTGTTTATAAGGTCTCGTCCACACAATCTGGATACTAACTAAAGTGTGGACTTTTCTCAGATAATTAGAAGTAATCAAAATCAGATCGTTGACTTAAATCATTAAAAAAATAAAAACAAAGTGATTTTTTTTTTCTGAAGCAAGTTTGCAGAGTTTAATCTGACGAGAATGACGCCAAAGCAGGTACTAAGCTGGTAGTCCGGGGGAGAAGATGTATTCGGTGGGGGTCTCCGGAGGGTAAGAACCCACTCTTAGCTCCCAGACCAGGTCTGGACAGCTGAGACCTCCCAATGCAAAATGAAAAGAGGAAACAATTTGCACCATTCAGATTAAAAATGAAGCCAAAGTCAAACCGTGCGTTTTTAAGTGGAAACATAGGCACTGTGTGTGTCTGCTGGGGGCTCCCCGACTTCCCCGGGAGGGAAGCTCTGTAGATCTCCGGCCCTTTCGTGCCCGGGCCGCGGAGACGCGGCGGCGGCGGCCACTGGGCCACTGGGCCGCGGAGGCCGGGGTCCTAGGGCATCTGGGAACGGAGACCCAGCAGAGAGAGCGTGCACCGTACCCCTGATGGACAGAAATGCTTCTCCGGGGAAATGCTCCTGGTCCGTGCCCCTCTGTGGCCTCCCCC
>NW_024424897.1:23859607-23882607 GCF_017311325.1 Ursus maritimus | reverse complement strand
CCCCCGACCCCAGGCGAGAGGCGAGGGCCGGGACCCGGAGCCCTTCGCTCCCCGACCCGCCCTGGCCGCTGGGGCCCCGCTTCGGGGCAATCTCACCGGGTTGGGCCGGTTCCCGAGCCTCATTCAAAAGGAGGTGGGCCCCCGCGGCTGGGCGTCGGAGGATTTGGTGGGGAAGCCTGTGGGCCTGAGGTTCTCACACTGCCTGCACTGAGGGGGCTCCCCCTCTGCCCCCCGGGAAAATGTGGGGCGAGAGCTGTGGGTCTGCTGCTCCCACCCGCTTCGGCTGGGGCGACTCTGGGCTGACTCTGGGCGCTTGCTCTCCGGGTCCCTGGAGCGACCAACGACCGACTCCGACCCGTGCAGGAGAAACCTGGGCCTCGGATCAAACTCCCTCCCCACAGTTTGCCCAAATCCTCTTTCCTGCGTAGACCGAGGCCTGGGCTATCTTCTGGGTCTCCCTCGCTGAATACAGAGGGAAACGGAGGCACAGAAGATTAAAGAGATTTGCTGGAATTGGATTAGGAGATCTTGGGGATGGTTTCTTGGTCAGCAGGATCCTTGGCAAGCTTGGAAGATTCAGCGCATGAAGGGGAACAAACAGGTAAGGGTCGCCCAAGGTGGGGGTGAGGAATATCTGGGCCAGGAGTGGGGGTACTGGAGGACAAGGAGATCCCACCCCCCAGGAGCCCCACACGGAGCTCTGGGGAGGAGGACTCTGACATGAGAGCCAGCAAGCCAGCCTCCCCAGCTTCCGGTGTCTTCTCAAAAAGCAGCCTCTCAGATGCTAAAATGATCCGAACATTACAGGAATTATAAACTGACTGGATTTCCCCCCCAAGCCAACAATTTCCTCTCTTCCCCCTCCCCCCCACTGGGGACTCTGCCCTGTGTTGTCGGCCTCGTCAGTTCCCTCCAAAGAAACTGCTAAATGAAGGACGGTTAGAGTCAGCTGAGCAGGGTCCTTGATTCTTATTCCTCGGTCACCCCCTCCCCCACCCCTCCCCTTCCCCCCACTTGACTGGTGTGGCTACAACTGGGAGAGGGGGAGGCCTGGAGTCTGAGTGCTCCCGTTTTCCTTGTGTAAATGCGGCCGTGGCTCTGTCACACCGAACAGGAGAGGACCAAGAATACGACTAATACTAAAAATAAAAACAAATCTGGTCTTGCTTCTGGATGTAAGATGAGAGTTGATGTAACCTCAGGCTCACTCTAGATTGCTTTGTTTACAAGCAACGAACCAGACCACTTTCTCCCCCATATTCCATCAGTGGAGGGGTGGGTCCCATATTCCCCCCACGGGATGGGTCTGTTCCTGGATAAGGGCAAAGGGGGCCTGACAAACTGACTCCCTAGGGGTGTCAACAACTCAGGTAAAGTGAAGATTCCAGCCGGTCAAGTCAAAAGCCAAACAATGGCTCTGGCTGATTTCTCCCAGAATCGGCTGAACTTCCTAGTTCTGGCGTCTTGGAAAGCCGGCCTAGGGGGTGCTGAGCCGGGTGACCTGTATCTCTGTCGACACGGGTTCTGGACGACCCCAGCCCCTGTCCCATGCTGTCCAGCTTGTCAAGACTTCCCTTTGCTCCGTGTGCACTGAAATTCCCTACGTTCTTTAACTTCAATTTTCATCCCCCCATATGATCCTATCTGTTTCTGTCGGTCACAGATTGCATCCATTTCTCCGGGGGCGGGGGGGGGGGGGGCGTTCCTCTGGGTCCAGTCCCACAGGTCTAGTGATGGAATTAACTGGTTACCGTTTAATTGGCTCCTTCAAATGCTGGGTCAGAGCATCTGCATGCGAGGACGCAGCTGCTGTCTGTGGTTCCGTCAGTCTGTCTTTTCGCAGGCGAGTGCTGGTGGGTAAAGTTTGTCCTCGTGGGAAGGGTGACCCACACCGCCTGTGTTTATTAAATTCCCACCTACTTTGAAATGGCATCAAAATTTCTCCTGAAACTGAACATTCGAGGTGCTCAGATGGAAGAAGATTTTATTTTGTGTCAGTTTGTAGTCTTGTTGGCCTGGCCGTGAATGGAAAGAAAAAAACCCTTCCAGGCCAAGACTCCAGCTGAGACACAGACTTCACCCATCCTTTGGAAGGACCTGGGGAACTGTACAGACCGGCTAGGACAGAGTTCTGGGGTCCAGAGGGAGCTAAGGGGGTGTTTAGAATCCAGCCTCCTTTTGCTTAAAAATAAATAAGTTCTGACATCCAAATCAAGGAAGGAAGTTAAAGGATGCAAAAGGGAAGAGAAGACCAGGAAGAAAATAAGCTGGGGGAGGCCTTTCTTCGCTCAGAACTGGCTCAGTACAGGGCCCCTGGCAGAGCCTTCCACACCCAACTCAGGGGCCAAAGACTAAGAGAAAACACGCCAGCCTGCTGTTTTTCCTTAAGCCTCCTCTTCTTTTTCCCTCTCAAAGACTCATACTCTTCTCTGGGGCTGGAACCCAGACACAGCGCCAGAGTCTTCCAGCCCTTCTCTGGATGAACTCAGAGCAGCCCGGCTCAAAATGGGCCTTGAATCCCTGCCCCCTCCTACCTTTCCTGCCCCACTCCGCAATGCCTTGGTCAGGGCACTGCCCAGTGTCCCCAGACTCCTCCCCGCCTTGTACTTCCATATTCTCCTTTAAAAAACACCGTCAGCTTTCCAATCCCAACAAATTAAAAAAAAAAAAAGTTTTAAAAATGTGGATTCCTTGGTGCCCAGAACCAGCCCTGTAATGCTAATGGCTCCGTAGGGATCCAGCACTCAGTAGGGAAGGAGCCTGCTTTGTAGATGGGGGGCCTGGAGTAAAGGGCTTTTAAGTTAGAGGGAAAGGAGTTTAAATTCCAAACAGAGACTCCATGCTGCACAGCAGAGACCTGGTGATGTGAGGCAAATATGAATCTCGGATAATAAAGACCCAGAGGCTCCAGTAGTAAGAGGAAGTTCAGTGGGAGCCAAATTCAGCATAAAGTTCTTTTCTGCAATGAGACGGCTTCACTTGTCCCTTGCAGATATTGTAAAACAAGTGAATAAGGTATATAAATATGTGTGTATGTATATATATATATATATATAGGAGAAAATAGCGAAAGTATTGAATTAAGTATCTGTTGCTCTGCAATGAATTATTTCACCTTTCTCGCAGAGGCCCTGCTGCTGGGATGAGTAAACTCACTCTAAGCTAAAGTCAAATTATATTTCGCCCCGAGACTTTCAAAGGATAAATATAAGTTTTGTGTAATTCTCAGAGGGGATCACAAGCAGCCCGTTACTCGGGATGGATTATGTGAGATTCAGTTTACGAGGGCAAATTGTGTTTCACACATGAGTCACCTTGAATAACCCAATAATTAATTAAAACCATGTCCTGCAGGGGAGAATTTATTACACTCGCCAGCTGTTTATGAGCTAGGTGTAGTTTGGAAATGAAAGATGGGAGTACTCTTCAGTGAATGAGGTCTGCGCTGCATTTCCCTGGGCTCCCGGAGACACCCTCTCCCCAGGTCCCAGAGAACAGAATCTCCCTGCAGTGGGGGGGGGGGGGACTTCAGCTTGGAAGCATAGAGCAGAGCAGCTGGGTTGCCTCCCCCACTTCAGCTTCTGTGTCCAGGGCCCTCGCCAGTGTTTTCTGGAGTTCTTCCTGGAAACAAGTTAGGGCTTTGGGGTGGTTGATACAGCAAAGCTGGGAGCCTTGGAAAGAGGGAAGGGGTGTGGGCTACAGGGAGGGAGTTCAGGGATAAGACAAAATCCCGGCTCCAGGCTCCTCCGCAGTCCCCTGAAAGAGGAGTGGGCACCCTGATACACTTCTCCAAACCTAGAGGTCACAGCTTCTGCTCCGGAGGGATGCCACCAAGCTCAGGTCTCTCTCCAGTTTGGAAGGTCCTGTTCTGTGGGTATGGGGGCAGTGCTTCTCCATAAGCATGAGGCCAGAACAAGGCTGTAGGCTGGTTCCTCTTCTCCCAGTAGAAATCCTCACCTTCTTCTCAGATCCCACCAACTAGGAGAGAAACAACCCGTTACTTATATCTGTAAACTTGACAGTCTTCACTTCCCTCCTCTTTGTCTCCTGGCAGCCCCGTGTGGAAGGATGGGCAGAGAAAATCACTTCCATTTTACAGATGAGGAGACTGAGGGCCAGAGAGAGGAGATGGCTAGCCCAAGGGCACACAGCTGGCAATACAAGCCAGAGCAGGGACAGAAGTTCAAGCTCCCCTTCAGTGATGCCCTAGGGGCAGAAAGGAATAGGAGATGCGAACGAAGCTAGTCTGGCTACTCCGAAGCTAGTCTGGCTACTCCGTCTCCGAAACCCATGGTGCTCTGGTTCCCTCTGGGAGCATGGAGGTCTCTGGGGGCATCCCCAAGGAAGGAATCGGACAGTCCTGGCCCAATGGCAGCAATTTTGCCTCTAGGTCTAGGACTATATATTCAGTCTTTGACACTCTAGAGCTAGTTAACCAAAGACTCATCAGAGGGTCCTATGCTTGACTGGGGGGGGGGACGGGGAGAGGGAGGGAGGTTTCCCATTCCAAGAGCAACAAGGGAACCAAAGCGAGTCAGGAAGTGGTGGTGGCGGGGAGGGGTCCTGCTTGGCCCAGCTCTGGCTCTCTCTGGGAGGGAGCAGAGGGACCCGGGGTAGCTCTCCTGGCCACAGCTAGCTGCAGTGAACAATGGGGCAGAAGTCTGTAAGAATAAGGGGTTCCTGGGTGGCTCAGTCCTTAAGCCTCTGCCTTTGGCTCAGGGCATCATCCCAGAGTCCTGAGATCGAGCCCCACATCAGGCTTCTCCACTGGGAGCCTGCTTCTTCCTCTTCCACTCCTCCTGCCTGTGTTCCCTCTCTCGCTGCTGTCTCTCTCTGTCAAATAAATAAATAAAATCTTAAAAAAAAAAAAGGAGCTTGTAAGAATAAGCCCTTTGGTGCAACATAGAGCATCATCTTTTTTGAGGATGGCCAATACCTTTGAGAATTGGGTGGGCTCAATTAGTGAAAAAATGGCGTGAGAAAAAGGAGAGGAGGGAACTGGAATAGGTCATAGGCAAGTCAGGAGATGTAGCAACCAAATGGAAGGTGTGGGTTTTGTTTCCGTCATGCTTTGGAAAACTAATTGTGAAAAGAGTTTTGAGACAGCTGAGGAAATTGAAACATGGATAGCATTAAGGGAATTTTTTAAAAGATTATTTATTTATTTATTTATTTATTTATTTATTTATTTGAGATTGAGAGCGAGAGCATGAGTGGGGGCAGAGGGAGAGGGAGAAGCAGACTCCCTGCTGACCAAGGACCCTGGGGTGACAGGACCTGAGCTGAGGGCAGCCGCCTGGGATAGTAGTAAGGGGTTATTGTGAATTTTGTTATGTATGATAATCACATAAAGGATTTATTGAAAGAAAACAGAAAGAAAGGAAGAAGTCCTTATCTGTTAAACATTCCAAACGAAGTAATTTTGGGTAAAATGATGTCTAGGATTTGCTTTAAAACACTCCAGAAAAAAAAAAAAACCACCCTGAAATAAGACTGGCTCTGAGTGATCACGGTTGAGGCTGAACGGTAAGCATCAGGAGGGGTTATTATCCTCTCCTGCACATGTGCGCTTTACTTTGTTTTTTTACTGTTTTTCTGTATATGTGACATTTGCCACTAGACAACAAGTCCATGAAGGTGTGGGTCTATCTCCCAGAAAACCGCACACATGCACCATCTTTCACCCTCAATGCCAAGGGGTGAGCCCATGGAGTCAGGTGCAGAATCTTGAGGCTCACCAAACACCCTCTTCCCCCAGGACAGGACAGCCTTGGGAAGTGATTTAGCCTCAAATCAACCACACCTTGTTCCTCCAGCTGCTGTGGGTGTGCTCAGCCCCCGGGCGGCCGCTGAGTTCGGGCTTCAATCCGTTCAGCGCTAGGTGAAAATTTCCACGTCAGCTCCCTTGCGGCTCATCTGGACTCAGCTCTGAAGTGAACTGGTGGTGAGAGTGGGGTGGAGGCAAGGGAGTTGAATTTAGTCCCCACCTTTATAGTTTAAAAAATGGAGCGGGGGGAGTCTCTGGTCTAAAATTACTGTGTTTAAAGAGTTCCTTCATTTGGGAGTCACTATTTTATTTTTCTCGAACCCCTTTATTTTTCGCTTTTCCCTTGGATGACGTCTCAAATCTCTCAGGTCTATATTCAGTATCCATTCGTACTTTTTAATGAGATTTATTTCCATTTCAAAAATGGGAAAGAGCTTGGCGTTTGAACGGGGAAGAGAAAGGGAATTGGTCGGAGCCAGGATTCGGTGCCACGAAGACACGTGTTGGAGTCCAGCCTGCGGCATTCATTAGCTTCTAGAAGTTGGACAAATTAATCTCCTCAATCTGAGTTTTCTTGTCTACAAAACCGGTAGTAACAATTGCCCTCTACCCAGTTCTCTTGTTACGGGGGATTAAATGAAAGGTGCATTAGGGGACTTACGGTCCTGAGCACAGGACACATTGGATTAGGGTTACAAGAATTCTGAAGGGGCCAGAAGCCCGAGGGGCAGCAGGGACAGGGATGTAGGGGTCTGCGGGCGGGGGAGGGGGTGCTGGCCAAAGTGGCGTCTAGGGAAGCCGTCAGAAGCCCGTACTGCAGGCTGCAGCGGCCGGTTCTCTCCACGAACAAAGCAGGTTTTGGTCCAGTGGGAGCTCCCGCCTGGAGGAAGAGCGGCTGCCTCAGGGTAAGGGGTCCCTGGAAGGAGGGTGCACCTCCCGGCACAGAGGTCTCTGGGTGGGGGGAAGGATGGTCTAGGAGGAGGCTCCCACACTCTCCAGCGGCTCCATCTGAAGTTAGAGCTGCTTTGCCATCCCAGAGCGGGTGGGTGAGCCCGGCTAGGCGCCGCGTGTTCAGCCACATTGCGGAAAAATCTGCCCCTGCAGGTGTTTACACGCCCAGAAGTAAGGGCAGTAAGGGTCTTGGACTAAAGGGGAGAAGTCTTTGGGCCGCCCCTCCTCTTGATGGAGAGTTGTTCATAGGGCCCTTTGGTTGCTGTGAAATCCCCTTTCTGGAGGGAGCTGCCTAGCCGCCCAGCATAGATCTCAGGCCACAAAGCGCCCAGGGAACGAGGAGCTGGTTCACCATCCATCAGTGCCTTCCCTGGTCCGAGCCTTAGCCAGCACCCCCGGGACAGGTGATTCCTGGGGCTAGAAACGCCATGCAGAAGGGGCAAGCAAGGGACACATGAGGCAGAACCCGAAGGCTGGCTGGTGTGGGAGATTCCCATCCAAGGCTGCAGGGCGGGCACCCCCCAACCCCTGTCTGCATCATCCCCGAAACACACAGACATGCAGTTGGAGATCTGGGCTGGGCTTTGCCAGATGCCAGAATTTATTAAGGAATGGGGGGGGTGGAGCGATGGGGGTCTGCTTACCATGGTTCTTGTCCAGGCCTCCATCTGGGCCTCTGGGCCTGAGCCTGTTCAGAGGGAAAATTTCCAGGCCAACCTTAAGAATAAGAACCTGAGATGGGGCACCTGGGTGGCGCAGTCATTAAGCGTCTGCCTTCGGCTCAGGGCGTTATGGGATCGAGCCCCACATCAGGCTCCTGCACTATGAGCCTGCTTCTTCCTCTCCCACTCCCCCTGCTTGTGTTCCCTCTCTCGCTGGCTGTCTCTATCTCTGTCGAATAAATAAATAAAATCTTAAAAAAAGAAAAAGAATAAGAACCTGAGAACCCTGGGCTTGCTCCATGGGGCTGGAACAGCCAGACCAGCAGTCCCCCAGCCTGGGAGGAGGTGACTTGGCCGCCAAGCTTTGGCCCCGCAGAACCCGTGAGACATGGAGCGAAGCTTGTAGAGCTTCTAGAGCCCATGTCCCAGCCAGCCTGGCTTTTGTGATTCCCCGGGGGCAAGCATGGAGAGCGACAGTGAGGGCATGGCTGCAAGTTCCACCGCTGCATCTAGCTGCCAGAGCTGTCTACCTTCTGTGTTCTTCATCTGTCCTCCTGCTCCCATTATGGCAGCTCAGAGCTGCCTGGAACCATGGACCTGGCCATTCATTCTGAGGTCAATTCATTCGGACTTGGGCAAGACAGGGTCTTCCCCCAGGTATCTGCCACCCAACCACTTGAGCATATCACTGGCTAAAACTGAAGGATGTCTAAGGTTACTCCCAACGCCAAACACCAACACTACAGAATTTGGGACTTCCTATTTTTCAAGGGGAGAAGAGAAAAAGGGGAGCCCCACATGTTCCCCAATTAGAGATAACTCTAATGAATGACTTCAGAGGAGGAAGCTTTTCTACCCTCTTCAGCTCCTAGATCCTTAGCCCCTGGTATGAATTTCTACACGGTAGAGGTGCCTGGGTGGCTCAGTCGTTAGTTAGGCGGCTGCCTTCGGCTCAGGGCGTGATCCTGGCGTTCTGGGATCGAGCCCCACATCAGGCTCCTCCGCTGGGAGCCTGCTTCTTCCTCTCCCACTCCCCCTGCTTGTGTTCCCTCTCTCGCTGGCTGTCTCTCTCTGTCAAATAAATAAAATCTTTTAAAAAAAATTTCTACACGATAGCCTCCAAGATCAGAATCTTCTCCCAAGCCCTACCCCAGACATATAAACAGGTTGAGGGAGAGCAATGTTCTTCATGTCTCTGGGGGAGGATTTCCAGCATCCAGGGCCAACAGCAGCTATAGTTTCCTCTAATCGTGGACAAAGCGATAGACTCTGTGAAGATCAAATACAAAACATTTTTGAGCAGATGATTTTCCAATTTAAAGTGAAGGACATTTCAGCTACCCTCTCCGAGCTCTTCGAAAACCCCTGAAGGAGGCTAGAGGGGAAGAAGTACTAGTTTAAGCCCAAGAGATCCAGACCCACAGCTCTGCTCCAATCCCAAATCTCATGTTAATGGGAGGGTTCCCTGTGTATGGCCCAATATGGGCTCTGGGTATTTAGGGTCGGTGTAGACAGGCGGCAGCCGATCGGCCAGATTTCTCCGGACTCTTAACATGTTGGGGTCTGGGATGAAGGGTTGGCCCAGAACCTTGGTGGTCTGCCTAAGATGGACTTTCCGCCAGGTCAGAGGACTTAGGCAGTAACTGAGAACTATCAGATGTTCATCTCAGGCTGGGGCTGAGATTCAGAAAAGCACATGGTGTGCGTGTGCGTGTGTGTGTGAGTGCACGTGCGTGTGTGTGTGTGTGTGTGTGTGTGTATGTGAGAAATGCCTACCTTTCTCCTCTCCCAACTTTGTTTCTTGGAACAGATAACTTAGTGAAAAGCAAAGGGAAAATCTTTTGCTATAGAGGTGGGGGAGAGATCGAGAAAAAGGAGGTGGGCCACAAGAGGGTCAAGTTCTGGACCATTGGAAAGGTCTCAGGCCTCTTCTCAAGGGAAATGGGGGAATCAGAGCAAGAAATTAAATCTTTCAAACTGTACTCTCCCCTAAGCCTTTAGGAAAATTGGGTGGGTCTGTACTCGAGGGGCCAGAGTCTTGGCGCTGACATTGCACTGATTGCAGGAGCGAAAACTCAGTCTTCGTCTCCAGCAGGGTCTACACACTAGGAGTCCTAACAGTAGCCAGCATTTATCCTGATAATTATCATCTATCATCGATAGCCATCTCCACCCCCCCCCCGCCGCCCCACATGGAAGACACAATATGGAGATGGGGGTGGGGAGTTGTAAGCGACTCAGATTACTTTCTGGAATTTGTAGGTAGGTTTTTTTGATATACTCCCCAGTCCCGAGTCTCATCCAGGATCCCAGGGGCTAGAACAAAGGAAGCCGAGTCTCTCAAGACCCAAGAAGCTGCTGCAAACCCCAAGGACTTTGGCTGAGTCTCCCTTTGAGACTCCCGCCCCTGTTACCCCACTTCCAGCCTGTGTGGGTGATCAGGGAGGCCAGAGGGCCCCTCAGGGCATTGCAGGATGAGGGTAGAGGAGGTGATCTCCCACACCAATTTGGTCCCATTTAATGGGTCACTGTGGAGTTCACACCCTGGGGCGGACCATCCCAACTGAGTCAGCCCATGACGGTTGACCCACGAAGCCAGGTCTCAGGGCAGGGCTCCCTCAAGGCCCTAATAAGTGTGCCCTGCCCTGCCCTAGATCCTTGCAGAATAATCAGTGGCCAGCCCAGTGGCCTCTCTGCGGAGCTCTCTGTGGTTTTTTCTCCCGCACTAAGGCCCTCAACCTCCAGGAATGCTCCCTTCTAGGCTCCTGCCTGCTGCGCTCTTCTGCCCAAAGGGAACATTGAAGCAGACATAGAGAGCTGGTCCAGCCCTTCTCTTCTTACACAGGCAGACAGGAAAACAGAGGCTCCCAGCGTGGAAATGACTATCCAACAAAACCCTGCTTAACTTGTGCTCTGCTGTGCCGCCCTCTAGGCCCAAAATTCCTCGTGGTTTGGGCCAGATCCATGCTGGCTTTTCTGGCTTGAGTGCCTGGGTAGATGACCGAGGTCTCTCCCCAGCAAAGCCCAGGGTGGGAAGAGAGGACTGGGGACTTGAGCAACAGAGGCCCTTCCAACTCGGCCCAGGGCACACGTGGCAGGGGGTCGGGCAGCCTGCTGGCCGGCCCACCGCTGCACGACCAGAGGACTGGAGGCTCTTGGTGTCTGTTCAGCGACCCTCAGTTTTGCTCCCCCCCTGCCTCCCTCTTTCCCGCTGCTCTTGGGACCCCACTCACGGTCCTTGGGCTTGGCTTAGAGCTTCTCTTGGTTTCCAGGCGCCATCAGGGCAGGCGGCCGCGGCTGTGCGGTTGGAGCCAGCTGCTTCCCTTAGCAGACCATCTTTTCATTGCTCCTCAGATCCAGTGTTCCGTGCCGGGGCCCGATCAGCTCTTTTCATAGCTCTCTGTTCAGTCCCTGCTTCTGAAGCACTAGGATTTGTCCTGACAGGGTCCTCATCCCCAGGATGTCTCCGGGCTTCCCTGGGTGGGAAGGGATGGTGGAGGTGACCGTGGCCTCCTTCTGAAGAGCTGTGCCTCCAATGCCTGGTTCTTGTAGTTCCTCTACCGGGCCATCAATTTTTCCAAAAGACTTTTCTCTAAGGTCGGGGGAGGCCCCGCCTGACTTCCTTCCCGAGAGAAGGGCCTGGGCCCCCTCTCATCCCCAGCGGCTGGCGGGGCTCTGAGGCTGCCGCCCAGTGCAGGCCACCCTGCAGACAGCCCTTGCCAGGGGCAGGCTCCCAGGCCACGGGGAGCTGCCATCCCACAGGCCCCCTCCAGACTTCAGAGAAGAACAATGGAAAATTGAGAGGACCGGAAAGGAAAAACGAGCGTGTGCCCTGGGGGGAAGGAGACAGGGAGCAGTAAATCAGAGATAAGGGAGAAAGTGAAAAAAAAAAAAACATAATAAAGAAATAAATGAGAAGGAAAGACAGAAAAGGAGGAAGAAAAAAGGGAAAACGAAAGAAAGAAAAATGAAAGGAGGAAAAAGCAAACGAAGAGAAAAAAATAGTGTAAGAGACAGATAGGGGGGAAGGGGACCAAAGGCTAAATAAAGCGACACGGGGATGGGGGGTGGGCGAGAAGGTAAGCACTACGGACAGAAAGCAAAAATGCAAGGAAGAACGTGCAAAAAGAAACCTCATTAAAATGGAAGGAAAGCAAGGCGTAAAGGGAACTACAAATGTAAAAAAAGAAAAGAAAGATACCAAGAGACTAAAGACGGCCGGGAGAAAATACAGAGGGGAAGAAAGGATGTTAGAAACGACGAAAGAAAAGAGCGCGCCCCGACTAGGCCCTTTTCAGAAAGGACTCCGAGCAGTTCAGCGGCAGCGGAGCCCTGACCTTTCCAGAAAACGAACTGATAAATTCGCCTTACTCTCCAAGGCCGACCTGAGGCCTGCGGCCGTCGCGGTCCTATACACTGTTCCAGGTGGGAGAACGAAGCCTCCGGGCGCACACCTTGCTTTGTAAAAAAAATACGTAATTTCACAAATGCCCCAAGTAAGGCGAGTGGCTCCTCTCGCCCCCTCCCCCTCGCTGGCGGCCCGAGCCCGGGGCAGGGGCGGGAGCTGACACGGAGGTTCCAAGTCCCCGTGGCCGGAACCCCTGGGGGCGCGGCGGCCGCGCTCAAAGGCCCGGCTGTAAAGGTCCTAGGCGGTCTGTGGGGCCGCGCTGAATGGGCTCCCGGAGGTAAACAGACTCTTAACTTCCAACTTGGCCTTGACCTTCCTGGAGGTGTCTGGGCGGTATGTAAAGGAGCAGCTGAGGCTTTCAGAGCATTTGGCTGGGTCCCTAAAGGGAGCTGGGGTTGGGGATCGGCTCGGGGGTCCCCGAGGGTTGGCCAGGAGGCTCCCAGCAGGACACAAAGGAATCTGTGGGGCTGGGGGAAGGGTTGGCTCCCCCCGCCCCGCAGGCTGGGCGGTCAGGAGGTCTGGGTTGTCCTGAGACCTCAGCCAAGAGCTCTCATCGAGCTCCAGGATCTGGAGGCTCTGAGCCTCAGTTGCTCTTTTGGAGAATCTCGGGCATACTCAGGGCTGAAAGAGGCAAGTGAGAAGTAACAGGTACTCTTTAGGGCAACTGTCCTTTTCTCTTCAAATAAGAACCGGTGGCTGCAGTTGATTAGACACAGATATACACACAGAAGCACAGACAGAACTCATTTTTATTCAGTTTATAAAATGCTCTCAAGTGCAAAATTTCACTTAAGCTTTACAGCATTCCTGTGAGGTGGGAATTATTGTCCCTATAAGGAGATAGGTAAGTTTTACAGGTAAGGAGAATTAGTCCTACCTTACCTGACCTGACTCCAGGTAAGGTCTGTGATAGGTCACAGGCAGAGGCACATACCTGTACACGTACAGGAAGTGGGAACACATGTTCATACGCTGATGAACGTGCCATCCAGAAATATTCCCTGGGATCTTGTAGATACTAAATAAATTGGAGAGCATAACAAAAACAGAAACAAAAATCCTATGGAATTTATTTGTATTGAAATGTATCTGTTTACATAGGGGTCAACCGCGCAGCTGGAGAGCTTCTGCAGGGCTGGGTGTGAGTTCCTTCTCTCTGCATTCCACAGTCGTGCAGAACTTTGGGCATTTGGCTGCTAATTTCCCCGACGTGAGTTAGAACACTACATATCCCCAAATCACGATGACAGGCAGTGTTGCCAGGCATCTTTAAATTCTTGTATTTCATTCTTTTTCCTTTAAAAATAGAGAGAAAACTGATGGACAGTAAAGTGCAGAAATACCACGTGTACAGCTTGAATTTTCACAAAGTGAACACACCCAGGCGACTAGCAAACAGATTGAGATGGAGAACATTTCCAGCACCCCAGAAGGCTTCCTTATGTCCCCTCCCAGTCGGAAGCCTCCTTCCCCAGGGTAATCTTTTCTGACCTCTATTACCATAGATAAATTTTGTCTGTTTCTGAACTGCACAGGAATAGAATCATACGAAAGTACTCTCTTGTGTCTGGCTACTTTCATTCACAAATCTGCATGACTCATTTATGTTACGTGTAGCTATATCTATGTATTTTATAGCTACATAGTACTCTGTTCCTTAATTACCCCATGATTTACTTGCCCATTCTACTACCGATGGACATTTGGGTTGTTTCTATTTTTGAACTCCAATGAATTGAGCAGCTTTGGACATTCTAGTACGTACTTTGTGATGGACATAAGCATTCGTTTCTGTTGGGTATATGTCCAGGAATGGAATTGCTGGGTCATAAGCTATGATTAGGATTATTTATTTCTAAATTTAGGGATCTATATGCCTGTACTGTCATCTACCAAGTAAAAACCAGTGAAAAGGGGCTCATGGCTGGCTCCGTTGGTAGAGCACACAACTCTTGATCTCGGTTTGTGAGTTCAAGCCCCACACTGGGTGTGGAGTATATTTAAATAACAACAACAACAACAAAGTGAAAAAGTCTTCGTCTTTAGGTACAAATCCTGGTAGTTCTGCCTTTCATTGTTAGATGAGCAAGAGGCTATGACAAGAAACTAGAAAGCATCAAAGAGATATCTTCTCCCTTATCTCTCATATTGTTTTCAGATACAATAAACTCTATCAAGGATTTTGTGCTTGGTGTTTTCTATTATTAGCAATGTTCATGGAGGGCGAGCTGTAATCTCCACTACAGCCCCACAGCTTGGGGAAATTCCAGTTTGCACGGGCCCTTTCCTGAAAAGATGGCTCAGGTTCAGGGTCAGGTTGGTACGGTTGGGCATGACCTAGAGTCAGGGTGGTTTGTTCTATATAAGTGCCATGACCTTGGTGTGGAATGGAAAAGTTCCTGCCCTCTTCAGAAAAACTGGGGGTTCTAGAAAATGTAGTAGACTCAGAAGGATTGGATTTGGGAGGGGTAGCAAAGGAAATAAAACCTCTGAATGTTTGTGAAACAAATTAGTTTGAGTCTTCTGAATTGCACTGTACAAAAGGACCCAACAGCGGTGGGGCTCTCTCCTCTATCTCTTTTTCCTTCCAAGGAAATATGGAGGCAGCAGATAGGGTTCCTGGGCTTTCTGGACACTCAGCTTGGGTAGGAATGTACCAGGGTCAGGGTGAGTTACCTGGGCCTCTTGGAACGTAAGAGGAGAACTGCAGGGCTGAGAGGCTAGACATCTCAGCATAGGGCAGGCTCCTACTTTCTTGGGGTCCAGAACCCCTCCAACTAAGGCATGGCCAATTAGGCCTGGCTTCCCAGAAATCCCTTAGACCGCAGAAAATGGGGAAAAGAGGTCCTCTTTTCTGGCTGGTACTTCAGGATTTTGCAAGATCCTCTCCCTTTCCCTCCTTCAACTTTTTCCCTTTCACTCTTTGTGCTTCGGTTCCTGGGTCTCTGTCTCTCTCTCTCTGAATATACAGGGCAGGTGTGTCCTCTCTTCGTACATCCTCTCTTTCCACACCATAAATGAAAATCCAGATCCCCTTTCAGAGGCTCCGTGTAGAAACTCCATTTCCCCTTCAGATCTGAACCTTGCACGTCCCAGGCTCCAGATCCTCCGTCTTCTTCCGAGATCTTGTCCCCCTCCCTCCCCTTCTGCCCCACCCGGATCCGGGAGCCGCCTGGGCGGTAGCTGGGATCCCTGGGGAAGGGGCTTCCCAGGCACTTCCCCGGACAGCTATTACGCGCATCCGGAATAGGAGGGGCACCTAGAAGGAACTGGGATGCTTGTACCCAGGACCCAAAGCCAGGGGCTCCCAGAAATACCGTCTAGTTCCCATTTCCCAGCCGCCTCTGGTTCATGCCCATTCCCAGGTTCCCCTTTCAGGCGCAGAGCGGCCTCCCGGGCCCCACCCCCGATTCCCCTTCCCCCCAGGAGACGCACACTTTATTGGGAGAGCTTTTTATTCTCTCGTTAAACCTGCCAAAGCACAGGAGACAGAGAGCCAGGGAGGGAGAGGAGGCGGCGGAGGTGGGGTCAGCCCCTTGTCTGCTCTCCCTGCGCCTCGCCCCCCGCGCGCCAAAGCCGAGCTGGGTAGCCCCAAACTGGAAAGCAGCTTTCCTCGCTGTTCTTGTTTTCAAATGCAATAAAAGAGACGGGGAGGGAGAGAGGGAGAGAGGGAGAGGGAGAGAGGGGAAGAGGGGAAGAGGAGAAGAGGGAGGGAGAGAATGGGGGAGGGAGGGAGAAATGGGGGAGGGAGGGAGAGAATGGGGGAGGGAGGGAGAGAATGGGGGAGGGAGGGAGGACGGGAGGGAGGGAGGGAGGGAGGGAGGACGGGAGGGATAGAGACAGAAGCGGGGGTAAAGTATTTTCGCATTTTCTGCCGTGAAGGTTTTACTAGCTCCTCGGCCCGGGGCCGCAGCCAATCAGCGCGCGTGCCCTGGCACCTGCGTCTCCTGCGTCAGGACGGCCGGGCCCAGCGAAGGCAGGCGCCGTGCGAGCTGGGAGCGATTTAAAACGCCCTGGATTCCCGGGGCCTGGGTGGGGAGAGCGAGCTGGGTGCCCCCTGGATCCGCCCCCACCCCCGGCACCCCATGAGCCGACCCTCGGCCCCATGGAGCCCGGCGATTACGCCACCTTGGACGGGGCCAAGGATCTGGAAGGCTTGCCGGCCGCGGGAGGGGGCCGGCATCTAGCCGCCCACTCCCCCCTGACCAGCCACCCGGCGGGGGCGCCTGCGCTGATGCCCGCCGTCAGCTACGCCCCGCTGGACCTGCCGGGCTCTGCGGAACCGCCAAAGCAGTGCCACCCTTGCCCCGGGGTGCCCCAGGGGGCGCCCCCGACTCCGGTGCCCTACGGCTACTTCGGAGGCGGGTACTACTCCTGCCGGGTGTCCCGGAGCGCGCTGAAACCCTGCGCCCAGGCGGCCTCCCTAGCTGCCTACCCCGCGGAGCCTGCCACGGCCGGGGAGGAGTACCCCAGCCGCCCCACCGAGTTTGCCTTCTATCCGGGGTACCCGGGACCCTACCAGCCTATGGCCAGTTACCTGGATGTGTCGGTGGTGCAGACTCTGGGCGCCCCGGGGGAGCCTCGCCACGACTCCCTGCTGCAGGTCGACAGCTACCAGCCCTGGGCCCTCGCCGGTGGCTGGACCGGCCAGATGTGTTGCCAGGGGGAACAGAACCCACCGGGTCCCTTCTGGAAGGCGGCATTTGCAGGTAACTTGCCCTACTATTTGGGGGCCCCTTGGTGCTGACTGTGGGGGGTAGGCCGCAGGGGCACTTGCAGGGGAGGAAGTGAAGGGAGCCAGGGCTGGTGAGGAGGAGCTCGGGTTGGCTCTTGGGATTCTGAAGGAGAGTTCAGGCCCTTGAAGAGCCCGGGGGTGGCGGGGGAGGCCCCAGAGGGTCCGTGTGAGGGGTCTGAAGCCTGTGGGCCTCCAGGTGCTTTCATCTCCCTAGGAGGCCTTAGGACCAGCTTTTCAGTATGTCCCAGTCTTTGGTGCTTTTTGCTGGGGCCTAGGCTCAGGCTGTTCCTACCTCTCAGATCCCAGGTTTAATTCTCCCAAAAGGCTAAATGACTCAGTTCAGTGAGTATGGGGGTGGGGTGGGTAGGAACACAGATATTGAATGTTCTGTAAAGAATTCAAGCCCTCATTTTCTCTCAGATGAATTTTTCAGTTTCCAAAGGAAATTTTAGATTTCCTGCAGTCATAACTTAGGGGTGTGTGTATGTGTCTGTGTTGTGTGTATATGGGTGTGTGTGTGTGTGTGTATTGGGAGTGGGGGCAGAAATGTGTTCCTGACTCTACTTAATTTGCCTGTAGAATCTGTGAGAGTGGCCAAGAGCCTGAAAATGCATGTGAGGGTGGATAGACGTGGCTGTGGGCAAAGGTCCGGCTGTGTGTGACGGGTGTGTTTGTAGACCTGCAATCGTGAGGACAGTGATAGGTGAGGGTGGGTGCAGAAGTCTTTCCAAGCCTGAGCGGCCATCAGAAACCAGCCGGAAGCCGAGGTGTCCCCCTGTGCTTCAGGGGAGTGGGAGCACACGTGTGTCTGAAGGGTGTGATCTGGGTGCTTCCGTAGGATTACTTAGCTTGCAGGGCCTGGGTCTGCGCCTGGGCTTGCGGGCAGAGGTCTGAGCGTGGCTTTCTCTCCTTCCTTCTTCTGGCTCAGAGTCAGGCGCTCAGCACCCTCCAGAAGGCTGCGCCTTCCGACGTGGCCGAAAGAAGCGCATTCCTTACAGCAAGGGGCAGTTGCGGGAGCTGGAGCGCGAGTATTCAGCTAATAAGTTCATCACCAAGGACAAGAGGCGCAAGATCTCGGCGGCCACCAGCCTCTCAGAGCGCCAGATCACCATCTGGTTTCAGAACCGCCGGGTTAAGGAGAAGAAAGTCCTCGCCAAGGTCAAGACCACCACTACTCCGTGAGGGAGATCCCTGGCTGGGGAGGTGGGAGAGAAGTGGGAGCATCCTGGGGAGACCCGGAACCTGCGGGGGCCAGGCTGGAGCGCAGGACTCTGCTGCGCTTTTCCCAGGCCACAGCTCCTGGGCGGTCCCTCGGGGATGGCCTGGGTGCCCCCATGTGTTCTAGGGAGCCAGTGAGGCCCAGAGTCCCAGTCCAATCCACCAGCGTAGCACACCACCCCCAGGACCTGTCCCAGTCACAATCGTTCATCCTGGCGGTGGCAGTAATCACCATAACCAGTAGGAGTTGCCATAATTAGTTTCATATTTTCTATCTAGAGCTCTGAAGAGCACTTAGAAACCGCTTGCATGGATTGAGCTGATTATGAATAAACTTGGAGGGAGACCCAAGGCAGGGAAGCTTCCTCTGGATCCACTTCCGTTTCCAAATCCCATCCCCCAGCCCAGTGACTGCAGTGGAGAGGAGAAAAGGCAGATTCATCCCTGTGACTACCGTGGCTCACTTAGCATTTTTCGAAGATGACACCTGGGCAGGATGGACAACACTGTAGGGTACCTCTTTCTCCCTCCCTCGTGCCCTCCCTCCCTCCCTGCCCACCCCCTAGGTGGTACGCAGTGGTCTCAGAAGTCCCATCCTTAACTCTTAGATTTTGTCCTGTGAAAATGAAGCCAGGGAGCTCCCCTCCCGAGTCCTCCTTCCTCCAGAAAAAGTTTGAGAAAGCGCCCGGATAATTCACCATCTCTCATTTCCTCCCCTAAACTTTCCAAGTCTTCCCTTAACATTCCAGGTGGTTCTGTCCAGGTTATGGTTCATTGGGCATTTGGGAGCTGCATGAAATAGGTATTTGTGGCCTTGTAGACGTGCCCTTCCTGGGCACAAATAGTTACAGAACTAGAGAGTAGAATGGGACCTTACTGGCAGGCACATCGCAAACACGCTGGAATAGCCAGGCTGGAGAGAAAACCAGAAAATGGCCCTTCACCACCCATTCCCCCTCTGCTTGCCTCCCCTTAACACCAAGAGAAGCTTGTGGGTCTCAGGCCTGGGAGATGGGACAGGCCCTTTTTTTGGGGGGGGGGGAGAACAGCGGGTGGCAGAAACCCAAAGACCCAGGTCAGTAGTCTGAGTGGCAACAGTGGCTGAAGATTTCTTTCCTTATCACTTTGCCCTGGTTTAGTCCCAGTACCCTGCATCCTTGGGTGGGTGCAGGATCACGTTGGCGCCAACTCTCTTTTCTCCGTCCACGTAGACAGAGACTCAGAGTGTGGAATTCCAGAAACCTGGGGCAGACTGGCTGTTCGCAGAGCTGCAGAGCCCAGGACCCTGACACGGAGTCTTCGCCTCTGTGCCGCCTCCTTCATGTCGTGTACCTGGGCCCAGTGCCCTGTGGGATTCACCACCTTGGGGGCTCAGCCAAGTCAGTGGGTTTGCCCTGGGTCTTCCTGCAGCCTGGGCTGGGGCATCCGGGCAGACACACTCCCTGCGATCCAGAGCCCAGACTCAGAGTGGAGAGGACCTGCACCACCCAGGCACCAGCAGGAGCCGCCTGTGAGGCTACCGTGACCGTCTCAATGGCCTCTGGGAGCTGGCTCAGCCTCGTGGTGCTCTAGGAAGCCCTGTGTCGCCAAGGGATTGGGGGGTTTACAGCCCGCCGTTGGGTGGGATCCCAGTCCTGGCTCCTCTCCTGGGAATGAGTTGGGAAGCAACTCAGATTCTTCTAAATCTATTTACCAAAGAGGAACCCAGGGCTGAGGGGAAAGGCCCCAAAGGTGGCCGGTCACCCTCCCCTCTTGGGTCTCCTTAGACTGTGTCTGCTTGGGGTGCGGGGGGGGGGATGTCAATTTTGTGATTAAAAAAACCCTTCCAAGCCTCGTGGTCCAGTTTAAGCTCCTCGGTAAAGCGCCAGGCTCAGAGGAAGTTACTTCCTGCCTTTCACGTTCTCCTTCAAGCAAAGTCTCCAGCAAGTAGCTTCGAACCTCGCAGGTTCTCAAGGATAGTGTACAAAGACCCCTCCCTCGCCGCCTCAGAAATGGGGAGACTTCAGTGCCTATAGGCATGTGGGTAGGGTGTGGGACAAATGAAGGGGCTCCATGGTGCGGGGTCCCCACAGGAGGAGAAGAAAGGCCACAAAAGGGGCTGCCACTCGGACTAAACTAGCCAGCCTAGGTAGAGACTTCAAAGGAGTCAGAGACCTCGAGACCCTTCCCTCCCAGGGCTCTAACTCCTCCACACCGCTACCAGGGACTTCAAGTTTCGTTCTACTGTTGGTTCACAATAATTTCAGAATGAACAAAAGATTTGGAATTTTAGAGATTTATTTCGCTACCAATGTGCGTTTGTGGACTATTAAAAAGGCAAGGGCGCCCCCTTCCGGCAGAAGTTTGCTATTTCAGGGAAACCCGCGGGGCGTTGGGCCTTAACCCCCGAACCGAGCCGCTGGCTTCAGGATGCCTGGGGTCTGGGGCTTCCGGGGTTGGAGGGTTTGGGGGGGGGGCAGCTCGTGAGAGCGCCCGGACCCGGAGCCGCCTGGAACTGGGCCAACGTGTCGGCAGATGGATCGGTCCAGCTAGTGGGAGACGCAGGATGAAGGCAAGGAGGGCAGCACGAGCGATGTGGAATAGAGAACAGGCCAGTCGCGGCTCCCGGAGCAAGGCCGCGGCGCCATCAGACCCCCGTCTGGGACTTCGCGCCGCTGGCGTGTTATCTTCCTCCGTCGAACAGTTCGCGGGGACATCCCCCATCCTCCCCCCCAGTATGGAACCTGTGCAAAACAAAACGAATTTAAATTTCGTTTGGCTTTAAATCCTTTCATGAACCCCCTTTCCAAACACCAGTTTTACTCCCAGGGCAAATTTTACCCCTTCCCACCCAGACCGAGCATTTAAAAATCTCTTGCTAATTTGCGTCCAATTTCAGCAAAACCCATGTATTTACCGTTGCTTGTCTGCAGCGATTTGCTTTGGAATAGGGCCATTTTTAGCGAGTGGGGAGCGTGTCTTGCTAAAAAATTTTCAGATTGAAACATGTGAACACAGCGTTCATAAATAGGTAAATGCAGACAACATTCTCCCGAACAAATGCCTGCGGGAGTGCACTAATACACTCCTGAAAATACCCCGGGCGTTGTTATCCACCAACGAGGCGTAACTGTCCTCCGCGCAGCGCTCCACGCCCTCTCGCGTACTCCGAGCGGAACACCTCCGGCTGCGAGTCTCCGCAAGCGTCCAAACCGGATCAGAGGGGCGCGTCTACGCCGGCTCCAGGCCCGAAATCACTTCTAACTCCAAAGCAGTTGTATTTTATTAGGTTTCCAGAGGCCGAATTAGGGAGTGCTGGTGGAGAAGTGCGTAGACGCGACCTCCGAAAGCTCTTTTCGAATCTAAATTCCCGAGCGGAGAGCCAGGCGGGGGCTCCAGCCCTGGAGTCCTTTACTCACCCTGGCGAACGCTTCCGGCCGCTCTGGACCCCGGGAGGCCGCGGCCCGCGGAGAATCCGCACAGCGGGGTTCCCCCCGTCCCCACCCCCCGGCCTCCCCTACGGTGAGTCGCTCCAGAGCCGGAAGCTCTGATCGAGCGCCTCCCCCCGCCCCCGTTCTCCCAGCGGCCCGGCTCCCCTCCTCCAACGCGAAGCAAACTGCCCTCCCCGCCTCCCCTTCATTAAAGTTTTATCCGAGGTCCTAAGTGCTGCACTTTAATTAGGTTTCCTTCGGGGGAAACCGTGCCGCCGCCTGCTTCGGGTGTGCTAGAAACCGCGGCGCTACAACCGTGGGTTGGATGCGTAAAGCGGCCCTAAAGGGCCGAGGCGACGGCTGCGCGGGGCCAAAGGGGGGTGGTTCTGCTGTTTTTAAAGAAATTTATATCATATTCTCCCCCACCTGAACAGTTCCTCTCCAGGAAAGGGGAGAGAAAGCACTAGAGTGGACCTCAGCCTCTCACCCGTGTGGGACACCCCTCCGCTCCCCCCCCGCACCCCCTCCCGCCCCAGGCGCTGATGTGGGCCGGGAGAGAGACTTAAAAAGGCAGGCTTTCTGCCTCCGTCGGCTACAAGCTGCTTCTGTCTAGAAAGGGGGTGGGAGGTGGTCGAGCTGGCGAAGAAAAGTTCCACCACTGGCTCCCTTCCCCTAAATTGCCCCCGAAGTGAGAGAGGGGACGGCGGCAGCAAGAGTTCAAACACCCCCGGAAGGAGGAAGAGGGAGAGCGTTTGCGGGAGCCCGGAAGGGAGGGGAGGGTCAGGGACTTTGCCATTGAACTTCAGGTTTCACATAGGTGGTCTCCGCCGCCTCCGCCCCCACTCTCCTAAAAGCTTTGCAGGAAGAGGGGGGAGGGGGGAGGAAGGGTTGGGGGGCACCTCCGGCCTCGAGAAGGAGGGAGAAGGTCAAGCTGCGGGGGAAAGGCTGGAGAGGCCTGGAGAACGGCTGGGGACGCCGAGGTTGGCGAGGAGGCGAGGAGGCCTCGGTCAGCACTGGGGAGGGGACACTCCGGCCTTCGCCCGAGGTGGGGAGCCTTCCGCTGTGTGCCCTCTCCCTGAGCCCCGCCCCGGACTCTGCTGGGAGTGGGGCGCCCAGTGCCGCGCTTCTGTCCTTCCTCCTCTAGCCTAAGGTGCGCGAGACGAGCCCTGCGCCGCTCGGAGGCTGAAACCTTCAGGCTGGCGCCTGTCGAGCTCAGGGCCTTGACGCAAGCTGAATCTCGGGCCTGGCCTCTGCAGAGAGAACAAGACTGTTATGCGCCCATTTCTCAGATCAGGGACCGGCGCGTTTCAATACCTCCAAGAGTGCGTTTCTCCGTAATAAGGTAAACTAACTAATCGTGGGCCTACAGCGTACCGCTCTCTCAGTCTGGGACCCGCCTCCGGAAGCCCTGGAGAGGTCTTGCCAGGAATGTGGGGCCTCCGCGATCTAGGCAGGCAGGGAAGGGCGGTTAAAAGGGACTTGAGACCAGAGACCGACCACCTGGCGAGGGCCCCTCCACGTTGGTTCCTGGAGAGACGCGCGGCTGCCCGAGCCGAAAGCGCTTCGTAGCATGCGGGCCGGGCGCCGCCCGGGCAGGGGGGAGGCTGCGAGCGCCCTCCGCGAAGTCCCCCAGATGACCTCTGTTTGTCTCCGACTGGATGGAGTCCTGGCAAAGACAAAATTAATATTATTGTTAATGCTATTGCTATCGTTCTTATTTAAAATAATCATTCTTTACAACACACCTATTTTTTGAAAACCGGTGAAAATTAACTGTAATGGTAGCACTGGTGATTGACTAAGTCACCCTTAAGAGAAAGGCTCCGGCCCTTAAAAAAATAAATCGGGG
>NW_024424897.1:23857537-23859597 GCF_017311325.1 Ursus maritimus | reverse complement strand
AGAGCGTGGGACTTGATCTCCCAGTGGTGAGTTCAAGCCCCACGTTGGATGTAGAGATTACCTAAATAAACTTAAAAAATAAATCAGTATACCTAGTATCTGAACCGCTGCTCCCCCCCATTCCTGCGTCTTTTTCAGAAGCTTGGTAAGTGCCAGGATCTGAGGAGCAACTAGAGGGGCCGCGCGCTGCTGGCATATGTGGACAGGGGCTCAGAGCCCCGACCAGCAGCCACGGGAGGGGGGCACATGCCCAAGTCCGTAGGCACTGACACTGCTAATCCTTTGGTCTTAGGGTGGACAGGGTAATTTACAGGCACACTCAGGACTCCCAGGTACCCCTTTTCCTTCTACCCAATCCGACTCCTCCTGCTCCCGCCCCCTTCAGAGCTACTGCTGCCGCACTGACAGAACCTCCAAGGGCGCGTACACTTCATACAAGGAGGAAATTGACACTAAGAGAGGGTCGGTTACTTGATCAGTGTCACACAGCCTGCTGCGCCAGAGCTGATCCCCAAAGCAGGTGCTCTTAATGTCTAAGCTCCTCTGTCTACACCACCCGGAGAGAACAGGGACCCCAGTCTCTTCCCGACCCCCACATGCCTCTTTTCACAAGGTCCCCCTAGACACTGACAAACACCTGTTTCCATCAGCAGCCGTCTCCTGATGTCACAGAGGGGCACTTAAAACTCCCTGGACTTGGCTTCTCCTGGGTGTACCAGGCAGATTTGCATAAATGCAAAACAAACAAACAAACCCAACACCGGGATTAAAGACAAATGGAAATTTAGTTTAATCCACTACTTATTCACCAAGTACCTACCGCATGCAAAATCTTCTACTGGGGGTGGGAGGCTGTAGGAGAGACAACGGAAAAACTGAGCCCTGAGCCCTGCCTCTCTCTTGGCGCCAGATCTTGGGTCTACAGCTTCCTCAGATGTGACCTCTGACATCGTGTGGTGGGGTCCATGACTACAACCAGGATAAATCTTTCTCATAAGGAGTGAGAAAGAGTCCCCCGTCTCCCCATGGCATCTGGGGGAGTTTCCCAGAAAAGGCCGTGTTGGAGTAGCACCTCGAAAGATATTTATATCAAATCTGGGAGAGAAGATGTGAACAAAACTTGGGGAGGAGGCTGGAAAACGCAGGCTGTACAGAGAGGTCGGTGGGGCCGGGGCTCCAGCCGGAGGGAGAAAGCCGAGGAGCCGGCAGGGGTGCTAGCCCTGGGTTCTGAGAGCTGGGCGAAGCCTGCGCAGGGAGCAGCCGCTTCTCGCCATTCACACGGTGACTGCCCCACTCCCCCGCAGGCGGGCCTGCACCAAATGTTGGTGTCCCCGCCACCGGCCGGGCACCGCAGGCCCTAGGCAGGGGAAAAGAGACAGCTCGCGGAGAGCGGGATCGGTACCCTTCCTGAGGACCCTTGGCTCCCGGATTCCAGCCTCCCCCAAGACCTGCGCTCGGCCTTTGTCTGATTGATGGTTGAAGTCCGCTGCCTTTCCCCCTCGGGGCAGGGTTTGTCATTGAACTTGAGTGAGGCCGTAAACATTCCTTCACCCCTCCGCGAGCTGGATGGGGACGCGGAGCGGTTGGAGAGAAAGGGGGCAAGGGAGGGTTGTGAAAGGATCCGGAGCGTGAGAGGCCGGGCCTGTCCCAGAGAAGTCCGCATTGGTTTGCCATCCAAGTCTGTTCTTCGTCTTCCGTGGAAGACTGGCATGGTCTGCAGTAAAAATCCCGGTTATTGAGGCCCTATTGCAGTCAGGATGGACATAATGTAACTTTTTCATTTTCCCTCTTTCCTAAGTCATGTTTTCTTACCTTATTTTTAGGCAGCAAAGTCCCTTATTTTTTTTTTTCTTAATAACAAGGAAAAACAAACGCATAAGTAGCAAAGGAGGGGCGCCCGACTGGCTCAGTCGGTGAAGCCCCGGACTCTTGATCTCCGGGTCGTGAGTTCGATCCCCATTTTGGGTGAAGAGATTACTTTAAACAAATCTTTAAAAAATAAATAGCCAACGAATAATAGCTAAATCAGATGAATTATTAGCGAACATTCGAGTAGTCTT
>NW_024424897.1:23806710-23857532 GCF_017311325.1 Ursus maritimus | reverse complement strand
GCCGCCTCTATTTTCAAAGCGTCCCTCCTTCGGCCGGTCATTCCAGCGGGCGGCGGCCAGGCCCAAGGAGACCGCTGTCTCCTCAGGCTCTGGAACCTTGAACTTGGTAAATGGGGCGTCCTCCCCACCCCTACGGTTGTGGCCGAGGAAATACTGGCCTGTGGAGACGCCAGACCCGGGAACCTGGCAACCGCCGGCGCAGGCTGAGCAGAGCTGCTTGTGGAGACGGAGTTAGTGTTTTGGTTTTTTCCTTTTTCTTCTGTTTTTTTAAGAAATCTAGGATCCTGGAGCAGGGGACGATCAAAGACTATCCTGCGGTCTCTTCCCGGCTTCATAAGATGCATTGTCATGGGAACAGGGCGCACAGGGCAGGGGGGACACGTCGCTACTCCAGGTCCGGGGCGCGGCCGGCTTCGCCTCCCTCGAGGAGCCCCCGAGGCTCGGCGACCGCCTAGAAGGCACCCAGTCCCGGCGAACCAACGAAAAGCTCCTGGCCTCCTGCTTTGGGCGGAGGCAGGTCCACACTGGCAAACAGGAAAAGAGGCCTGAGGGAGTAGCCAGGATAATGTTCTCCAAGTTCCACCCAGCCCCCCATTTGGCTCTTGCCTGCTACAGGACTCGGATCAAAGGGGTTTGTCGTTTTATCTTCCTCTGCGACCTTGGATCCCCAGGCTTTCTGGGCCCCGGACAGAACCCAGCCAGGCCTTCATCCTTTGTCTAACTTTGTGAGGGGCGAAGGGGCAGAAGAGGTGTGGCACCTGGGTCAAGTTCACCGACCCAGGCCGCATCTTTTAGGGCTAGTGGGGCCATGGTTGGCACCGGATCAGGAGAACCCGAAGCAATCGGGACTTTGGGAGGGGGGGCGGGGAGGCAGAAGCTGCGAGAAGGACTTTCAATTTTAGTTTGTTGTTCGGCTGTCACATCGCTGCCCTCTGCCCCCCCACCCCCAGCTCTGTACAGGAGAAATCACTCGATCGCAGACGAAGCCGTTTGTTTAGAAAAATAAATGCAAAGATCTAACGGAGTGAGCTTTCCAGAAATGGTAGTAAGTCTTCAGCACTTGGGTCGTGTTTGCGTTAACCCGGCCGGTCCGGCATTTGTGAAAATTAAGGATTTACAGTGTTGGACACAACGGTTTCGGTGGAATCCGATTCAGAGTAAGAGAAGCCACATCTACAGTTTCCCAGAGACTTCAGACTAAAACACATTGAAATGATTACCCCCAACATTCCTGCCTTAAGAAAAAAAAAAATAACAACCCTCAAAGTGCAAAAAACATATCCACATCGCAGAAAATAAAATATGGGGCTTTAAACCCACCCGTACTTTAAAAACTTTTTAATAAACAACCGTCTTTTAAATATATTTTTTTTCCATTTGTGATTTCAGTACTCCTGTTTTACTGCCACTGTTATAATACTTCTGTGTCTCCCCCTCACCACCTGACTTATATGCCTCCTGTCCTGGTTTTCTTTTCTTTTTTTCTTTTCTTTTTCATTATTTTTTTTAAGGCAAGTTCTACGCCCAGTGTGGGACTTGAACTCAGAGACCCTGATATCAAAGGTCCGCGTGCTCTACCAACTGACCAGCCAGGTGCCCCGTGATTTAAAAAAACACTACAGGCAATTTTCCAAGTTATTACAGCCTTCAACATGCCATTTGAAAAACACATAATATGCAACAAAATGAGTTGTCCTAATTTAGAAAATCATTTCCCCAATACTAGTCATTTCGGTTGACCTACATTTAAAAAGAAAACAGGTTTTTTTTTCCTCATTAGAAAATAACACATTCTCATCATCAAGAATTTCAAAGATAAAAAATATAAAGACAAAAATAAAACCCACCCCATATTCTACCACCCAAAGTTTATCAAAGCTAATATTTTGTTGTATTTCCTTCCGTTATGTTTCCTTGCCTATGCGTGTGATTTCAGAATTGGGCTTTTGCAGGAACATTTGTGTATCTCGCCTTTTAATTTAATATTACTCTCAGTGTCTTTAAATATTGTCCGAGCATGACTTTAGGGATTGCATCGTATCCAGATCTTGAGGTGTGTCACCAGGTGGAAAAGCATTTCTGCAATTATGGATCATACAGATAGTTTCCATGTTTACTTTGAAAAATAATTCAGAAGTGAGAAAGAGAACATCGTTATGCCCCTAAATATGTTGAGAGATGAGAGTTGAATCTTCAAAATTCAAGGAATAGAATGCTTCACATTTTTTAGGTAAAAAAATTCCTCCTCCCCAGTATTGATTGGGAGGAAACAAAAGGGGGGCCCTTAGAGTGCTTGAAATATTCCCCGTTTTGATAGGGTTGTAGTCACACGGGTGTGGATGCGCCTGAAAGATTAATCAAGCTGAACTCGTAAGATCTGTGCACTTTTAAAATGTTAAACTGCTCTCACACTCCTGCAAGTTTATGTCTGTTTCCATAGAGAAAGAACAATGCAGGAAATAGGTGGAGGAAGGGAGGAAGGGGCGGGGACCAGCCCCAACTGGATGGGGGCACCCCTTGGCTAGGTTCACACAGCCCAAAAGTAAATATTTGACAGCTAGTGATGAGGGGGAGAAAAAGAGCCTGGCCCTTCTCCCCACCCCCAGCGCTAACCCTTGTTAAGTAAAGATGGGTTTTTCTATTATCGACGTGCTTCATGGCTTCGAATTTCCCTGGTGAACAGAGGAGTAAAAAGAGGGTAGAAGTTTACAAAGAGGGTTAAAGGAAAGTAGAAACAGCAGACCCTGCTAACCTTGTCCTGGGAAAGAGAAGCGGGCTGCTTTCTATATCATGTAAAAATTTTTTTTTAATTTCAGGAAAAAGATTCATTTTGGATTTACTTTGTAATCTACGTGTTCACTTAGAGAGATGACCAGCAGGACCCGGAGCCTGTGGGGACAGCTGCCCTCCCAGATGACGAGGAGGACCCCTGAGGGCCCGGAGTGCTGTCTGGTGTCTGGGTCTAGTTTTATGGGCATTATCTGGTGTGGCACTGTGTGCTGCTCGGAACAGATGCTGGGGATGTCCTGGGATGCGGGAGGAGAGGAAAAAGCCCTTCGAACTCTCTGGCACCGGTCATTTCCTGTTGTGCTTTGGATAGAAGACAGTTCCCACCAACGCTCAGGATTCAGCTGTGATTTTTAATTTATTTTTATTTTTTATTAATTCGTTTACTTTTTATTTATTTATTTATTTATTTATTTAAAGATTTTATTTATTTATTCGACAGGATAGAGACAGCCAGCGAGAGAGGGAACATAAGCAGGGGGAGTGCGAGAGGAAGAAGCAGGCTCCTAGCGGAGGAGCCCGATGTGGGACTCGATCCCAGGACCTTGGCATCATGACCTGAGCGGAAGGCAGATGCTTAACCGACTGCGCCACCCAGGTGTCCCTTTAATTTAATTTTTTAAAGTAGGCTCCCCGTCCAACATGGGGCTTGAACTCACGACCCTCCACTGACTGAGCCAGCCAGGTGTCCCTGTTATGTTTAATTTGTTAATGTCATTTCACTCCTTTTCATTTAGGATTGGAATGAAATTGGGTTTTTAATATCTGATGAAGACATCAAAGACATCTTTCCATGTCAGGAAAGGACATCGTGGGTGTTTTATAAAAAAGCTTCTCCCCCCCTTTTCAGGTATAACATAATTCAGTAAAGTGCGTTAATTTTAAGCCTATGGCTCAAGGAATATTTAGCCATGTAACCATCATTCAGAACAAGATATAGAACATTTCCTGCATCCATGTATGTTCCTTTCCAGTACAATATTCCAGAAATAATTGCTGTACTGATTTCCATTGCTATGAATTAGTTTTGCCTGTTCTTGAAATTCATATAAATGGAATCATACAGTATATACTCTTCTGGGTCTGATTTACGCCATTCGACAAAATGTCTGTGTGATTTATCTATGTTGTTGTGTGTTATCAGTAGTTTATTCTTTTGAATTACTGTATGCTATTCCATTGTATGGACATACCACCACTAGTTTATCTGTTCACCTCTTGATGGACATTGGAGTTGTTTCTATTTTTGGCTATTGTGAATATTCTTGAACGGTTCTCCTGGTGGACAAATCAACTCATTTCCTATAGAATTTCTGGATTGTAGGGTAGGTATATGTTTAACTTCACTAGCTATGTGGTGTATTTATTTATTTATTTATTTATTTAAATTTTTTTAAAGATTTTATTTATTTATTTGACAGAGAGAGACAGCCAGCAAGAGAGGGAACACAAGCAGGGGGAGTGGGAGAGGAAGAAGCAGGTGCCATGCTGACCAGGGAGCCTGTTGTGGGACTCGGATCTCAGGACCCTGGGATCATGACCTGAGCCGAAGGCAGACGCTTAATGACTGAGCCACCCAGGCACGCCATATATGTGGTATCTTTAAATCGGATTACTTATACACAGTCCTCATTTCCCACAACATGCACAGGTGCTCAGATTTAAGAAGAAGAAAAATCCAGCATTGGTAGATATGACTACATCTGCTTGAATTTCTATAATGAGCTTATTTTGAAGTCTTAATGACTTGGATCCTTGGGATAGTGGAAATTTGAGTCTGCTGATAGCAGAGCATTAAGACTCTGGTTCTGGAACTTCTTGTAGCGTCTCTCCACTGATCCAGTCCTGAAGTACAGTTGCATCTGCAAGTCATGTCTGTGTGGCTCTCACTGAACCCCCAAATCCAAGTGCAAGGAGTCAGGGCAAAGGAGAACTGCGAGCGAGGTCAGTGGTCAGGATCAGCAGGGCTCAGTGACTCTGGGGCAGAGTGGGGGGGGGGTGTTAGTGCCAAAAGGTGGAAGCGATTCTCTGGAGTCCTGATTTGGAAGCTGAGTGATGACTTGGGAAATTTATTGCCCTGTGGTCTTTTATCAAGACGTGATCTATCTTCCCGGGCAGAACTTCCATTACTGGTGACAGGTGCCTGGAGCCAGCTTATTAAAAACTGTCATTTCAGCCCCCAAAGCGAAGGTGCCACAGCGTGTTGGGACAGAATGCTAATTTCCAGCACCGCATCATAATCTGGGGCATGGAGAGAGCGTTATGAGCATTTTAATATTCAAGAGGAAGGAAACCCAGGGCTATTTCTGCAGCTACCCTCTGAGCCCAGGGAGCATTGGGAGCTGTCTTCATTTCTCAGGTCGCACGCCCCGGTCCCAGCAGATTGACACAGCTCCCAGGCTCTCACCGGTCACCTTGAGCTGCTCCTGCCCTGGCCTTGGCCTGGCCTGAGACAGAGCTTACGTCCATGCACAGCCGCTGCGGTAGAGTGGACAGCAGTGAACTTCGAGCTGATGGTTTGGATTCAAGTCCCAGCTGTGCATGGGAGAATGCCCTCTGATGTTCGTATGGCGCCTTTTAATCTCCCAAGTGCCTGGGTACCATCTCGTCTTCTATCTTGTGTGAGGTACGGGGAGAGGAAAAGAATCGCCCCATTTTACAGAGAGGGTAAATGAATACCCCGGAGGCAGTACCTTGTTCGTTTTTCGTTTTTCTTTTTAGTTAAAGATTTTGCTTGTTTGTTTATTTACTTAACAGAGAGATAGAAAGAGCCAGAAAGCACAAGCAGGGGGAATGGCAGAGGGAGAAGGAGAAGCAGGTTCCCCACCGAGCAGGCAGCCTGATGCGGGGCTCGATCTCAAGACCTGTCTCTCTCTCTGTCAAATAAATAATAAATAAAATCTTAAAAAATAAAAATAAAAGTAAAAATAAAAATAAATAAATGGTCAGGACAAGAATTAGCCACATGACTGAACCAAGCACAACTACTTAACAGACCAGCCCATCAGTAGATACCTCATCTGAAATGCTTGGAGTGGGGGCATGGGGTTTGGGGACCCCGATTTCTTAGACATGATGGTGGCAGGGATCTCCCCGAGAGGTGGGGTTGGAGGGTCATTTTCAGCTGTTAGTCATGGCAAAATATTCATAATTTTGAGTCTTGTTTGCTATTTTTTTAAAAAGATTTTATTTATTTATTTGACGGAGAGAGAGACAGCCAGCGAGAGAGGGAACACAGGCAGAGGGAGTGGGAGAGGAAGAAGCAGGCTCCCAGTGGAGCAGGGAGCCCCATGCGGTGCTCCATCCCAGGACCCGGGGATCACGCCCTGAGCCGAAGGCAGACGCTTGACGACTGAGCCACCCAGGCGCCCCTTGTTTTCTATTTTAACAAAATACATGAATCTTACATCGTTGCCATGGAATATCAGATGTTTCCCAATGCACGTGGCTGATTTCATGTACTGTCATGGTTTATATCACTCATAAAAAACTGCCCTAGCCAGTTGTATCCCTCCAGGAATTTGGGGTCACATGCTGTGTGCCTGACAGTCTGACCGAAGACTCAGAGTATTTTCTTCAATCTCCTCTCCCCTTTATTAAAATACTTGGATAAACGAAATGAACTCATCTAAATTTCTAGTTGTCTTAACATCAGTGGCCTGCAGGAAAATGATGCCCAATTTGTGCCTAACGGAATTTTTCATCTGGATATTCAGTGCCCTCGGGTCTGAGGCGTGGGAGATCCGAAAACGGGGTGTCTGGGACCATTGTGGGGTGTGTGGAGGTAGCAGTTAAAACCAGCATTGCCTCCTTCCCCGCATGGCCCCAGATGGGGAGGACTTGGCTTTTAGGCAGAACTGGGCTTGGACCTGAGAATCCACAGCCGCCTTCTTAGGGCTGCTCTCTTGGGCAGTGAGCCTGGCTCTGAAACAAAGGATTCCCCCCATTCACACGCAAAGCAACCAGGGGTTTCCTCCCAGGAGCACCTCCTTCAACCCAATGTGAGTAACTGGAGACTGTGGTTTCATTTCAGAGATGATTTGGATGGCTGATGCAAGCCCTCTCTCAATAAAAGCATTTTATTTGTCCCCAAGAAGGTTTCCTTGGACACATCTCCCTGCCCCATATACTGTTTGTATTCTGAATGTTTCCATGCCTCAGATTCACTCTTGGGCGAAAGTGTGGCTCTCCGGGCTGAGGAGTCCGTCTCCAAGTTGCCCAGGGGTCTTCTAGGGGGCTGTCTGTGCTGCCTCGCTTCAGTGAAGAGGCCGACGGGGTCTCCGCTGAAGCTTAAACTACACCTCAATCCATATCCTCTACCCTCTAAGAGCAGGAAAGTGCAAAGCTGAGGAGAATCTGGGGAGAAAGGCAAGTGGAGAGGAGCCATTTCCCTCCCCGCCCCTTAGGCTTGAACCTCCAAAGGAGAACCGAACCAGGGAATGACACACCATCAAGTCCCACTGACCTGCAAGAGAATTTTCTGCCCTGGGTTTCTCTTGGCTAACCTTATTTATTTATTTATTTTTAAAGATTTTATTTATTTATTTGACAGAGACAGAGATAGCCAGCGAGAGAGGGAACACAGCAGGGGGAGTGGGAGAGGAAGAAGCAGGCTCACAGCAGAGGAGCCTGATGTGGGGCTCGATCCTATAACGCTGGGATCACGCCCTGAGCCGAAGGCAGACGCTTAACCGCTGTGCCACCCAGGCGCCCCTCTTGGCTAACCTTATGATCCACGCTGTTGACGTCATGACTTCACCCTCTCCACCTGACTCTCCTGTGGTTCTTAGCACCTGCCACGGCTGATTCCTTCCCACCGCAGAGAGCTAGAAGTCTGAGAAAAATGAGACCATTGTTGATCTTGATATTCAAGGAAGACGACGGCTTCTCTCAGGCTCTGGTTTTGCCTCCTGTGTCACGTTGTTCCAGAGAGACAGCGGGTACACCTGACAGGTTGTGGAAACCACCCTCTTCACTCAGCCCTCATAGCATAGCTTGGGAACTTGACTTCAGGGCCCTAAGTCCTGACTCTCTGTGGGTGCTGGTCAATACTGGCTGGATGAATGGGTAAATGAGGAGTGAAAAAATCAGTCTATTCCAGGGAAACCATCATACAGTTACCCATCACACCACTGAAACTGCATTCGAAAGGAAAACTAAATCATAAAGTTTATTTGCGATGGGGTTGCCTTTTATTGTTAACTGAGAGAAGATTTTAATATACCTTATGGCACTGAGTGAAATGCCTGCCATGCCACCCCTTGCTCCTTCTCGTCTCAGTCCTATAAGTCATTTCTTTCTAAAGTCTTCAGTGTTCCCTTCTTGAAGGCCTTCAGAATACAGCCTAAACTCTGTATCATGCCCCCAAAAGCCATATAAGATCAAATTCCTATTTACATGTGCAGTCTTAACAATTCACACTGTCTATTCCTTAATTGTTAATAGGGTGTTCATGAATATTGTCCCCTTTCGTCTTTCTCACCATGCTGGGAGATAATGATTCCTCCCCCCCTCCCCATTTTACAGATGAAGAACTTACTAGCTAATAGTAGGGACTGTCAGGACTTGAATCCAGGTCATGGACCCCACTGCTTTGCCAGCCATATCCTCTCCTAATCCCTAAGCCTCTATTTTTCACTTTCTCCTCTGTGCCAGAACTTTCCCACCTCTGGGTCTTTGACCACGTGGAAGGCCCAGCTGCCCAACTCTGTGCTCAGGATCCTATCCATTTCTCCCAGGTCAGCTCGGAGTCCCCTCCTCCCTGAGCCACCAGGCTGTGTCTGGTCCTTCTCCCTTGCCTAGGCTCTCCTTGCCCCTGACTTTACTGATTTTGAAGCATTCAGCTTAAAAATACGGTGTAGTTCTTTAGGGACATCTGGGTGGCTCAGTCAGTTAGGCATCCAACTCTTGATTTCAGCTCAGGTCTTGATCTTGGGGTCGTGAGTTCAAGTCTCGCATTGGGCCTACTTTAAAAAAATATATGGTGTGCTTTTTCTTAAAAAATACAGTTATTTAAAACACAGCGTGATTATCTGTGGATGAGCCTGGGCTCTGTCCTAGACTGTACGTTCCTTGAACACACGATCGAGTCTAATTCGCCTGTGTTTCCCACACTGCCCAGCACGCTGTATCCGGCACATGGAAACGACTCAATAAACAGTTGTTACTAAAATCCTGACTGTTAAGTGAAAAAAAGTATAGAATAGAAGGATAGGAGTCTACCTTTTGTGTAAAAATGGGGGATATAAGAATATATCATCACTGAAGTTTTCATTTGCCTACGGGCAATCTGGAAGGACATATAAAAGAAAGTCACAGTGGTGTCCTCTGAGGGGACAGGGCGACAGTGAGAACGGGAGAGAGGGAGACAGTGTGTGGGGGAGATTTTTCACCTACACTTTTATAGGTTGTTTTTTTTTTTTTTAAAGATTTTATTTATTTATTTGACAGAGAGAGACAGCCAGTGAGAGAGGGAACACAAGCAGGAGTGGGAGAGGAAGAAGCAGGCTTCCAACGGAGGAACCCGGTGTGGGACTCGATCCCAAAACGCCGGGATCATGCCCTGAGCTGAAGGCAGACGCTTAACGACTGAACCACCCAGGTGCCCCGGTTGTTGTTTTTTTTAAAGCCATGTTAATGTATTTCTCTTGAAAGTAAAAGAGGTTGCTGAAGTGGTTTAGCCACTGGGGACTATTCCTGACGCTGCCCCTGAACTTGAGAGCTGACAGCATCCATGATACAGTTGTCAGCCCATCAACTCTATGGCAAGTGGCAGGGCTTCCCCTGCAGAAGGTGATAAAACCGCACTTGACATATGGAAGGCCAGGGGTGGGGGAGGGGGAGAGAAAGAGGAACTTTTCTTTTTAATCAGATAAGTGGCAGCTCTTTTTATTTAAGACATATATATATATATGCTTATATATATAACATATAATTATAATATATATTATATACCATAAATATATAAAATTTATAATATATAATTGTATATATAATATATAACATATAAAATATATATAATTTATAATATATATAATTTTCCTCTCTTTTTTAAAGATTTTATTTATTCACTTGTCAGAGAAAGAGAGAGAGAGCACGAGCAGAGGAAGCCCCAGGCAGAGGGAGAATCAGGCTCCCCACTGATCAAGGAGCCCAACGCAGGGCTTGATCCCAGGGACCTTGGGACCATGACCTGAGTTAAAGGCAGACACTTACTCGACTGAGCCACCCAGACAACCCTATATAATTTTTTCAAGGAAAAACTAGGAAGAACACAGAAGTCTTCTGCAGAAAGAATTTAACTGACCAATAGCAATACAAATTTAAGGTCACACAAAGAATTACTCCCCTGGACCAATGTCTCCTCTCTCAGAGAATCAGCTCAGAGAAGAGACTATATTTTGGAGCTCATGTGAAAAGGGAGGGAAAGAAATGGGGGAGAGAGAGAATAAAGAGAAAGTGGGGAGAGAGAAAGAAAAGAAACAGAAAGAAAGAGGAGACAAGAAAAAAAAAAGGAAATCAGACTTTAAAAGACAGGGTAAAAGAGAGAGAGAATGAGAGTGAGAGAGAGAAAGAGAGAGAGACAGATTCAGAGAGAAGCAGAGAGCATGTGTCTGGGAAGGGCTTGGAAGGTGACTCCAAACCAGGCCGCCGAGCGGCTCACACACCAGGCAGGACCAGTCCACGCCACCTGCCAGACTCTGGGACAAGGAGGAGGCTCCATACTCCTGGAGTGGGGTCTCATCCGAGGTTTGGTGTCAGCGCCCCTCCAGGAGGCAGGCCTTCCCTACTGACACCTCTCCAGCACCAAGCAACAGAGAGGGGAGGGGTCTCTAGGCTTCCTTGGACCTTCCCAAGCCCAATACCCATTTGCCTCTAGGAGCTGAATCCCAAGGGCAGGCTCCCCCCACAGCCTGAATTGTGCAGCCTCTGGGGATAACGTCCTCTAGCCGGAACCCATATGTCCTGCTCCTGGTAGTGGGCACAGTCACCAGGGGACAGTCCGACCTCCAGCTTCAAGTTCCTTCCTTAACGACTGGGGAGGAGTGGCTGGTACAGGCTTGGCTTCAGGTTCCCCCTTCCTAGGTGGGGAGGGTTCTGAAAAGGGACACAGAAGGCTTGGGCAAGGGTTAAGGTTGTTGGTGGAAGAATTTTGGCCTTGAGTTTAGCTGCGTCCCTGTGAACCCAGCCAGAGATGAGGGATGGATGTCCGATTCCAGGTAGGATGAGGGCCTTTGTTCCCCACTCTGACTGTTTCCTTTCCATCGGTAGAACATCTACAGGAGAAAGGGTCTCAATAGCATCTTGTTAAAAGGGGGGAAAGTTCCAGGGTGTTTTTTGTTGTTAAAGATTTATGTATTTTTTTGAGAAAGAGAGAGAGAGAGAGAGAGAGTGGGTGCAAGTAGGGGGAGGGGCAGAGGGAGAGGGAGAGAAGCAGACTCTTCGCTGAGACTTGGGGCTCAATCCCAGGACCTTGAGATCACTTAACCAACTAAGCTACCCGGGCGCTCCCAGGGAGTCTTTCCTAATCAATGCCCATTGGGTGAATATATATATATATGTGTGTGTATATATATATATATTTTTTTTTTAAGATTTTATTTATTTATTTGACAGAGAGACAGCCAGCGAGAGAGGGAACACAAACAGGGGGAGTGGGAGAGGAAGAAGCAGGCTCCCAGCTGAGGAGCCCGATGTGAGGCTCGATCCCAGAATGCCAGGATCACGCCCTGAGCCGAAGGCAGACGCTTAACGACTGAGTCACCCAGGCGCCCCTGGGTGAATATATTCTACCCCATCACCCACCACCTGGGTGAGTCCCTTCCTCTTCCTGTGCCTGATTTCCCTCATTTAAATTCCTGCCCTCAGGCTTCAACTGGAAAGAAAAATGAACAAGGACATAGAAGAGTTCGACACGATCATCAGCCAAATGTGTATTGATAGAACACTCCATCCCACAACAGAGAAATGTTCACTGTTTGCAAGTGTCCATGGAACGAATACCAACATCAACCATACCCTGGGCCCTAAAACACACTTTAACCAATTTAAAGCAACTGAAATCACAATGAATGTGTTCTCTGACCATAATGGAATGAAAATAGAAATCAATAACAAAAAGGTAACATAAAAATGTCCCAATACCTGGAAACTGAGTGACACACTTCTAAATAATCCATGGGCCAAAGAAGGAAGTCTCGAGGGAAATTTAAAAATACATTAGGCCAGGGGTGCCTGGGTGGCACAGTGGTTAAGCGTCTGCCTTCAGCTCAGGGCGTGATCCCGACGTTACGGGATCGAGCCCCACATCGGGCTCCTCCACTATGAGCCTGCTTCTTCCTCTCCCACTCCCCCTGTTTGTGTTCCCTCTCTCGCTGGCTGTCTCTATCTCTGTCAAATAAATAAATAAAATCTTTAAAAAAATACATTAGGCTGAGTGAAAATGAAACTATAACATTAAAATCTGTAGGACACAGCTTAAAGCAGTGCTGGGAAAGAAATCTGAACCACTGAATGCATACTTCAGAGAAGAGGAGGGGCGCCCGGCTGGCTCAGTCAGTAGAGCGTGGGACTCTTGGTCTCAGGGTCTTGAGTTCAAGCCCCAAATTGGGCATAAAGATCACTTTAAAAAGAAAAAAGAGGAAAAGTCTCAAACCAATCATTTAAGCTCCCACCTCAAGAACCAAAAAAAAAAAAAAAAAAAAAGAGTAAAATAAATCCAAAACAGGTGGAAATAATAGATAAGAGCAAACATCCATGAAATTGAAAACAGAAAAAAGAAAGTAGTAGCAGAAAACAGAAAAGAAAAAGAGAAAAATCAATAAAACAAGGAGCTGATTATCTGAAAAGATCAATAAACTTCTAGCAAGATAGACATTTAAAAAGAGAGAGAAAAACACATCCCCGATATTGGGAATGGAATGGGAGAGATCACTGTCGACAGCACAGACCTCAAAAGGATAGTAGGGAGGAGCTCCCGGCTGGCTCGGTCGGTGGAGCGTGCGACTCTTGGTCTCCAGGTCATGAGTTCCAGCCCATGTTAGGCATAGAGATTACTTAAGAATTTTTTTTAATTAAAAAAAAAGAGGAGAATGGGGGAGTAGTGTATAGCAACTTGAATAATGACCTCCAAAGATATGACTTCCTAATCCCTGGATTCCATAAATAAGACCTTAATTGGAAGAAGGGTCTTTGCAGATGTGATCGTGTGAGGATTCTGAGGTGAGATGATCCTAGTAGGCCCTACTACAATCACAAGTGTCCTTGTAAGAGAGAGGCAGAGGGAGCTGTGACACGCAGAAGAGGGGAAGGCCATATGACCGTGGGAGAAGAGGTTGAAGTGATGTGACCGTAAGGCAAGGAATACTGGCTACAGACAGAAGATGGAAAATACAAGGGGTGGGGGCGCCCGGCCGGCTCAGTCGGAAGAGCATGTGACTCTTGACCTCAGGGTTGTGAGTTGAAGCCCCACGTTGGGTGCAGAGATCCCCAGAGCCTCTGGAGGGAGTGTGGTCTCATCAACACCTTGATTTGGGTCCACTGGTACTGGTTTTGAATTCCTGGCCTCCAGAACCCTAAGAGAATACATTTGATGTTTGTTTATTTATTTATTTAAGACGACAGGGGGCCCGAACTCATGACCCTGTGATCAAGAACCAAGCTGAGATCGAGAGTGAGACGCCTAACTGACTGAGCCACCCAGGCGCCCCAAATTTAATGATGTTTTATGCCACTAAGTTATGTTAATTTGTTACAGCATTCACAGGAAACCAATACACCATGACCACTTCTGCACACATAAATTTGGCAACTTAAATGAAATGTACCAATCCCTCAAATAACACAAACTACCACAACTCGTCTAATATGAAAGAGGTCATTTGAATAGTCCTATGACTATTAAGGAAATTGAATTTATAATGAACCCCCGACCCTGCCTTTTCTTTTCTTTTCTTTTCTTTTCTTTTTTTTTTAAAGATTTTATCTATTTATTTAACAGAGAGAGAGACAGCCAGCGAGAGAGGGAACACAAGCAGGGGGAGTGGGAGAGGAAGAAGCAGGCTCCCAGTGGAAAAGCCCGACGTGGGGCTTGATCCCAGAATGCCGGGATCACGCCCTGAGCCGAAGGCAGACGCTTAATGACTGAGAGAGAGAACACAAGTCAGGAAAGGAAGAGATGGAGGGGGGGAGCAGACTCCCCACTGAGCAGGGAGCCTGATGCAGAGTTCGATCCCAGGACCCTGGGATCATGACCTGAGCTGAAGGCAGATGCTTAACGACTGAGCCACCCAGGGGCCTCTCTACCAAACATTTAAAACAGAATTAAACTTTACAGTTTCTCACAGAAAACAGAAGAGGAGGAATGCTTGTCAATTCATTTTATGAAACTAATATTATCTTGGTATCAAAACCAGGTAAAGACAGTACCAACACACACACACACACACACACACACACACACACACACACACACAACTACAGACCAAAATCCCTAAGGCATATCGATGTATAAATGTTTAAAAACAAAGTATTAGCAAATAGAATTCAGCAAAATATAGAAAGAAATATATACCATGACCAAGTGGAGTTTATTTCAGGGATGCAAGACTGATTCGATATTCAAGACTCAATTATTGTAGGGGCACCTGGGCGGCTCAGTTGGTTCTGTGTCTGCCTTTGGCTCAGGTCATGATCCCAGGGTCCATGCATCGGGCTCTGCGTTCAGCGGGGAGTCTGCTTCTCCCTCTCCCTCTCTCTCCGACCCTCCCGCTTGTGCGTGCTCTCTCTCCTCTCCCTCTAAAATAAATAAATAAAATCTTAAAAAAAAAAATCAATCATTGTAATCTACCATATCACCAGTCTAAAGAAGAAAAATCACACAATCTTATCAATTGATGCAGAAAAAGCATCTGACAAAATTTAACATCCATTTAATAATCAAGAAAAAAACATCTCTGAAGAATAGGAATAAAACGAACTATCCTCAGCTTGATAAAAAGCATCTATAAAAAACCAACCAACGTTCTGTCTAATGGTAAAAGACTGAATGCTTTCTTCTTAAGACATGGCACAAGGTGACTTTGAGAGGCCCCGTGAGCACACGTGTAGACATCCTAGTTTGCACAATCAGCCTCCATCGATACCCACTGCAAACAGTTGCCCTGCGGTCCTCTCCTGGCCTTCAGAGTGACTATGCCAGTGGCATACCTTTCTATCCAGAAGGTAGATCTGTTAAAGAGGCCCACACAGGCTTTAGTCCCAGAAAAGGGACCTATGCAGGCTTTAGGTCATTGGGACGGCAAATTGCAGGGTCTGGACCTGGGACACAGTTGAGAAGGGGGGATGCCCAGGCTTCATGGGGAGACTATCCTTTTTATTTTTATTTTTAAAATTTATTTTATTTATTTTATTTATTTTTATTTATTTTATTTTATTTTTATGTTATTTTTATTTTTATTTTATTTCTCTTAATTTAAATTCAATTAGCCAACTTAGAGTACGTCATTAGTTTCCAATGTGGTGTTCAATAACTTATCAGTTGGGTATAACACCCAGTGCTGCGGATTATGAATTCCCTCGGTGGGGTCTGGGAAAACAGCCTAATCAAAAATATTGACACGTCTGCAATAAAACACTTAAATATTTATTCCAGGTGGGTTAAATGAAGACTATAACTTGTCTATATATGGTCCTCTATAAACTCCTCACGTCATTTCAGGTCAGATGTTGCCACCATAGGAGTGTGTGCCAAACTTTAGAAAAAACTTTTGATTTCTCAGAACTTTTGAGATTTCAGAACTTGCAGATAAGGGGTTATGAAGCTGTAAGAGGGTTGAGGAGTAATCCATGACTGCTCAGCTGAAGCCCATTTCTAGACTCCCTTCCAACGAAGTGGGGCCGTGGATGACTAAATTCTCACCAACAGAATGGGAGCGGAAGTGAGGAGGGCCTCTTTGGGTCTGAACTGTAAGACAGGCAGATGGGCCTACTAGCCACTTCCATCAAGATGAGGAAAAAGTCCTCATATTGACGAAGCAACAATATGGAAGGAACCAGCGTTCTCAGATGGCCATGTGGGGCAGAATTCTGGCTACCCGGGACTGCTCAACTCAGAACTGCCGCATGGGAAAGAAAGAAACTTCTATTCTTTAAGTCACTGGAGTTTTGAGTCTCCAACCCACTTAGCCTTGAACTAATTAATATAAGAGACAAGTGCTACACGTATTAAAGATGGAAGGTGTAGCCTCTCACCTCAAGGGGGCTCTAGTTTAAGGAAAGAAAATCATTCACATACAGATAGTTCCAATAAAACGTGCTATGCGGGGGGGGCCTCGGTGCCTCAGTAGGTTAGGCATCTGCCTTTGGCCCAGGTCATGATCCTGGGGTCCTGGGACCGAGCCCTGGTCGGGCTCCCTGCTCAACAGGGAGCCTGCTTCTCCCTCTCCCTCTGCCACTCCCCCTGCTTGTGTTCTCTCTCCGTCTCTCTCTCTCTCTCTCGGTCAAATAAATAAAATAAAATATTTTTTAGAAATGTGCTATGCCGATAGAGCCGAGATGGAAGAGGAAAGGCCCACGTACGGGCTTCAGGGAGAACGTCCTTGAGAGCACGAGGCCTCAGCTGAGGTATGAAGATTGAAAAGGAGGTGGTCAGGTAGGAAAATGGAAAAGGGTATGTTGTGGGTTGAATTGTGTCGTTTAAAAAAAAGAGAGAAATGTTGAAGTGATTCCCCAGTGCCTCAGACTAGGGTCTTACAGGAAAGAGGGTCGTTATAGAGCTAATTAGTCAAGATGAATTCAGACTAGAGTAAGACGGGCCCTAAATCCAATATGACTGATAGCTTTTGTGGGTGTGTGCATTTTTTGTGTATTTTTAATACCAGTATAGTTAACGTACAGTGGTTTTTTTAAAGATTTTATTTATTTATTTATTTATTTATTTATTTATTTATTTATTTATTTAACAGAGAGAGAGAGAGGGTGAGAGAGAGCATGCACAAGCAGGGGGAACAGGAGAGGGAGAAGCAGGCTCCCCACTGAGCAGGGAGCCCTATGCGGGGCTCGATCCCAGGACCCTGGGATCATGACCTGAGCTGAAGGCAGACGCTTGACCGACTGAGCGACCCAGGCTCCTCAACATACAGTGTCATACTAGTTTCGGGTGTAGGTATAGCGATTCAACACTTTCACACATCACCCTGCGCTCATCACGACAAGTGAACTCCTTCATGCCCTTCACCTGTTTCCCCACGACTGGTAGCCTTTTAAGAGGAGGGAAATTTGGACACAGTGACTGACACACAGGGCGAACACCGTGTGAAGACACAGAGACACGCAGACACAAGGGGAAGGTGTCCATGTGAAGATAGAGGCAATGCTTGGAGAGGTGCTGTGCCAGCCAAGGAACACCTGGGCCCATCGGAAGCTGAAGGAGGCAAGGGAGGCCCCTCCCCTTAGAGGCTTTGAAAGGATCGTGGTCCTGCCAACACCTTGGTATCAGACTTCCAGCTTCCTGGACTGGGAGAGAATAAGTGTCTGCTGTTTTAGGGCCTCCCAGTTTGTGGTGCTTTGTTCCTTCAGCCCTGGGAAATGAACGCAGGGTGTTTGGGGCAGAAGCAGAGAAAAAAGAAACAAGTAATATTGTATGTGCAAAGAAGCTATAAGCAACTCCTTATTGGGGCACCTGGGTGGCTCAGTCGGTTAGGCGTCTGCCTTTGGCTCAGGTTGTGATCTCAGGGTCCTGGGATCGAGCCCCACATCAGGCTCCCGGCTCACCAGGGAGCCAGCCTCTCCCTCTGACTACCGCTCCCCTTGTGTGCTCTCTCTCTCTCTGTCAAATCAATAAATAAAATCTTTAAAAAAAAAAAAAGCAACTCCCTATTTATAGTCACAATATTCAAGGCAGGACATGGCCTGTGATAGAGATCTCTCATAAATCATATATATATACACATATTTAAATAGGAACAAAGAAATGCAAAAAAAAAACGATATCACCAAAATGATAGCATCATTATCTCCTGGTAGTACAATTTCAGGCAATGCTTACGTTTTTCCTTGTTCTTTTTCTGTGTAGATATTTTTTTTAATTTAAATTCAATTAGCCAACATTATGAATAGATATTTTAAATCATCATTTATCTTTTAATACAGTCAGAAAGTAATCTATTTCGTTCAGGAAAACAAAGGCCATCAGTGAGGAGAGTCGGTTAGGGGGAGCAAGACCAGAAGAAGAGAGACCAGCTAAGAAACTACTGCAATATTCCAGATGATTTATGAGGAGGGTCTGAACTCAGAAAGCGCTTGTAGGGGGAGGGGAAATGTTGAGGTGGTAGAATGGGAGGGACTCGGTGTCTGATTAGATGTACTGGGCTTGGTGGTAGAGAAGGAGGATTGTAGAATGACTCTCAGATTGTAGAAAGCCTCTCTAGCTGGGATGAGTTGGTGAATGGTGGCCCCATTCACTGAGGTGAGGAGAACACGAGGAGATTCAGGTTTCAGGGGAAGACCACAAAATGCCTATGGGGGCTGCAAATAGGAAGGTTCTCAACTGGTTAGCTCTTACTGGTGGCCCACCCAGCACTCCACCCCAGCCCAGACTTCCTTGGGTAAATATTCCTTCCCCGCCCCCATTTCTGTGATTCCAATGGAGGTTGCTATGTTCATAAAGATGTCATCCCCCTAGCTACGGTTGATTGGTCAAGGATGGACACCTGACCCCAAAGTTCTTTTTATTTGTTTGTTTTGTTTTTGAGGTTTTTAAAAAGATTTTGTTTGTTTGTTTGTTTGTTTGTTTGTTTATTTATTTATTAGAGAGAGAGCACAGAGGGAGAGGGAGAAGCAGACTGCCTGCTGAGCAGGGAGCCGGACGTGGGGCTCAATCTCAGGACCCTGGGATCATGACCTGAGCCGAAGGCAGATGCTCAACTGACTGAGCCACCCAGGAGCCCCAAGGGTTTTTTTGTGTTTTGGTTTTTTTTTTTAATACTTGAAACAGAACTAGTAGTAAATCTGGGAACACCCCAATTAGGTAGGAATTAGATACACAAATAGATGAGACTTACTTTCTTTCTTTCTTTCTTTCTTTCTTTCTTTCTTTCTTTCTTTCCTTCTTTCCTCCCTCCTTTCTTTCTTTCTTTCTTTCTTTCTTTCTTTCTTTCTTTCTTTCTTTCTTTCTTTCTTTTCTTTCTTTCTTTTCGATCTTTGAATGAGACTTTCTAACAACACTTTCCAACAAGAGGGTGTAGGAGAGGAAAAACAGACTTCTGAGGATGGACTCTACCACAGGTTAAGGAGACCTTTAAAAAAAAAAGATTTTTTTTATTTATTTGAGAGAGAGACCAGGGCCGGGGGCAGGGGGGAGAGAAAGGGAGATTGGACACTTAACCAACTGAGCCACCCAGGCGCCCCAAAGAGACTTTCCAGCCGAAATAAAACGACTGCTCGGAGAAGTAGGAAGAAAACCAGAAGAGAGAGACGACTGCCTTATTTTGGGTTCCAACTCCAATGCGTGTGTGTGGCGGGGATTCTCAGAAAACCAGCAGGAGGTCCTAGAGTTCAACTCAGTCCTGACACTGGCCACCCAGAGATAGCATCAGACCCCACAGGTTAAGGGTTCAGTCCTATAAGACTGGCCCCTCCAGTTTAGATACCTGTTGAAAGCCCAGGTTGTCACTGGTCTACCGATCAACCAGCTGTGAATCAGAGGTTCCTACCACCCCTTCCTTGGGTTCGATTAATTTGCTAGAGTGGCTCACAGAATTCAGAGAAACACTTTACTTACTAGATCACTGGTTTATTCAAAAAGGATGGAAGTCAGGCGGCCAGAAGGAACAGTTGCATAGGGCAAGATATGCACAGGGTAAAGGGCAAGGGTGCAGAGCTTTCATACCCTTGCTGAGTGCACCACTTTCCCTGAATTTCCCCAAGTTCATCAACCTGGAAGCTCTCTAAACGCAGTCCTTTTGGGTTTTTAGGGAGGCCTTATTACATAAACATGACTGATGAAATCGTTGGCCATTGGTGATTGAACTCAATCTCCAGCCCCTCTCCCCTCCCTGGAGGTTGGGGGGTGGGGGTGGGACGTTCGAACCCTCTAATCACATGGTTGGCTCTCACCCTTAGGTCCATAAGTCACCTCATTAACATAACAACAGACACCCCTCTCCCCCTCTTCTCTCATCATAGGAAATTCCAAGGGTTTTAGGAGTCTGTGCCGAAATGGGGATGAACACCAAATGTATATTTTTGTTATATCACAATATCATGTGCCCACCCACCCCGTTAGTGTTGAGGAAGCTGGGCCGATGTGCTAGGCTAGACAGTTGGCTGGTTTGAGACTCTGAGATCCAGGTCTTCGTTCAATCCTTTGTACCACTTCCCAAAAGTCCCATGGATTTCCAGTATTCTGTGTTATTGTTTTTCCAAACGGACTTTTAGGGAGACAGTCAGTATAGACAAGGTGTTTTATTTTCCAATTTCCCTCTCGGGTCCCATGCTGGTCTTGAACCAAAGGCTGCCTCTTGTCTGCTCTCTCTGGTTACCATCCTATTGGTGAATATTCACAGCGGATTTGGCCTTTTAGGCCTCTGGACCTGATCAGCACGAAGAGAAATCAAGATCCTCAAAAATGCTTCCAACAAGGGCAAACACACCATTTAAGCAGAGTGAGGACGGAGGGAGTCTGAGGGTCGCTGAAGCAAGGACCACGGCCCTTTCTCCAAGTCTTCAGTCTGACCACATTTATCATTTCTCCACACCTACTCCAGAGTCATAAGTCACAAAGATGAGTCATTAAGCTGGTTTATTTAATTTATCTTGGGAACATACTAATAAAAGACTGTTATGGAACCCCCATGACTTAGATAATGGGAGGATGGCAGGAGTTTGAGATCCAACAATCCCTTAATTAAATTAGACAATGGCTATTAGAGTTAGTAATTAGTGTCACTTGCCTGGTAATTGAATTGAGATGAAAATGACTCCATGTTAGGATCTGTCTTGGAATGAATGTAGGAGGCGTTAGGAATTTGTATAGTCCTTCATATTTACCGGTATTTACTATGCATCCGGAAGTATGATGAGCAACAGACTCAGTAAACCAGACAGCCAAGGTTGCTATCCTTCTGGAAGCTGTATTCTGTGCGGGCTACTTTCACTTACTGGGAACATGTTTAATCATTGCAAATGCCTTTCTTTTTTAAATGGGAAGTTCCCTTTAAAATTTAAAAATGCCTTTAGGGGCTCTTGGGTGGCTGAGTTGCTGGGCATCTGCCGTTGGCTCAGGTCATGATCTCAGGGTCCTGGGATCCAGCCCGGCATTGGGCTCCCTGCTCAGCAGGAAGCCTGCTTTTCACTCTCCCACTCCCCCTGCTGGTGTTCCCTCTCTCACTGTGTCTATCTCTGTGCAATAAATAAATAAATAAATAAATAAATAAATAAAATCTTTAAAAAAATAAAAATGCCTCTTAGTAGGCAAGAACACCCACTAGGATCCAGGCCAAACTGTTAGAAGAGAAAAATCATAAAATATTCACATTGGACTTCTCATTATGGCTCAGCCAGGCCGGGTACACGGTGGGGGAAGCCAGACCGGGTTGAGATGCCGGGTCTGCTACTTTGCGCAGCTACGCGCCTCTGGCCGCCAGTTTCCCCATCTTGAGCTCTGAGATGACACTGTGCATAGCATATGGCATATAAAGCCTTGGCACACTGCGTAACAGCTATTCTTGTTGTCATTAGCTCGGTTTTGAGGTTGAGAAACCTGACACAGAGAAGTAAAGCGATCTGCCCGAGGCTACACAACCGGGAATTGGCAGAGCAGGAACTTGAACCCCAATCTGAATCCAAGCCACATGCACGTTTGGCACCACTGTCGGCAAGAGGCCAATTAGTACTTATTCATAGGTGGAGTGGCGATGCTTATGGAGGGGTGTGGGCATCGTTACTTGGGAGGGACCGTCTGGAGGAGCCGGGAAAAGATGTGGGGTCCAGGTAGGCAAGGACCCAGATAATGGCCCTTGAACAAGTCCAGATTGGTAAGTACGTAGGGGCAACACCGAGGCCAAGGAACCGGATTCAACGTCTGGCGGCCTCCTGCTCACCTGTAGCCAAACACTGACCCCCGCCGGCCGCTCGCGGGACGGAGGCGCCCAGCCCAGCCCCCGGAGCCCTGGGGACCGCCCCCTTCTCCCGCAACCAGGCTCAAGGCTAGAGAAGCGGCTGCACCTCTTAACCTCGGTGCTTTCCTGGGCCACCTAGGGCAACGTCGCATCACCCCCCGCCACTCACTCAGCTTTTGATCGGAAGGGGCCAGAGCCAAGACTTGCCCTGCCGTGGGCCCCCATCCCCAGCCATCTCGGGGGCCTCCCCTGGCCCAACGGTTCCCCCTGCCTTGTTTGGGGGTCGCCCCCCTCGCCCCACCAGGGATGCCGGCCACCTGGGCCTGGCGGGGGACGCCCCTAGGGCTGAGCCCGAGCCTCGCGTGGGGCATTTTAAACCAACCCTGGATCAAATGCCACTTGCTTTTCGGCTGAGGAGGCATTCTTTGGCAGGTGCCATGAAACGTAGCTGCTCCTGTCCCCGGCTCCTGGCATGCCCCGCGCCGCCCAGGTCTGGGTCTAGAGGGGCTAATACTGCAGAGCAAGCCTACCGAGGCCTTTGCAGGCTACAAGCACAGATGTAGGGATCAGGCTTCTCCCCACTTCACCCCATTCCCTCTCTTCTTGCTTTCCACTTTCCGTGGCCAGAACTGCTAAAAAATGAGCTTTAGCCAGTGTTCTCAGCTTTTAATTCCTGCGTGCCTCCGCACCTCCATTCACTCTCTGCCGAATGAAGTGACTTAAACACTCTGAGAAGGAAGTAAACAGCGTAGCTTAATATAATCATGTGCATTTCTTATAAAAAGAGAAACCCTGAGGGGAGCAATCTGCAGGAAACCTTGTCTGTATGGCAAACATCAGACCCAGCTAGAGAACAAGCTGGAGAGATGACATGTGACCCACACGATAACGCGACGTTGGCCATCGCGTCCTGCGCATGGCTTGGCGTTTTCCTTCATGACTTAGATAAAAACAAAGAAGAAAGGCTCATTAGCAATTCAAATATATTGATGTAGGAGGCAAGACTGTAAAAGATTTCAATAAGCCAGGATTAGCTTTAAGAAAGTAACAAGATGTCAAAAAATAAGGATTGACAATAGGTCTTTCCGCATCAAGCATCCCCGCGTGGAATGGAAGAGATCTAACTCAACTAAGAGTCCTGTAAGGAGTTGGGGGGGGGGAGTGGGCAGACTGAGCTGACCTTGCACTCAGGGGGAGAAGTCCCGCAGCCCAGGCACCTGCAGAGGAAGGTAGCTGAGCCCGACTGAGTAGGCAACACTCACCCCTACAATGTATGAAGAACTTTCCAGGGGTACCTGGGTGGCTCAGGTGGTTAAATGACTGACCCTTGATTTTGGCTAAGGTCATGATCTCGGGGTCAGGCTCTGTGCTGGGTGTGGAACCTGTTTAAGATTCTCTCTCTCTCTCTGCCTCTCCCACCTCTAAAAAAAATAAAATAAAAAATGAAATTCAGGCAGAATAAAGACACTACCTTGGTGGAAAGATGCCATCAGAGTGAAGGGTTTTGATTCTTTCCAACCCAGTGTCTTGATGCCTTCTTAGTAAAATGGGACCTGCAGGCTCAGAGGGGAGATGCCCTATGTCCTTCTCACTCTTGAGCACGGCCTTTTAACAAGGGCGCCATCGGTCTGTCTTCTTCTCAGTTTCAATAATTAGGTCTCCACTCAGAGAGAAGTCAACTCAGAGAGGTCTTCCCTGACCTAGCTAGTATTTTCCCCTCCCCAGTCATGTTCTTTTGCTTTTATGGGCCAGCATGTGAAAAATTCTGGTTTATTTATGTGTATCCATGTTTCTTGTCTGTCTCCCCATGAGGGTGCAAGGCCTTGTCTTATTTCCCTGGGTGTTCCTGGGGCCTGGAATAAGGCCTAGCACATCCCAGGTGCTCCATTAAAATGTTTGAATGAATAAACCAGCTAGAGCAGTCATCCTCATGGTCCGCTCCATAGACTCCAGAGGGGGCTCTACACTCTTCCAGGGGGCCTGTGAAGTCAAACAGGAAGTCATAATCTGTCGTTTTCCCCGCATCGACGCAGACGTCATTTACACCGATGGTGCGCGCGCAACGGCGGGTAGGGCTACCATGGCATCAAAGTGTTCTTGCAAGCTCCGCATTCTTCACAGTAGAAACAAGACAAAAAACCAGGAAATTCTGACAGTGAGATAAGACAAGGGCCAGTTTCACTTAAGAATGTCCTTGACGGGGGCACCTGGGTGGCTCAGTCGATTAAGCATCTGCCTTCGGCTCAGGTCATGATTACAGGGGTCCTGGCATCGAGCCCCACATCGGGCTCCCTGCTCAGCAGCAAGCCTGCTTCTTCCTTTCCATCTGCCTCTTCCCCTGGCTTGTGCGCTCTCTCTCTCAGATAAATAAATAAAATCTTAATAATAAAAAAAAAAGAATGTCCTTGATGCTGGGTGAAACAGGTGAAGGGGTGAAGCACTCACTCATCATGATGAGCACGGAGTCGTGTACAGAATTGTTGAGTCAATATATTGGACACCAGGAACTAATAGAACGCTGTTCTGTTAATGTTACTGGTATTAAGACGTAAATAAATAAATAAATAAATAAATAAATAGGGGGAAGTCCTTGATGAAGCAATAAAAGTCTTGGTTTTATTAAAATTCCATCTTTGAGTGCACGAAATAAAAAGCAGTCAGAAAGCACTTCTGAGCTAAAGGCCGGTGTTTAACTGACTGAGCCAACCAGGTGCCCTGGCACTCCCCCTTTTTGGGTAACATCCTTTTTCCTTGAAAGAGTGATGGACAAAAAAAAAAAAAACCACAAAAAACCAAACCTATGGTAATTGACACGGGTATTGGCAGACAGGTTTTTGGGTTTTTTTAAAAGATTTTATTTATTTATTTATTTATTTATTTATTTGACAGAGAGAGAGGCAGCCAGAGAGAGAGGGAACATAAGCAGGGGGAGTGGGAGAGGAAGAAGCAGGCTCCCAGCGGAGCAGGGAGCCCAATGCGGGGCTCGATCCCAGGACTCCAGGATCACGCTCTGAGCCAAAGGCAGCCGCTTAAGGACTGAGCCACCCAGGCGCCCCAAGGCAGACAGTTTTTGGAAAACAAAGGGAGTTTTCCCTTCCAAGGAAAACAACTGGCAGTGTTCATTGCCAATTTTGAAATGCAAGTTTTAAAACAAATCTTGGAATTTTGGAAAACTTGTACCTACCACCGAGAGCGTGACAGCGTCCGGAAACCAAAAGACTGTTCTGACGAGTTTGGTTGAGATTCATGAGTGTGACATTGTGGATTGAGTCATGAAGTGAGTCAGCGTTTGGAAGTGCAGCATAACTCAGGCAAGCAAATGTTTTCCAAATGACCAATGCACAATGTTCCAAAACCATGCATGGATTCAAAGTACGGTGGAGACCAATGGATTTTAACGGAAGAGAATGAAAAAGCTCATTGATGTGGTTTCAGATTCCACCTAGCAACTAACCTTTAGGAAACTACACTTGTCCAGTTTTGGCATGGTATCTAAGAAAAATATCCCCAACTATTTGGAAAGGCTATGAAACACTCCTCCCCTTTCCAACAGCATTATTTGTATGAAGTCAGATTTTTTCCCACATATTTCAGCCAAAAAACATAGCACAACAAATCGAGTGTATAAACAGATACGAGAATCTGCTTGTCTTTTACTAAGCCAGACATCAAAGAGATTTGCAGGGGCGCCTGGGTGGCACAGCGGTTAAGCGTCTGCTTTCAGCTCAGGGCGTGATCCTGGCGTTATGGGATCGAGCCCCACATCAGGCTCCTCTGCTGTGAGCCTGCTTCTTCCTCTCCCACTCCCCCTGCTTGTGTTCCCTCTCTCGCTGGCTGTCTCTATCTCTGTCAAATAAATAAATAAATAAATAATCTTAAAAAAAAAAGAGATTTGCAAAAATGCCACTCTCCTCCCCATTTTTTTAAATTTGGAAAATACAGTTATTTTTCAGAAACTGTTATTTATGTTAAAAGGTATATGTTTTATTAATGCTATTTTAAATGAGTTAACAATAAATATTTTTAAAATTTCTGTTTTAATTTCTAACATGGTGAATGCCAATGGCTACCTAACATAAACACAGAAATAAAAACAAAAACAAAACATAGACAGGGGCGCCTAGGTGGCTCAGTGGGTTAAGCGTCTGCCTTCAGCTTGGGTCATGATCCCAGGGTCCAGGATCCAGCCCCACGTCAGGCTCTCTGCTCAGCTGGGAGCCTGCTTCTCCCTCTCTCTCTGCCTGCCACTCCCCCTGCTTGTGCTCTCTCTCTCTCTGTGTCAAATAAATAAATAAACAAAATCTTTAAAAAACCCCACATAAACAAAAGCTCTTTGGGGCCCTCAAGAATTGTTAAGAACATAGGGGGGGTTTGAGACCAAAATGTTTGAGAAGCACTGAGCTAAAGACGAGAATATCAATCTCTCTCTCTCTCTTTTTTTCCTTAGAGATATAATTCACATACCATAAGATTCATCGTTTTAAAGTGCACAACTCAGGGGCACCTGGGTGGCTCAGTCAGTTAAGCATCCGAGTCTTGGTTTCAGCCCAGGTCCTCATCTCCCTGTGGTGAGATCGAGCCCTGCATCAGGCTCCGTGCTCAGCGTGGAGTAGGCTTCAGGTTCTCTCTCTCTCCCACCGTCTCCCCACTCGCACACGTGCCTGCTCTCCCTCTCGCTCGCTCACTCAAATAAATAAATAAATAAAATCCTTTAAAAAAAGTGTACAAAGGTTGTGCAACCTACACCCCTAATTCCAAAACATTTCATCATCCCAGGAAGGACTCTCGTAGCTGTACTAGTCACTGCCCCCACTCCAGAGCCCCCGGAAAACACGGGTCTCAGTGTATTTATGTACCTGGCCATTTAATGTAAACAGAATCACACAACAGATGACCATTGGTGGCTAGCTTCTTTCACATCTTTCAAGGTTCATCCATGTGGTAGCTGGGTCTGCACTCTGTTCCTTTTCACGGCAGAATAATGTTCCATCACAGAGATCATACCACCTCCTGTTTAGGCGCATATGAGTTGTAGATATTCGGGTTTTCCCACTTCCTGGCTATTAGATGTTGCTATGAACATTCTTGTACGCAGTTTTATATAAATACACGTTTTCAATTCTCTTGGGTATATACCTAGAAGTGGAATTGCTGGGTCTTATAGTGACTCTATGTTTCACTTTTTGAGGACCTGTCAGACTGGTTTCCATAGCGGCTGCGCCATTTTAGATTCCCACCAGCAATATGGGAAGGTTTCCCATTTCTCCACATCCTTGCTAAACACTTGTTACTGTCTTTTTTATTATAGCCAATGAAGTGGTGTCTCATTGTGGTTTGAATTTGCATTTCCCTAATGACTAATGACGTTGAGTATCTTTTCACATGTTTGTTGGCCATTTGTGTATCCTCCACGGAGAAATGTCTCTTCCAGTCATTTGCCCAATTTTACGTTAGGTTGCTTGTCTTTTTATTGTTGAGTTGTAAGAGCTCTTCATATGTTCTGGATATAAGATCATTATCAGAGTATGATTTGCAAATGTTTTCTTCCATTCTTTGGTTTGTCTCTTATTTATTTATCTATTTATTTATTTGAGAGAGAGAGAGAGCAGACCTAGTGGGAGAGAACACGAGTAGGGGTGGAGTAGAGGGAGAGGGAGAAAGAGAAGCGGGGTGGATCCCAAGACCTGGGGACCATGATCTGAGCCAAAGGCAGATGCTTAACTGACTGAGCCACCCAGATGCCCCGTGGTTTGTCTTTCAACTTTCTTGATAGTGCCTTGACCCACAAAAGTAATTTTTAATTACAATGAAGTCAAATTTTCTTCTTGTGCTGTGCACATCTAAGAAAATATTGTCTAATCCCAAAAAAGGATTACACCTATGTTTTCTTCTAAGAGTTAATAGTTTTAGCTTTTACATTTATGTCTTTGCCCCATTTTGAGTGAATTTTTGTAGATCCGGGGTGGTAGGGGGTCCAAGTTCCTTCTTTGCATGTGGATATCCAGTTGTCCCAACACTTCTCACTGAATGTTCTTGACACCTTGACCATAGATACATTGGTCTATTTCCGGACTCTCAATTCTATTCCATTGACTTGTCTGTCTATCCTTATGCCAGTACCACACTGCCTGGATTACTGTAGCTTTTGAGATTGGGAAGCGTGAGTCCTCAGACTTTGCTCTTTTTCAGGATTGATGTGGCTAGAAAACACCAGCTTTACTATGAACTTTTTTCATTCTAAGTGGTAAGTGTATGGCAGTTTGTTATTTTCTTTCCTTTTTTAAAAGATTTTATTTTTAAGTAATCTCTATGCTCAACGTGGGGCTTCCTCAAGGTCAAGAGTTGCACACTCGACCGACGGAGCCAACCACCCACCCCTCTCTTTGCTTTTCTGTATTAAGATTTTTTTTGAAGATTTTATTTATTTATCTATTTATTTATTTATTTATTTGACAAGGAGAGAGGGGAGGAGGGGCAGACGGAGAGGGAGAAGCAGACTCCCCGCTGAGCTGGGAGCCCGACACGGGACTCAGTCCCAAGACTTGGGATCATGACCTGAGCCGAAGGCAGATGCTCAACTGACTGAGCCACCCAGGGTCCCCCCCCCCATATTATTCTTTTAAGTGAAAAATTTTTTTGGTGATGTCTCCCTTTTTTATTATTAAGGTACAGTTGACATAATATTCTACAGTTCTATACATCAGTGCTCACCACGGTACGTGCAGTCACCATCTGACAGCATGCAATGCTATTACAATATTGACTATTTTCCCTATGCTGTAGTTTAAAAAATTTTTAATTTAATTTTATTTGAATTCCATTAATTAACATATAGTGTATTATTAGTTTCGGAGGTAGAGGTCAGTGATTCATCAGTCTTTTTTTTTAATTCTTTTTTTTTTTTAAGATTTTATTTATGTATTTGTCAGAGAGAAAGAGAGAAAAGCAGAGGGAGGGGAAGGCAGATGGAGAAGCAGGCTCCCCGCTGTGCAAGGAGCCTGATGTGGAATTCAACCCCAGGACCCCAGAATCATGACCTAAGCCGAAGGCAGACGCTTAACCGACTGAGCCACTCAGGTGACTTCCCATCAGTCGTATATAACACCCAGTGCTCATTACATCACATGCCCTCCTTAATGCCCATCACCCAGTGACCCCATCCCCCACTCCCCTCCCCCCCAGCAACCCTCAGTTTGTTTCCTATGGTTAAGAGTCTCTTATGCTTTGTCTCCCTCTCTGATTTCATGTTATTTTATTTTTCCCTCCCTTCCCCTATGCTCCTCTGTTTTGTTTCTTAAATTCCACATATGAGTGAAATCATATGATAATTGTCTTTCTCTGCTTGGCTTATTTAGCTTAGCATAATACCCTCTAGTCCATCCACGTCATTGCAAATGGCAAGATTTCATTTTTTTGATGGCTGAATAATATTTCATTGTGTATATACACCACCTCTTCTTTATCCATTCATCTGTCGAGGGCCATCTGGGCTCTTTCCATAGTTTGGCTATTGTGGACATTGCTGCTATAAACATGGGGGTACAAGTGTCCCCTTCGGATCACTCCATTTGCGTCTTTGGGGTAAGCACCTAGCAGTGCAATTGCTGGGTCGTAGGGCAGCTCTATTTTCAACTCCCTGAGGAAGCTCCACACTGTTTTCCAGATTGGCTCCACCAGCTTGCATCCCCGCCAACAGTGTAAGAGGGTTCCCCTTTCTCCACATCCTCGACAACATCTATTGTTTCCTGACTTGTTAACTTTAGCCATTCTGACCGGTGTGAGGTGGTATCTCACTGTGGTTTTGATTCGTATTTCCCTGACGCCGAGGGATGTGGAGCATTTTTTCACGTGTCTGTTGGCCATTTGTGTGTCTTCTTTGGAGAAACGTCTGCTCGTGTCTTTTGACCATTTCTTGGCTGGATTATTTGTTCTTTGGCTGTTGTTTGATAAGCTCTTCATAGATTGTGGATACTAGCCCTTTATCTGATAAGACATTTGCAAATATCTTCTCCCATTCTGTCGATTGTCTTTTGGTTTTGTCGACTGTTTCCTTTGCTGTGCAAAACCTTTTTATCTTGAAGAAGAAATAACAGCTCATTTTTGCTTTTGCTTCCCTTGCCTTTGGAGACGTGTCTAGCAAGAAGCTGCTGTGGCCAAGATCACAGAGTTTACTGTGTTCTCTTCTAGGATTTTGATGGATTCCTGTCTCACATCTAGGTCTTTCATCCATTCTGAGTTTATTTTTGTGTATGGTGTAAGGAAAGTCAAATTTTTAAGAAACAGCTTTTGGGGGCGCCTGGGTGGCGCAGTCGTTAAGCGTCTGCCTTCGGCTCAGGGCGTGATCCCAGCATTCTGGGATCGAGCCCCGCATCAAGCTCCTCCGCTATGAGCCTGCTTCTTCCTCTCCCACTCCCCCTGCTTGTGTTCCCTCTCTGCTGGCTGTCTCTCTCTGTCAAATAAATAAATAAAATCAAAAAAAGAAGAAAGAAAGAAAGAAAGAAAGAAAGAAAGAAAGAAAGAAAGAAAGAAAGAAAGAAAGAAAGGAAGGAAGGAAGGAAGAGAGAGAGAGAGAGAAAGAAAGAAAGAAAGAGCTTTTGAAGCTAGACTATCAGGGTTCTCATACCGGCCCTGCTACTCCCTAATGGTGTGACGTTGGGCCAGTTCTGAATCCTTGCCATATCCTAATCTGTAGAATGTAGGTAATGCTCAATGGTAATATATACCAGCACTTGCCAATTTGTAGTTATAATTATTTAGGTCTCAGATTTTCCCATTGGATGGTCCCATTCCACAAATATTTACAAAGTGGTTACCATATGCCAGACACGACGTGTGTTAGGCCCCAGGGCTCATGGATGGGTAAGATGTTAGTTGCCCCAGTGCTCCAGAAGGTCCCAGCCCAGGAGAAAGCCGCTTGGTGAAGTTGAGGAAACCAGATTTCTGCTTCACACAGCTGCTTGCTGTCCCCTCCTAATTCCTGCAAAGTCCTTAGTTTGGAACCCAAGGCAGCGGCTACTTCTCCAAAGTAAATCACCAGACAGGAATGGAAAGTTGCAAGGCCAGCCTTTGCTGACAGGTCCCTGGGACTGGGAACATGTGGCTTTCTGGGCGTGCAGCACCCTCTAGTGTCCGTCCAGGGTAAGGCAGGCCCAATGCAAAACTTTCCAAAGATTCCTATTTCCTGCCAAAGGTTTCTTGCCTTAGCTTAGCGCTGTTTACGGTTAAGCGGCTCTCAGGTCTCCACTGCAAGACAAAACCACTGACAGTTTATGAAATAATAAATAATGTAGTTGATGGGTTGCCTGGGTGGCACAGCAGTTAAGCGTCTGCCTTTGGCTCAGGGCGTGATCCTGGCGTTATGGGATCGAGCCCCACATCAGGCTCCTCCGCTATGAGCCTGCTTCTTCCTCTCCCACTCCCCCTGCTTGTGTTCCCTCTCTCGCTGGCTATCTCTATCTCTGTTGAATAAATAAATAAAATCTTTAAAAAATAAAATAAAATAAATAACGTAGTTGCCAACAAATTTTGAGCACTTACTATGTCCCAGGTCCTCTGTTAATTCCTTACCTGGTTACACACAAAGAGAATTCTATTATTATTATTATTATTATTATTATTATTATTATTATTAATTATGTCCAGTATACAGTTGAAGAAACCAAGAAAAGTGACGCAGCAAGCTAGCAGCAGAGCCAGAATTCAGTCCAACTGGTCAGACGTCATAACCACGCTCTTACTTAGTTTTGGTTTACTGTCAAAGAAGAGCCATAACCATCGGCAATCCGAAGATAATTCAGGTCACATTTCTCTGGGCTGCTTGGGAGAATTATAATTGATGGAAATCAAGAAGATTTATATTGAAGTATCAAACATGGAATGAGAATGAGCCTTTCTTGGGTTCATACTGAGAAAGACAGGAAGAAATAATTCTTGCTAGCATTTTCGAGCTGTGGGCTGTGACTCATGGATGAGTTGTGTAAACAGCTCAGTGGCTTGTGACCAGAACTTTAAAAACAAAAATGCAGTAGACCGGGACAACACTAGAGTACATACCCGCCCAGTACTTATTCTCAGTCTCTCAATCTCTCTCTCTCTGTGATGTGTATACAGATGTTCTGTATGAATATATACGTGGGACTGACCCAAACCGTACAAAACCCACCAACCTAGCCCTCTTACTGCCTGCTCAGGACTCTGGTCAGGCCAGTTTCCTTTGAGGGCCCCCTGCTGCCAAAACTAGCTTCTTGGGTCTGAATCAAATTCTTCATGCCACAAGCCATCCCTCTCCTTTTTTTGGAAATTAAGAATTTAGATCTCTTCTTTTTTTCGGCGACAGGACCTGTGGTGAAAACAGTAAGCTTATTTTTTAAATCTCACTTGCTTATTCAATTTTTTTTTTTCTCTAAACGTCAGGGGTTGGAGTTAGCCTTCTCTGTGATGGTGTGTTGAAAGATGATAGGCATTAATTAGTCCCAATTTGTATTTGAGTTTCAGGGAAATGAAGCCATCTGTCCCATTTCATACAGCTGATAAGAGGAAGACCTGGGGTTTGAACACAGGACAATCTGCTTCCAGGACAGCAGGGTTTTTTTTTTGTTGTTTTTTTTTAAGATTTATTTATTTATTTATTTGACAGAGAGAGAGAGAGAGCGAGAGAGGGAACACAAGCAGGGGGAGTGGGAGAGGAAGAAACAGGCTCCCAGCGGAGGAGCCCGATGCAGGGCTTCATCCCATAACACCAGGATCACACCTTGAGCTGAAGGCAGACGCTTACGACTGAGCCACCCAGGCTCCCCCAGGACAGCAGGTTTTAACCACGATATTATGTAAAGGAAACCCCCTCCCCCCGGCAGCCAGGGCTGAGAGTGTTTGGGATGCTGATGAACTGGGTAGGAGGACAGTGTGTGTTGAATCGTATTGTGGGAGTTGCTACAATTTACAGAGATGTTCGCATTCCAGGGTGTTGGAGGTCCCACGACAATTAATTGGGTGGTGGTTTCTTGGTGTTCGTAGCCCTGTTCTGTTACGCTGAGGGTATATGCGTTACAGTGTGAGACACTGGGCAAGGTCTCCACACAGCTGTGAGATGCTCGTTATTATTTTTCTCAAATAACAGAAGAAGAGACTGAGGTTCTGGTGGGCTCACAGAGAGCAAATCGCAGAGATGCGATCAGGTAAGAAAAAATGATAATGAACTCTGATTGAAGGCTTATTCCATGACAGGCACTAGGTTAAACTATTTCCATATATTATCACATGTCATTGTCTCAAAGAACTATTAGCTGAGTTTTAAAGTTAAGGGACCTGGGACTCAGAGCAGTTGATTCGGTGCCCAAGGTTACACAGGGAGTGTGGAGTCACATCAGCCTTCCGTCTGCCTGTCTCCAAAGACCTTGCTCTTCACCACTCTAAGGCCTCACCAGAGACCGTCTGACTTTTCCTGGGTCACAGAGCAGTGTGAATTTAAAAACAGAAAAAAAAAAAATTGTGTAGCCATTAAAGAATCAGGATGATACGGTGGTCAGTACTCAATAAATGTGGCTGAGGGGCACCCGGGAGGCTTAGTCGGTTAAGTGTCCTACTCTTGATCTCGGCTCAGGTCATGATCTCAGGGTCATGAGACGGAGCCCCGCGTGGGGCTCCGAGCTCAGTGGGGCGTCTGCTTGAGCTTCTTCCCTCTGCCCCTCTCCCCCCTCAAGTTGCGTGAGCACGCACGCACTTTCTCCCTCTCTCAAATAAATAAAAATATCTACAGGACAGAGCCAGACCTGGTCTTACAGCATATTCCACCTGAAAGAGGGGAAGCTCTCCTGCCCTTAGTTCCTGACCAAACGCCACAGTGGGAGAAGGTCATCCCTGCCCCAGACCCCTTGGCTACTTGGGAAGTCCCTTAGGATCAACTGGGTGAGCAGCAAAGGGAGTTCATACATTTCAAGGATGACAACACCAGTGTCACACCGGGTGAGGCTTGCCTCCTATCTGCGCCTTCCCTCCCTGAACAGACATCCCTGATTAAGGACAGGACCCCAGGGTCCACACAATTTGCCGGATGTTGGCTGTCGTCTTAGCAATAAAGGCTGCCCTGGACAACAGTTGGCCCCATCTGTCCATTTTTCCAGACTTGTAGGCCATTGTCAATGGTCTACCCACCTGGTCCGACCAGTGGTGATAACAATGACAACTCTTTATCCGTGCTCACTCCCTCTGGGGTAAAGAACTCTAGGCATGTTCTTGCTTTACAGATACCCAAAAATTCAAATCAAGGTCCGCCGTGACTCTGGATGTACCGAAGCCACCATACAAGGCCTCCCCCAGCCAGCTTTTATCCTCCTCGGAGCTGCAGACATTACTGAGAGTGACGAAGGCATTCATTTTACCTCTGGAAATACATAACCCTGGGCTCTTACACAAGGCATTCAACAGAACTTTCAACTATGAGGCGGTGGGCCTCTTAGAGCGCCATGACTTCCACAAGTTCAAATTCAATTACGTGAAACAACACATTTGCGTTATCAGTCAAACATCAGGGGTGAATTGTAATAGAGTCCAGGTTTGCTAATGGACTTGACTATCTTACCATGTGATTATCAGCTCATAATCTGGGCAATAAAATAATTCTCAGGAAGTTTAAAAGGATTGAAATTATACAAAGTATGTCCTCTGACCAAGACAGAATTACACCAAAATCAATAACAACAGATCTGACACGTCATCAGAATTTCTGGAAATTAGGGGCACCTGGGTGGCTCAGTGGGTTAAGCATCGGACTCTTGGTTTCGGCTCAGGTCATGATCTCATGGGTCATGGGATCGAGCCCTGAGACTGACTCTGCACTCAGTGCTCTCAGCATGGAGTCTGCTGGAGATTCTCTCTTCCTCTCCCTCTCCCTCTGCTCCTCCCCCTGCTCACGCATGTATGTTTGCTCGCTCTCTCTAAAACAAATAAATAAAATTTTTATTTTAAACATTTTTGGAAATTAAATAAAACATTTCTAAATAAGCCACAAATCATATTAGAAATCACAAAGGAAATCAGAAACTATTTTGAGCGGAATGAAATGGAATAATACAGCGTATCACAACGTGTGGATGCGGCTAAAACAGTGTTTCAAAGGAAATGGTAGCATTCATTACTTGTACCAGAAAAGAAAGGTCTAACAAACCATGCTCTCAGCTTGCACCTTAAGAAATTAGAAAAAATAAAAGAGCAAAATTAACCCAAAGTGAACAGAAGAAAGGAAATCATAAAGAACAGAAATCAATGAAATAGAAAATGTATAAGCAATAGAGAAAAATCAATGAAAACAAACTTTTTTTAAAAAGATCAATAAAACTGGGGCACGTGCGTGGCTCAGTCGGTTAAACGTCTGCCTTCTGCTCAGGTCATGATCTCAGGGTCCTGGGACGGAGCCTGTGTTGGGCTCCCTGCCGGTCGGGTCGGTCGTGGAGTCTGTTTCTCCCTCCCCCTCCCTCTGCCCCCGCCCCCACCATGCGCTCACGCATGCGCGCTCTCTCTCAAATAGATAAGTAAAATCTTTTAAAAATATAAAAGATCAATAACACTGATCAATAAAACCTGATCTCTAAGAAGACTGATCAGGAAAAAAAACAAAACTGAGAAGACATACATTACGATGACTGGGAATGAAGAAGGGAACAGGGCTACAGAGTCTATCCACATTAAAAAAATACTAAGGGAATATTAGGAACATCTTTATGCCAATAAGCAACATAAAGTACATGAGCAAATTCTTTGAATGACCTCTACTACCAGAGCTCACTCAAGAAGAACTATATATGTGTCAAATACTCAAATAAAAAATATAATATATATATAAAATATATAAAATAATATAAAAATATAATTATATAATATATTAAAATATATATGTGTCAAATACTCAAATAAAAAAAACTTGTAAAAATAAGAAATATATAACCTGAATAGTTTTATGACTACAAAGAAATTGAATGTGTGTCAAAAATCTTCCCACAAAGAGGGGCGCCTGGGTGGCTCAGTCGTTAAGCGTCTGCCTTCGGCTCAGGGCGTGATCCTGGCGTTCTGGGATCGAGCCCCACATCAGGCTCCTCCGCTATGAGCCTGCTTCTTCCTCTCCCACTCCTCCTGCTTGTGTTCCCTCTCTCGCTGGCTGTCTCTATCTCTGTCGAATAAATAAATAAAATCTTAAAAAAAAAAATCTTCCCACAAAGAAAACTTCAGGCTTAGGTGGCCTCCGTGGTGGATCCCATCACACATAAGGGAGGAAGATCAATTCTACACAAACTTTCCCAGGAAACAGAAGAGGAGGCAGCACTTCCCAACTTATTTTGGGAGGGGAGGATCGCCATAATACCAAAATGAGGGAAAAGATATGACAAAGCCGAACAAAACCAAAAAGGTACAAATCAATAATCCTTGTGGACATAGATACAAAAGTCTTTAAAACTTAAGCAAACCATGGGGCGCCTGGGTGGCTCAGCTGTTAAGCGCCTGCTTTCAGCTCAGGTCATGATCCCGGAGTCCTGAGATCAAGTCCTGCATGGAGCTCCCTGCTCCGCGGGGAGCCTGCTTCTTACCCTCCCTCTGTCTCTCCCCCAGCTTGTGCCCTCTCTTGTTCACTCTCTCTCAAATAAATAAATATAATATATTTTTAAAAAACAACATCAAAAAACCATTCGATGAAATTCTCCATCCACTCATGACAAAAACTTCCAGCAAACTAGGAATAGAAAGGAACTTCCTCAACTTGATAAGGAGCAACTAAGAAAGCCTTACATCAGGTCTTACATTATACCGAATAGTGAAAGACTGAATGCTTTCCCCATGAGGTCAGGATAGAGCAGGGTTATTTGTTCTCACCATTAACTTTGTACAAGTGGTCCTATCCAGCGAGATAGGCATGAGAAATGAATAATAGGCATATAGATTGGAAAGAAATAAAACTGTCTTTATCTACAGATGAAATAATCATCTATGTTAAAAATCCTAAGGAATATATATATATTTTAAAAGCTTCTAGAGCTAGTAAGAGATATGAACAAGGTCACAAGATACAAGTGAAATATACACCAGCCAGATGACCCAGCAATTCTACTCTTAGGTATTTTCGCAAGAGAAATGAAGACATCTGTCCACATGAAGCTTTGTAGTGAATGTTTATGGCAGCTTTATTCATAATAGCCCCAAACTGGAAACAACCCCAGTGTCCAACAATGGGTAAATCAATCAACAAATTGTGGTGTATCCATAAAAAAGAATAAATACACTCCATGATAAAAGGAAACCAATTACTGAAACACAAAATATAGTTAAATTTCAAAAGCATTATGTAAAGTAAGAGAAGCCAGACAAAAATATTACATTCTCGATGATTCCATTTGCAGGAAATTCTAGAAAAATCAAGACAATGGTGACAACAGGGAATGGATGGGAAGCAGATTGACAGCAAAAGGGCAGCAGGAGACTTTTCGTGGTAATAGAAATGTTCCATATCATGATTTTGGTAGTAGTTACACAGATGTATACATTTGTTAAAAAGCATTGGATTATACACTTTAAATAGTGAATTTTATTATATATAAATTATACCTTAATAAAGCTGACCCCTTCCAAAAAAAAAAGTCTCCAGGAGGAAAAAAAAAAAAGTTCTATGAATCTCAGTCTCCTCAATCCAGACAAAATAACCTATTATAAAGACAGCTTTTCAGAATGACAGAAAAATATTTTCTAATTAGCCTGATACATGACCTCAGGATCTTTGCACTAGCTGTCCTCTGCCAAAAACACCCCTGCCTTCCCTGCTTCTCCTACATAACTCTTTATCTTGTCTTTCAGGTCTTAGTCTCAGCATCACATCGTTATGCACAACTTGCTTGGACCACTCTTTCAGATTATGTTCCTCTATTATTCTCCATCATAGCACCCAGTTCCTTGTTTTCCTCAAGTACTTTGTATGAGCTTGTAATACTGGCTTCAAGGGACGCCTGGGGGGCTCAGTCAGTTGAGTGTCTGTCTTCAACCAGGTCATGATCCCACGGTTCTGGGATTGAGTCCCGCTTGGGGCTCCTTGCTGGGTGGGGAGCCTCCTTCTTCCTCTACCTGCCACTCCCCCTGTTCGTGCTCTCTCTCTCTCTGACAAATAAATAAATAAAATGCTTTAAAAAAAATAAATGTTGGCTTCAATGTTAATACATTTATTTAACATCTACGGTTCCCCCACTATGTAAGTTTCATGAAGTTAAGAACTGTGCCTATTTTTGTTCAACAGAACAAAAGGCCATTTTCACCATGACTGACAAATAAAGGGTTAAAGATGAGTATTTACCAAAAAACTAAGAGTTCTCATTAAGTGACAATGAAAAGGCCAGTGATTAAAATAAACAGGTTTTGGGGCACCTGGCTGCCTCAGTTGGTGGAGCGTATGACTCTTGATCTTGGGATTTTAAGTTTGGGCGCCACATTGGGTGTAGAGATCACTTAAAAATAAAAATAAATTAAAAGTAAAAGTAAAAGTAAATAAATAAAATGAGCTAAGGTTCTAAATAGGCAATTTAGAGAAGAGCCAATAACCAGAGGAAAAGATTATCAAGCCCGTTAGCAAACTTGTACTCTCACACTACATATATATAAGTAAATCTCAGGTGTAGTAAAGGCTTACATTTTTTAACAGTAAGGAAAAATAACATTTAGGTATTGTGGTAGACAGAAGAATCCGCCCCCCCCCCAAAGGTGTCCTCGTCCTAATTCCTGGAACCTGTAAATATGTTACCTTACACAGCAAAAGGACTTTGTAGATAGATTAAGGACCTTGAGAAGGGGATATCATCCTGCATTATCTGGGTGGGACCCATCTAATCACACAGATCTTTAAAACTGGAGAGATTTCACTGGCTGAATCAGAGAAATGAGACCAAAGAAGAATGAAAAGAAATTTGAAGCACCGGAAGGACTTGGCAGGCCATTGGTGGCTTTGAAGGTGGAGGAAAGAGAGGGCAGGGGGAGGGAGAGGAAGAGGGAGAGAATCTCCAGCAGACTCCACACTGAGCATGGAGCCCGATGCAGGGCTTGATGTGGGGCTCGATATGGGGTTCAATCTCATGACCCCCAGATCATGACCTGAGCCGAAGCCAAGAGTCGGCTGCTCGATTGACTGAGCCACTCAGGTGCCCCAAGAGGGAAAGTTTTTAAAAAGAAAAGATGCAGGGGCGCCTGGGTGGCACAGCGGTTGGGCGTCTGCCTTCGGCTCAGGGCGTGATCCCGGCGTTATGGGATCGAGCCCCACATCAGGCTCCTCCGCTGGGAGCCTGCTTCTTCCTCTCCCACTCCCCCTGCTTGTGTTCCCTCTCTCGCTGGCTGTCTCTATCTCTGTCAAATAAATAAATAAAATCTTTAAAAAAAAGAAAAAGAAAAGAAAAGATGCAAAGAGCACACCCAAATAGTCAAGAGATATATGAAAAGATGGACAGTCTCTCCAATATCCCAGGTAAAGGCAAATGAAATAAAAGAGAGAGCTATTCTCTATCATGTTGGCACATAGGATGAAGGATAAAAACACTATTGCTGGAAATTACAGTTGCTGAAGTCTTTTAAGAAAGTTGTCTGGCAACAGCTATGGAAATGTGCATACCCTGTGACCAGCTCCCCCCCAACTCCTAAAAACAAACTGGCTATAGGTAATATGTATATTACCTTATGTATATTACATGTATTATCTATAATATTCTGTCTCTTTAAAAATAGACAAGCAAACAAAGAAAAGTGCTGTGTCTATGTGTGTTATGTTTGCAATAGCAAGAGAGAACGGTATGGAAAAATACACCAGGCTACTAATACTGGTTACCTCTGAGGAGTAAAAATGATGAGCTTTATTTTCCTTTATCTTTTATAGTTTTGTTTTATTTTTATTTGTTACAACATTAATTTATATTAATATAAATCCCAAAATGTATATAATCTGGGGAGAAAACAAGTGAAGGATATTTTAAAACACACACATAAATTTTATTTTTTTTATTTTTAAAAATTTTTTATAATAATTTTTTAATATGTTAGTCACCATACAGTATATCCTTAGTTTTTTTTTTAAGATTTTTTATTTACTTATTCGACAGAGATAGAGACAGCCAGTGAGAGAGGGAACACAAGCAGGGGGAGTGGGAGAGGAAGAAGCAGGCTCATAGTGGAGGAGCCTGATGTGGGGCTCGATCCCATAACTCCAGGATCACGCCCTGAGCCGAAGGCAGACGCTTAACCGCTGTGCCACCCAGGCGCCCCTATATCCTTAGTTTTTGATGTAGTGTTCCATGGTTCATTATTTGCATGTAACACCCAGTGCACCATGCAATATGTGCCCTCTAAAACATGCACATAAATTTTAAAAAGGCACAACGCTTGACTCATAAATTTGTGTTGAAGAGTAAATATATTTAAATGAATGGAAGACTCCCCTCTCCAGCCCCTCATTCAGGTATGGGCCCCCCTTGGGGTCCCTGGACCTGTTTCCTGACACTTTGCAAAGCGGCTTCAGGCTTCCTTTCCACCTTCCCTTCTAGAATGTGTATTCTCTGACTGCAGGACCTGGCTAAGTCTTAGTTACCACTCTACCTCCCAATGCCTAGCAGTTAATGATTTCCAAAAGGAACAAATTCTTTACTGAAAGAAGACTCTGACAGAGATAGAGGAGTGGCCAGTAAGGCCAAGACACACAGGAAAAGGTACTCAACCTCACTAATCTTCAAAGAAATGCACATTAAAACTACAAGGAGATATCACCTCGTACCTATTAGAACGGCTCCTATTAAAAATAAACAAACAGGGGCGCCTGGGTGGCGCAGTCATTAAGCGTCTGCCTTCGGCTCAGGACGTGATCCCGGTGTTGTGGGATCGAGCCCCACATCAGGCTCCTCCGCTGGGAGCCTGCTTCTTCCTCTCCCACTCCCCCTGCCTGTGTTCCCTCTCTCGCTGGCTGTCTCTAGCTCTTCAAATAAATAAAAATAAAATCTTAAAAAATAAATAAATAAATAAATAAAAAGAAACAAACAGAAAAGAATAGGTGTTGATGAAATGAGACGTGGAGAAATAGGAATTCTTATGTGCTGGCCATAGGAATGTAAAAAATGCAGCCACTGTGGAAAACAGTATGGAGCTTCCTCCAAAAATTAAAAATAGAATTACCACATGATCCAGCAATCCCATTCCTGGGTATAGTTCCAAAAGACTTGAAAGTAGTTGGGGCACCTGGCTGGCTCATTCCGTGTGGATCATGTGACTCTTATCTCGGGGTCGTGAGTTTGAGCCCTACGTTGGGCATAGAGATTACTTCAAAATGAAATCTTATGGCGCCTGGGGGGCTCAGTCAGTTAAGCGTCTGCCTTCAGCTCAGGTTATGATCCCAGGGTCCTGGGATCAAGCCCCACATTGGGCTCCCTGCTCAGCGGAGAGTCTGCTTCTCCCTTTCCTTCTGCCTGCAGTTCCCCCAGCTTGTGCTCTCTCTCTCTCAAATAAGCAAATAAAATCTTTTTTTTAAATTTTATTTGTCAGAGAGAGAGAGAGAGAGAGAGAGCACAAGCACGGGAATAGCAGGCAGAGGGAGAAGCAGGCTCCCCGCCAAGCAAAGAGCCTGACGTGGGACTCGATCCCAGGACCCGGGGATCATGGTCCTAGCCAAAGGCAGACACTTAACCAACTGAGCCACCCAGGCACCCAATAAATAAAATCTTTTTTAAAAATAAAAAATAATAAAATCTTAAAAAAAGAAAAAAGACGGGGGCACCTGCTCGGAGGGAAGCCTGCTTCTCCCTCTCCCGCTCCCCCTGCTTGTGTTCCCTCTCTTGCTATCTCTCTCTCTGTCAAATAAATAAATAAAATCTTTAAAAAAAAAAAAAGAAAGAAAAAGAGAAAAAGACTTGAAAGTAGGATCTTGAAGAGCTATTTGCACACCCATATTCACTGCAGCGTTATTCACAATAGTCAAGAGGTAAAAGCAGGGGCGCCTGGGTGGCTCAGTCTTTAAGCATCTGCCTTTGGCTCAGGGCGTGATCCCAGCGTTCTGGGATCGAGCCCCACATCAGGCTCCTCTACTGGGAGCCTGCTTCTTCCTCTCCCACTCCCCCTGCTTGTCTCTCTCGCACTGGCTGTCTCTCTCACTGGCTGTCTCTGTGTCAAATAAATAAATAAAATCTTAAAAAAAAAAAGAGGTAAAAGTAACCCAATGTCCAATCAACAGATCAATGAATAAAGAAAATGTGGTACACACAGCAATGGAGTATTGTTCAGCCTTAAAAAATAAAGAAACCCTGTCACGTGCTACAATGCGGACGAACCCCAAGGACATTAGGCTAAGTGAAACAAGGCAGTCATAACAAGACAAATATTGTATGAGTCAACTTATACGAGCCATCTGAAGTGGTCAACCTCATAGAAACAGAAAGTAGATGTGGTTGCCAAGGGCTGGAGGAAAGGGGAGAGGAGGAATTGTTGCTCAGAGGTCATAGAGAGTTTCAATTCTGCAGATGAAAAAATTCTAGAGATCTGTTGCACAATGATGGGAATATAGTTAACTATTGAATGGTCCTCCTAAAATGGTTAAGATGGGAAGCTTTATTTGTTTTTATCACAATTTTTTAAAATGCACCCACCCATAAACACACACACACACACACACACACACACACTGGAATATCACCAGAATGACAGACATTGCCAGGTATTAGAAAGTAGGTGAGAGACTAGCTGTGTCATACACTGCTGGTGGGAGTGTAAAATCCTCAACCACTTCAGAAAACTGTCAGTAGCTAGCATACTATTCCTATCCTATGACAAAGCATCTCCCCCCTAAGTCTTCAAGTGCAGGTGTCCACTAAAAAACAGGGACACACAGGCTCCTCCGCTGGGAGCCTGCTTCTTCCTCTCCCACTCCCCCTGCTTGTGTTCCCTCTCTCGCTGGCTGTCTCTATCTCTGTCGAATAAATAAATAAAATCTTTAAAAAAAAAAACAGGGACACAAATGCTCATAACAGCTTTTTCATAATAGCCTCAAACTGGGAACAACCCAAATGTCCACCAAGAGAAGAATGGTAAATATATGGGGACATATTCATACAAGGGAATATGACACTAAATGGAATATGGAGATAAATCAAGGAAGTACTGAAGCATACAGCAACACGTGTGAGTCCCACACATGTAATACGGAGCACATGAAGCCAAACATAGAAGAATACATATCATGATTTCATTAGATAAAGTTTAAAGACAGACAAAACTAATCTATGGTATTAGAAGACAGAGTTATGGTTCTTTCTGGGGGTTATTGACTAAAAGGATATTGATTGGAAGGAGTTATAAGGGAGCCTTGTGGCAGGCTGGAAATATCTTGATCGATGTGGTGCTTATACACACGTGTGCATATGCAAAATACACTGAGCCATACAATTAATAGCAGCGCCCTTTGCAGCATTCGTATTATAATCAAAGAAAAGTACAGAAAAGGAAAATAGAAAAATAGAGTCATGGAAACAAAATTTAATTTTACTGCTTTTTCTGTATTCATGTTAAAGTGGCTATCGAATAAAATCAGCATGGGGATGTGTTTTTGCCTCAGCAGTGCAAGTTCACCGGACCCTGCAAACCAGAGCAGGATGCGGAGGTGAAACAAACATCACCCAGCCTGCCCCGCACACACAGAGGGAACTAACGGAACCCTAGAGAGGGGGTGGGGCTGGAGTTCCACGTTAAGAGCCTGGGAGCCAGGCCTAGAACTCAGATCTCAGACACATCCTACCTCCATCCTGGACAACCATTTGCAGGAAGGGGCTGCACTACCAGTGGGTCCCCAGCCTCATGCTGGCCGAGGAGAAAGGTCTCAGGTCTGAGACCCCGTTAACTCCTGCAGACCAGCCAGCTGGGCTATTTGGGACCCTTTCACTGATTCTAGATAAGTTGGGATCTCTAGCTGGGTCTCAGAGAGAAAGAAAGAGAAGAGCCTGTGGTTTCAGGATGCCACTCTAATAACCAGAAGGGCAAAGACGCCAAGGGATGCTAAGGACTGGGAGGGAAAGTGAAACTTCCAAGTTCTTCCTCTGACCTTGGCCAAGGTCGTTGCCTTTGGCCTCACTTGTCTTTATCATTTAATGAGGGGAGAACCCCATTTAAGGCCCACCGAACAGAAGAAAGGAACAGGTAGCAGGGCAGCTCTCCGCCCGGTGCCGTCCCCCAGGCGGGACAGAGCCCCAGATAGGCGGGGCCGCAGGAAGGGAGAGCGGCAAGCGCCCGGTGGTGCATCTAGCCGGAGATGGGCTGCAACAGGGTGAGAGTCTGGGGGAGGGGAGACGGAGGAGGGTCCCGCGCTCTCCTTCCCAGGGTTCCGCGTCCACGTTGGTCGCCTCCAGCCAAGGGTCTGCGTGCCCCCTCCTCTTCTCAGACGCCTCTGGCCGAGCCCCTCCCTCTCACATTCCCAACTCCCAAGGACAACTTGTCGCTTCAGAAACCCCGGGGCTTCTTTCTGTCCCCCAGTCTCTTTCTCCCCTACTTCTTTTGTCTATTTCTGCATTTGACGGCTTCTCTAGGAAGCGTTCCCCGCATCTCCTTCTTTCTTGTCCATTCTCTCTCTCTCTCTCTCTCTCTCTCTCTCTCTCTCTCTCTCTCTCACACACACACACACACACACACACACACACACACACACACACACACACAGAGAGTCTCTGTCTGCCGGCCATCTCGGCGCCTTTCCTCCGCGGCTCTGGCCTTTCAGAGGGCACAAGGCCCACTCCTGGAGCCGCGGCGCGGTCATCCGACGGCGCCCCAGGAAGGGGGCAGGTGAGATTGGCGGGAGCCCCGCCCGGGCGGACGCGGAGGAAGGGGGCGCCCGCGCCAATCCGCCGCCTCGGCCCTGTCCTCGCCCCTCTCACCCCCTCGCCGGCGCCAGGGGGACGGAGGACGCACGAGTCCCTTCGCGCCCCCAGCGCCGTCGTCGGCGCCGCCGCCCCAGACCCAGACACTGCGCCCAGAGGCCTCACGGGGCGGGGGGCGGCGACCCGCAGCCGCCGAGCCCTTGGCCCCGGCGTCGTCACCTGCGTCCCTGGGCTCTGGAGCGCCCAAAGCCCCGGGTCCCTGCAGCCTCTGAGGACGCGCGGAGGACGGCCCGGTTCGGAGAGGTAGGTGAGACACTCCCCGCCCTGCCTCTCGCCGCTGGGGGCCGCGACCACGCAGATCAAAGCGGAGGCGTGAAAGACCCCTCTGGGGCCCGGCAGTCCCCCGGCCGCGCTTTGAGGACCGATGGCCGTGGCCAGCGTGGGCTACCGGGGCCGCCAGTTAACCTTGGGCTCCGGACCGATCCAGCCTCCCCGGTGGGGCCTCAGAGCACCCCCGCAACGCCTTGACCTCCCCTCCTGGCTCGCACTGGACTCTCCCTCTCCACGCCAAGATGTGTAAGGGGGCAGAGGCTCGCCTCTCAGCCTTTCTCCGCAGCCCTGGCTCCCCAGAGCCTGGTGCTGAGTGCCCCGCGCAGCCTCAGGCCTTCTCCACCAGGTCTCCCCGCTTGTAAGTCCGGATTCCAAGCGGATGTAGTCAGAGAGACTCGGGCTGACAGTCCCAAACGGCCTCATGGGCGGGGTAGCTTGGAAAGGGACAACGGTTATTCTTTCTCCATGGAAATTAGAAATTGGCCTGGAACTCTGGGTCCAGACGGGAGCACCAGGCCCCCAGGGTGCAGAATCAGCTCTCTCGCTCTCTCTTTCTCTAGAAGTCCCCTGGAAGGGATGGAGGGAGAATGCTCGGGACAGTCTCTTGCCTCTGGCCACTTTTCCCTGCTGCAAGGGGACCCAGGTTTCCTCGCCCTCTGGATTGTACTGGGACTGGGGTGGCGTCCTGCCTGGGAAAGTATGAATCCCGAATGTGGAGGGATGTCTGGCGCCGCCATCTTGCTTGAAACTCACACTCACAAAAATGATGCATGTGCATTTTTGTAGAGGGGCCTGTTGTTTATGGGAAGGGGCAGAAAGCAGGGAAAGGACCTCAATCTGTATGGACTGATTCAAGGGTCCATACGTACTATTGGAAAGGCACATAGAGAAAAGTAGGCATAAAGGGGTATGCAGTATTGTGGGGGTCTCTGAGGAATTAGTAAATCTCAGGAATCAGTGGAGAACTCCTGTATCAGGGCAGCTGCGCCTCTCCCAGTATTTAAGCACCATGTGAAGATTGAGGATTGATAAAAACATGTAAAAGACACCGGAAATTATGTGCTCCCAGTTGTGCTCTATAATAAAGGTTGCAGGCGGGAAATTCACATTATCACCTATATGCTCCCCCTCTTCCAAAGTAGATCAGTGCATGGTATATTTCACCTATTCCACACATGCTAATGTGGAAACATACAGCACAGAACTGTACTTTCCAGTATCAGTATAAGCACAAAGACCCATAATGGAAAGGAGGTGTTCCCTGAGTCAAAGTTCACATTTCTCCATGTATTTCTCTGACCCTTGGAGGAAAAGAGTCTGGGGTTTTTCCTGATCCGATCATCCCTGCAAATCCCTCTTTGGAGCTGCAGCTCCTCCCTTTCCCTAGAATCTGGAGCACTTGGCTTCAAGTCCAAAGAGGCCTCCTCACTCCCCCAGCCCAGAAGGGATGGAGCTGCCTTCCCCTCCGGACCATATCACCAGACCTCCCAGGAGGTGAGCTGCCCCCCTCTGCTGTGGTTTAGAACCACCACCCCAACACACACATACACATGCACACTGCCCCAGAAGAAAGGAAAGGGAAGGCTTTAGTAAGCCCAGGCAAGGCACTGTGGGAGACCTCAGACCCCTAAGGAGAGCCCCTCATTCTTCCACACTGCACTTCGGGAGACCCAGACCATCCTGAGCATATGGTTGGCAGTTTTGACTTCTCACTGCCTCAGAAACCACTGAGCCCATGAATGGAGCAACTGTTAGGCTGGGAACTTAGTCTCCTACCCACCCCGCCTCCAACTTCTCTTCATGGCCTGACGAAAACAAACACCAGGCTTCAGATGCTGTTGGTTTAGAAAGAGAGGTAGATTCTTTTAACCTACTCGAATTATTTCCCTCATTTTCTCCTCCCTCATTGCTTGCTCTCTGACTCTTGGGTTTTGTCTTCTCTTTCTCTCCAAACACAGAAAGACAGAAAATCTTTGCTAGGCTTAGAGGGAAGGGAAGGAGAGAGAAAGAAGGGAATGTCTGACCAGTCCAGGCAGCACCAAGAACTGCGATTGGAGGTGCCAAGGCATCATAGTAGACCCTGCTGTCTAATGCCTAGAGGTTGTTTGATTCCACGGTCCCCCACACCCCAAGATCCAATGGCACCATCTTCCCTAAGAGGAACTAAGGATTTGAGACTAACGCAGTTTTCAAAACAGGAAGAAGCAAAAATGCTCTAGTTGTTTGGGTGGCCAGATGTGGAGGGAGTGTGCAGTCTGGGCAGCAGGTCTGAGCTTCTAGAGAAACGATTCCTCAGGGCAGAGGGAGTTGAGGCAAGGCCTGCCACCAACTGAGCCTTGGTGAGGGCAGGCTTGGCCCTGACCTGGCCAGCAGGGGACCCTGGGCTGTTCACAAGGTGGAGGTGAGATCAGGGACTGGAGGTATAGGTCCCTCTCCTGCTGGCTGCCCCACTGGCCCTGGGACCCACTCAAAATTCAGGAACAGCTGAAAAGGAAAGAAACAATCCTGGGAAACACCCAGATTTGTAATCTGCTTGACCCATCTTGACAACAGTGGAAAAAATTGTTCTCCTGGGTGGACTTGCAACTTTCCATTCTTCAATTTGGTAATGGGCATGTGGGGTCAGCTTGAGGTTTCAGATTTGGGGGTTCAGAGCTCGGTCTCTAGGTAGCTAGACTGCAGGGTTTGTGGCCTCTCACCTCCTTTTCCCATGTTCCCCTTGCTTCCGTTCCCTCCCAGAGCTTCTCAGAAGATGACTAGGGCTTTCTTGTAGAGCCATGAGATCCCACAATTTCAGAGGATTTCAGACTCCTTGATTGTCAGGTTAAGAACTCCTATTTGGATTGATCAGAGGAGTCTGTGCCTGGAAAACACTGAGACCAAATATGGTCGCTAATGTAGGTTTTCACTTCCCCCCCCTTGAGCGGATATCTGGATGCTTACCAGGTTGATCTCCACCTGCAGAAGCACCCAGGGGGCTCTTTTCTCCCCACCACTGTCTGTAAAGCAAAGGGCAAAAGCCACTAGGGCCTGAAAAGTTGCCCAAATCTCAACTCCTTCCCTTCTTCCTCAGGAAGATGCCAGAGTGGTTACCCTCAGCCCACTTTCCATCCTTGCCCTACCTCCCTTTCCCCCCTTCCTCAGCCCCAGTTATTGGAATAACAGCCTTTGTCTTGCAGGAATAATTAAGGCCAAAGCTCCCCCATCCTTATCCCATTGCCCACGGGATTGGGGCCCTGCTCTGAGTTGCCCCCTTCTCAGCCATTTGCTTTTGAAGTAACCCCCCGGCCCCCACCGCAGCTCTTCAAGGCTGAATCTTGGCTGGAGTGGAAGTGAGGGCTTAGTCCAAAATAACCTCTCTGTTAACTAATCATAATGAGAAAAATAACCATGTACTCCTAAGCCATCACTATCCAACAATTTTTTTTTTCTTATGCTATGGCCAAAGCCCCGCTCCTCGGCCCAGACCGGCCAAGACTAGTCCGATTGACCAAAATTCTTTTATGGCCAGAGAACTCAATACCCAGAGATTTCAACCTTTAAAACAATAAAAAGGGAGAGGGGCCAAATTTCTACTCGTTAAGCCTCTTACCTCTTTCTCCGCCGGTGCGCTCCTTGGCCCCGGGGACCTCCTGGGCTCGGAGGTGAAGCGCAGGGAGTGAAGCCTCTGGAAGCAACGTTCTCCCTCGAGGCTCCTCTTGCAGTCTGAGCTGTCCCTGCCTTGCGACTCCTGCAGCAGCTCTCGGGAAAGACCGCGTCACTGGCCTCTGCCGTGGGACCAGATCTCCTGGGGATCGGGACGGTCGCCCCTCCGCGCGAGGGGTTTGAGACCGCTGCGCCCCTCTGTCCCCCAACTCCAGACGCGCTTGGAACTGCGCGCGGAACGTCCCCAGGTCCCGTGCAGGGTTCCCTCGCTCCGAGCCAGCGCAGCTGTCCCCGACGGCACGCACTCCGCAGTGCTCCGTGGGGGATCACCTCCGGGCGGGGCGCGTCTCAGCGCCGGCTGGGCGACTGCCTCCCCGCTGCGGGCAGGGGGCCGGGGAGGTCGCCGCGCAGAAAGGCGGCCGTACGAGCCGCTGCAGAGACTCGGCGCGCCTCCAGCCCCCGCCGCCGCCGCCAGCCGCGCGGCAGGCTGGCGCCGCAGGGGTGGAATCTGGAAGCCTGGGAGGGCCCAGCTCCGAGCCCCGGCCCTCCTGAGGCGGGAACCTGGCGGAGGGATTAGAAAGGAGGCTTTCAAATCCGCCCAGGCGTCCGGAAGCGGCAATAAAGGGGCGAAAGGAGGTCGCAATTACACCGGGGCTCCCTCAGACGCCGCAACGCCAAGGGCCGGTAGACTCACAGCCTCTGCCGTCTGCCGGAGGAGATGGGGTGGGTGGGGAGGCTCCGTCCAGCCACCGGCGGCGTGGGGAGCTGCTGTAAACGCTGACCCAGCGCCTCGCCCCAAGCGGGATCTCGGCGCGCGGGGACCTGCAGAGGCGCGGGCGGGGCGCCCTGTCCAAGGGAGCATCTTGCCGCTGTTCTACTCCGGGGGCGCGTGGGTCTTGGGCTCGGCTACCCCGCGCACCAACAGTTCATTTGCTCCCTCCCGCCTCCGGCGCCTGCACCACTTGCCCCCATTTCCCGGCCCTTGGGTTTCCCCTCCTGGATGAGCCCTTCCTCCCCACAATTAACAAACGATCTAGCGAAACCCCGCCAGGTCCACTTCTATCCTCCCGAACTGGCTAATTAATCAGAGAGCCTTAAGGAGACCGAGGAGTCGTAATGGGCAGTTTGGAACGAGGGGGCGCTGACGAAGTCATTAACCTCCCGGTAAAGATGGGTAAAGGGGACGGGCCTGGTTGCCTCCGCGGCCCCTTTGGGCCCTTCTCAGCACGCGGGTTTTGCCCGCTCCACCCGCCCCCGCCCTCCGGCTCCCAGCCCCCGTCTGGCTCTTTTGGTTCCCTTTGTCGTTCTCTCTGGCTGCTTTCAAGGGCCCCTTTCTTTGTGTCTGCTTCTGTCTACCTGTTCAGCTGTCTCTCGCCCCCCTTTCGGCGCCCAACCCGAGGCCAAGAGAACTTTAAGGTCATGGTGAGCGGCCTGGCTGGCGGTCTAGACTCCCGGCTCTCAGACACTACTATCCCTCAGCCCTGGCTAGGACTGAGGGAGCTAGAGATCCGGGGAGATACCCGCAGCACGCCCCCCAAGAGCCAGGGCCATTCCCAGGGGAAAACAGGTGCTGAAACTTTCAGCTCCTTTTCGGTATGGACCAACTGGGATCAAGGCCACAAATGGCTGGAGAAGAACCAGGCCCCAGTGGAGAAAAGCTCCATATCATTTCGATTAGAGACCCAGAGACCTTGCTCACTCCTCTTCTGCATGGGCAAGGGTGCGATGAGGTCAGGACCGGCTTGTGGGCAGTCTGTCTCAGTCCGAGAGTCCTCAGCACCTGTGAGCAGGTCCCCGTTGTTTGGGGGGCAGGCCAGGTGACACTATCCACCCGACCTTGTGATACACTTACAATTGTTCGTCCTCTCTGTTAATTTTTCCTGTCAGGTACCCAAATCTATTTCACTGCCTCCGCCCGCATCACATTTGAGGTATTTGTATGTGAATAGTGGATGAAAGGTTCTTAACATTTTGGGGTTCACACAATGCTACTTTAAAATCTGATGAAAACTATTGATTCCTTCCTCCCCCGGGCGTGGGGGGGGAGTACTTATGTAATGCTAACCAAATCCCACAATTTCAGAGGATT
>NW_024424897.1:23797916-23806700 GCF_017311325.1 Ursus maritimus | reverse complement strand
CGATCTCGGCGCGCGGGGACCTGCAGAGGCGCGGGCGGGGCGCCCTGTCCAAGGGAGCATCTTGCCGCTGTTCTACTCCGGGGGCGCGTGGGTCTTGGGCTCGGCTACCCCGCGCACCAACAGTTCATTTGCTCCCTCCCGCCTCCGGCGCCTGCACCACTTGCCCCCATTTCCCGGCCCTTGGGTTTCCCCTCCTGGATGAGCCCTTCCTCCCCACAATTAACAAACGATCTAGCGAAACCCCGCCAGGTCCACTTCTATCCTCCCGAACTGGCTAATTAATCAGAGAGCCTTAAGGAGACCGAGGAGTCGTAATGGGCAGTTTGGAACGAGGGGGCGCTGACGAAGTCATTAACCTCCCGGTAAAGATGGGTAAAGGGGACGGGCCTGGTTGCCTCCGCGGCCCCTTTGGGCCCTTCTCAGCACGCGGGTTTTGCCCGCTCCACCCGCCCCCGCCCTCCGGCTCCCAGCCCCCGTCTGGCTCTTTTGGTTCCCTTTGTCGTTCTCTCTGGCTGCTTTCAAGGGCCCCTTTCTTTGTGTCTGCTTCTGTCTACCTGTTCAGCTGTCTCTCGCCCCCCTTTCGGCGCCCAACCCGAGGCCAAGAGAACTTTAAGGTCATGGTGAGCGGCCTGGCTGGCGGTCTAGACTCCCGGCTCTCAGACACTACTATCCCTCAGCCCTGGCTAGGACTGAGGGAGCTAGAGATCCGGGGAGATACCCGCAGCACGCCCCCCAAGAGCCAGGGCCATTCCCAGGGGAAAACAGGTGCTGAAACTTTCAGCTCCTTTTCGGTATGGACCAACTGGGATCAAGGCCACAAATGGCTGGAGAAGAACCAGGCCCCAGTGGAGAAAAGCTCCATATCATTTCGATTAGAGACCCAGAGACCTTGCTCACTCCTCTTCTGCATGGGCAAGGGTGCGATGAGGTCAGGACCGGCTTGTGGGCAGTCTGTCTCAGTCCGAGAGTCCTCAGCACCTGTGAGCAGGTCCCCGTTGTTTGGGGGGCAGGCCAGGTGACACTATCCACCCGACCTTGTGATACACTTACAATTGTTCGTCCTCTCTGTTAATTTTTCCTGTCAGGTACCCAAATCTATTTCACTGCCTCCGCCCGCATCACATTTGAGGTATTTGTATGTGAATAGTGGATGAAAGGTTCTTAACATTTTGGGGTTCACACAATGCTACTTTAAAATCTGATGAAAACTATTGATTCCTTCCTCCCCCGGGCGTGGGGGGGGAGTACTTATGTAATGCTAACCAAATCCCACAATTTCAGAGGATTTCAGACCCCTTGGACTCCTATTTGGATTGATCAAAGAAGCAGGTGTCTGGAAAATGCTGACACCAAATATGGTCAGTTAATACAGGTTCTCGCTTTTCTTTTTTTCCTGTAGCTGACACCTTGGTGTTTACCAGGTCGACCTTCATCTTTAAAAACATCTATGCGGCGGTGTTCCTCTCCCCACCACTACCCCTAGGGTCTGGGTTCCCCGTGGGAGTCAGTCTTTCTTCTCCTTCCCTGACCAGGGGACTCCAGAAAGTGGGAAGAGCTTTGCTGGGGAAAACTGACCTTGGATTGGTCCAGGGTGGGACTAGCGGTTCGAAGAAAGTGGGACTTGGGCAGCCATCCAGGAATTTTTTTTTTAAAGTCCTGAACCTCCTGGAAAGGGAAGGCTGTCTGGTGACCACCCCCTGGATGGTGATGTCTGTGAGCCAAGCAAAGAGGGATCAGGCAGTAGAATGTTCTTTTGTGTCCCTTATTCATCTACTTATTCGGTTTCCTCAGAGACCCCAACTCTTCGTGGGGCGGAGGGCTTAGCCAGGGTTAGAGGCTGGAGGTACTGAACTTGGGGTTAAGAGAGGGAAGAATTTGCTCCCAAACATTTTTGTAATTTTGTTAGTAGGAGCCAAACCGATCAGGTGGCCCCTGACAAACAAGGGACACCTAGTTGCCCAGACTGTGTGTTGTTGTGGCTTCTTTAGACTTTCTCCACAGCCTAGTAACAGCTTTCTGGCCTTCTCCCCACTCCTGTGACCTGACCAAGCTAGAGAATCCCGAAAAAAGTCAGGTTTCATTGGGGTCTGGGAAGTGAACCAACTTCCTTCTTCTAGGACTATGTTCAGACAAATTAAGGGAACAGGAAATTATCTGGCTTATTGCAGCCCTCCCAACACACACACACACACACACACACACACACACATACACACCATAAATACAACCCCTCCCGATTGGTTCTCAATTGCATATACATTTCAAGCAAATGTGACTTGGGGAAGGAAAGACCCCAACCCATTGCTAGTTGCCTCTCTCTGGACTGACACGACTACCACCTACCCGCCCCCACAGTTCTGGTCTGTAACCAGAAGCCAAGGGCTGGCTAATCGTATTCAGACCCCTGCCTGAAAATAAAAAGAAAAAATAAACAATTTTCTGCTTGGGACAACTTAAACTGAAGAATTCAGGCTGTGAACACCTGACCTAAATGCTTTTAATCAGAGCAGAAGAAATACATGCCCATTTGTTCCCTACTTTACTAATTAAAAAAAAAAGCTAATTGGTGTTCTCAGGAACTTCCGACTGAGGGTCAGAAGCCTCTAGCCATCTCTTCACCCCTTCTCAATTCCCTATGCCCCACCCCTCCCCCCACAAGGCCATCCCGCCGTGGAGTTGGCCTCTTTCCGACAGACAATGGGAGGGGGGTGCCCTCAGACCATCTGGCTCCGCCCCTGCACCAGAACTTTGGCCCTGAAAAGGCAGTGTTCTCATTGGCCAGAAGTTCTTGCCCGGCAGGGTCTTCCCCCTTCCTGGATCCCTGGACTAGTTTCTGGGAGCCGAGATCTCTTATGGGCTGCAAAGCAGCACTGCTAACTGGTGGAGGTCAGCTCCCACTGGAGCCCCAGAGCTTAATCCAGTGCTGGGCACACAGTAGGCTCTCAGATGTTTCTGGAGTGTGAAATGAAAGTTCCCACCAGGCAAAGGTCTATGATTTGTTTGGGGAGTCTCTGAGGCCAATGCATGGAGAACTCCAGGGCCTCTTGGTGCCCAGGAGATAAGCAAGCCCTGGTTTTTCTGAATTATTTCTCAGATGTTCTGCTTTAATTCCAGCTTTCTAGGCCCCCTATTTCTTTTCTACCCATTCTCTAAGGCAGGATCTTGCTCACTCCAGCAAAGGGAAAAGGCTTACTGAGAAGTTGAATGAGAATATGCCACCACTCCCCAGACCTTTCCCCCACCAGATCCAGATACTTCAGGCTAAAGGGAGTTTGAACCTGAAATGAGCCAGATAATTGCCCCAATTCTCTGTTCCTTATTGAAGAGGTAGTTACAGGCCAAGGGGTTCAAGGGGCCTCACTTTTATGGACATTGCTCTAAGTCAAAAGAATACATTATACATATACAGGCTGAGAACATACCCTCCAACCTAGACTAGTTCTCTGAGAACAAAGCAGGCTTCCTCCTCCCCCTTTTCCCCTCCTCTTCCTTGTTATTAATAGTTATTATTTACTAAATGCTCCCTGTTCACCGGGCATTGTGCTAAATCCTAGACAATTGTACATTAATTAATCCTTGCAACAACCCTAAGAGTTAAGACACCCAAATTTTGCAGCTGCAGAAACTGAGTTACTTTTCCCAGCATAAAGCCTGTGTGTGTGTGTGTGTGTGTGTGTGTGTGTGTGTGTGTGTAATAACATTGATGTGATACTGGCAGATCTGAACGTTCAAGTGATATGACGGAGATGGAAATAAAGACAAGTGACAATGAGAAGATCTTGAAGTTTTTGAAATATGGAATGTTTTAATAGAAAGCAGATAGTTTCTCCTGCCCTAAAGTGAACAAAGAAGTGATGCAATTAACAGGCTAATTCCCAGCCCCAAATGCTTTCCCTGGAAATGGGCGGATAATGAGGCCGACAGTATGTTCGCAGTTGAATTCGCCTGATGTCGCTGCATTTCTCCCCCTAACTTTTGCGAATCGATTGGGCAATCACAGTGAGACGCACAGACGCCTCCCGGACGCTCACATACTCGCACTCGCACGCGCGTGCGCGCGCACACACACACGCAAGATTGCTGACACACACAGACCCGAATTTATCCTGCCTCTAGAGTCGTTTATGATTCAGCCTCGGGAATGAAAATAGGGTTTGGCGCAGAATAATGCGCCCGAGGCCGGCTAGGGCCAGCTGCTCCAGATGTGCTCTGGGTAATTAGGCGTCTCCGAGAGCCCCTGCCCCGCGGGGAAGAAGACCTGGGCCGCACTGCGCCCCTAGCCTGCCCCATGGTGGGCGCGTGCCCTTTGCTGCCCTGGGCCCCCTGGTGGCCCCCTTGCCCCTCTTCTTCTCTTCCTTTCCCGCAGGGGGTTCTCCAGGACCTCTGTCCTCAGAGTAACTTTGGACAGACATCTCCAAGAAGGCCCCGCAGTATAAAATCACGTCTCTGCCTTGGCAGGAGAAGAGGGACCCCAGTTTCTCCTACCCCGTGCTTCTCGGGTTTTGGGCGTCTCTGAGCTTAGACTCTGAGGGACTGGGTCTCGAACAAGGCTTCTTTTTCCCACCTGGAATTTGGCTTCCTTTTCCTATAATTCGACGGGCCATTTGAACCGAGCAGAGTGACCCGACTGTCTGCCCTAAAGGCCTTTCTCCTTTGGGTTTATGGGGCAGTTGTGTATCCGACACCGCCTCTTAGTCATCAGGGCCTCTGACAAAGTATTCAAACCTCACAATATCCCAGTCCGGGAGGGTCGTTTTTCATCTGTGCCTTTGAGGGCCTGAGGCACTTACCCTCCATCAGGCAGGTCTAGGGAGGTTATAAACATGGAGCTGGCCATGTCCTGGAAGGGAGGCGGCTGCACTTGTCTTGCCTACCAATCCTAGCTGAGATGCTCCTATATCTGCTTCCGATTCCCTTCTGTGCTCCCCCAAATCTTAAATCCAGAAAACCCCAAACTTCCAACATAGACAACGCCCTAAGGCTGCCTTTCTGGACAGGAATTTTGCTTAGGAGAAAGACATTTTTGCTGGGGTTGTCATAATGTAAGAACATTCCATTTGGAGTAGAAGCCAGGTCCTCTAGCCCTGCCTCACCATTTTAATAGCTGCGGTGATCTGGGGCTAACCACTTCAGGCCTCAGTGTCTTCGTTTGCAAGTTGGGGGGAGGGGTGAAGGATTCTGGCGCTGGCCTTGAGCAGGACCCTGGGGAGATCAAAGGAGATCGGGCTGTGGAAGGCTCCCTAGAGTCGCGAATGAGCGTAGGGGGTGGCGAGCGGATGGAGCCATGACGAGCAGCCGATTCCTTTCCCAGCCCTCACTGGTTTCATCGTGTTTCTCTTGCTTGGCAGAGGGCGCCAAAGGCGACGCGCCCGCGGCCAGCTCCAGGCCAAGCCCAGTGCGTCTGCGGGAACCGGCCCCTCCACCGCCGCGGGACCCAGAGCTGCGCGAGGACTCAACGCCAGGGCGCCGCCTAGAGGTCGGCCGCGGCCTCAGCCTCACCCGCCGCCCACCGCGGAGCTGCTTCCCCAGCGGCGGCCAGAAATCAGGGGACAAAAAATCCAGCCTGGGTCTCAGGGATGTGACTTCCGGCACCTCTGACTCCTCTCAAACCCACCCCTCCAACGTGATGAGCCTAGGAAGGGAGACGGAAGAAGACGGCCCCGAAATATTTACTCACCTTGTGACTCTAACTAAATGGAAGGGGGTCTCCATTTCGGTGTCTTTGAGGATCCCGTGTTCTGCACCGGTGTCTATACTGCCTCCTCTCACCACCCACTGCCCCCAGTGCCCTCCGATTATGCTAGACCTCTGCTTTACCTTCGAGGAGGCGCAAGAGTAGGGGAAAATTGCCCCTAAATCTTACAGCGTGGTCGTCCACATTATCGATTTTCTGAATAATTTGGAGATCGACGTGCTTTGGGGGAGAGTATACGGAAAACATCTGAGGGTGAAAAGAAGCATTGCCTAAGTGGCCTTTCCTCACTGAGTGACCATTAGCTCAACTAGTGTCTGAACGGCATTCAGGAGGGTGCCCGTTGGCACCAGCGCCCCTGTTGGTAGGTGTCTGTGTTGGGCACTGAAAGTTGATTCCTCTCGGGCCAGGCAACCTCGGAAGGAGAAGGCTGGCTGGCATCTAGGGGGATGCATTTGAGGTGTCCGTTCAGCCCCATGCAGAGAGTTTTATTTTTTTAAACCGGGATCCATGGCCCGGGTTCTGGGGATGGGGGTAGGCGGGAAGTGACAAAGCCCTTGAAAAGTGTATGCAAAATTTGTGTGTGCACAGATCCATCTGTTGGATGACCGTGGCCTCTTCAGATTTGCCAGAGTTTAGGACTCTAAAATGGTTCAATCCCCTTTCCTTGGTCCAGGGAATCAGGAGACCCAGGTCAGCAATGGGCAGGGAGGAGCGCACTGACCTGCCCCTGCTGCAGGCCTCTAGAGTGGGGCAGGGTGTGGGTAATAACAGTCTTGAATGGTGTGGAAACTGCTGGCCCCTCACTCCTGCCCTCCGCCCATCGCTAACAGCTCCCAGAGGCAAATCCTGATAGGAGGGGTGACTGCCAGTAGCTGCCATCACAGGTTTTTAATAAAAATATAGTATGATAAAGAGTGAAGTAAGGGAGTTGGGCAACAATAAGGAGAGAGCTGGCGGTGCCTCCGCATGCGTAGTCTGCAATATGAATATCGGGATGGGAACAAGCTACTTCCTGTCCTCCAGCTGTTCGTGAACTCCCCCCTTCCTCCTCTGGGTGCAAGGAAGGAGCCAGAGGGCACTGCTCCCATCCTCCACTGGCTGGGGCAGAGTGGGACAGCCTTTCAAAAAATTTGCGATTTGCAGACCATAGTATTTTCCCCACCCATTCCATTTTTTATTACTTTTTAAAATTTTTCTTTCTTTTCCTTTTTTAAAAAAAGTAATCCCTATGCGCAATGTGGGGCTGAAACTCACAACCCCAAGCTCAAGAGTTGCCTGCTTTTCGGACTGAGCCAAACAGGTGCCCCTATATATTTTTTTATCACTTTAAAAAAGACGTCCCCAGAAGTGTTCTGGGGCCTTTTCTTGGAAGGAGGGTTGGGCGTGGGGCTGGCAGGTCACACAGGGCCGCACCTGTGTGTCTGTGGGAAGGAGGGGCTGTCAGTGCGCCAAACCCCCACCTGGGTCTGCAGCTGGGCCTCAGTCCTGCACGCCAGCCCTGGCGGAACCTGATTTCATCTTAGCCCTCCAGCGCCTCGTAGACCTGAATCCTTGGTATTATTTTGGTGAATAACCGTGAGGCATGATCAAAATTCCCGTGCTCTCCCACCCAGTAGTGTACCTAACCAGGCCCCTCCAGCAGACAAAGTGAGCAGGAAATCAACAACTTCACTCCCACAGCGAAAAGGGATTCTCCTTGGTTTTGATTCAGACGGCCTGATGGCGATTCCAAATCCGGCTTCCACAAAGTTTGGTAAAAAACAAAAACAAAAACAAAAAACAAAAAACCAAAACAAGAACATAAAGAAAACAACAGCAACAACAAATGGTCCAGAGCAGAAAAGAACTCTGGAGAGGGCAGTGGAGGTGCGGGTCGCGGTTGTTTTTGTTTCACTTGGAGGCTTCGAAGGAGCCGGACAGGAGCCGGTGGCAGAGCTCGGCAGAGGCCAATCTGGACGCTGCTCCGCGCTGGCCGTCACCTCCACTCTGGCCAAGACCAGCCGCTGGGTTTCTCCTCTGGGAGCCCCTGCCCCGCTCCGCCGCTTTAGGCCTTCTGACCCTTTCTCCCCTGCAAGGGAGCACCTGGCCATACAGGGGTGGGGCAGGGCAGAGGTCTGGCAGCTAGAGACGAAAAGAGAAAAAGCGAAAAACCCGCTTTCAGCGGAAAGATGGAAAGACCGGAGGCCACGGGGCGTGGCGGGCAGAGCCGGGGCTTGGGCGAGGACGGACGGGGCGTCTGACTCCGCGGTGGCGAAGAGCCGGGGGAGCCGGGCCGAGGCTGTGCGTGGGGCTCGGCGAGCCGGCAGTCGAGGCGGTGGCTTCCAGTCCTGGCCGCCGCATGGGCGACGCCTGCGAGGGAAGAGTCCCCGGCGGCGGGCGCGGCCGAGGCAAAGTCCCGGGGGCCGGCGGCCGAGGCTGCTTCTCTCCACGCGGACGCAGTCCGCTCGGGCGAAAGAAAGGGGCCGGGGCGGCTTCGGCTCGTAAATTTGTTTCCCCTTCCTCTTAACCCGCCCCCCGGCCGTCTTTCTTTTCAGGACAGGAGGGGATGTAAAGCATTTGAAGTTCATCAACACGGTGAAGTTTTATTGTATTTCCGGTCCCCAAGATTTACACCCGGGCGGGGGAGCGGGCGGCCAGGCAGACTCCCTCGCTCCCTCGGACTTCCCCGCCGGACACGTGGCCGCTCGGACCCTCGCCTCCGGGGCCAGGGCGGGAGGGAGCCGGGCCCGGACGGGGACAGGCCGCTGGCTCCGCACCTTCCGCACCTGCCGACGGCCGCTCCCGCCCCGCGCAGCCGCCTCGGCCCAGGTGAGTGCGCGGCCTCGGTCCGCGGGGCCGCCCGCCCGCTGCGGGGTGTGTGCGGGAGCACCTGCGACGCTGCGGGTGTCTGCAGGGGTAGCGGGGGCAGGAGGGGACCTCGGTGGGGGCGGGGAGCGAAGGGCCCAGGCTGAAGGTCGGGAAGGAAGATGCAAACTTGTTCTCTGCGTCCCAATCTGAGTCCTCAGCCTCTCGGGTTCGTTTCTGAGTTCGAAACAGCCGGGCTTACCTGGGACAGCTCAGCTTCTGAGGAGCCAGCTCCCCCCCCCCCC
>NW_024424897.1:23786450-23797906 GCF_017311325.1 Ursus maritimus | reverse complement strand
ACTGCCAGTAGCTGCCATCACAGGTTTTTAATAAAAATATAGTATGATAAAGAGTGAAGTAAGGGAGTTGGGCAACAATAAGGAGAGAGCTGGCGGTGCCTCCGCATGCGTAGTCTGCAATATGAATATCGGGATGGGAACAAGCTACTTCCTGTCCTCCAGCTGTTCGTGAACTCCCCCCTTCCTCCTCTGGGTGCAAGGAAGGAGCCAGAGGGCACTGCTCCCATCCTCCACTGGCTGGGGCAGAGTGGGACAGCCTTTCAAAAAATTTGCGATTTGCAGACCATAGTATTTTCCCCACCCATTCCATTTTTTATTACTTTTTAAAATTTTTCTTTCTTTTCCTTTTTTAAAAAAAGTAATCCCTATGCGCAATGTGGGGCTGAAACTCACAACCCCAAGCTCAAGAGTTGCCTGCTTTTCGGACTGAGCCAAACAGGTGCCCCTATATATTTTTTTATCACTTTAAAAAAGACGTCCCCAGAAGTGTTCTGGGGCCTTTTCTTGGAAGGAGGGTTGGGCGTGGGGCTGGCAGGTCACACAGGGCCGCACCTGTGTGTCTGTGGGAAGGAGGGGCTGTCAGTGCGCCAAACCCCCACCTGGGTCTGCAGCTGGGCCTCAGTCCTGCACGCCAGCCCTGGCGGAACCTGATTTCATCTTAGCCCTCCAGCGCCTCGTAGACCTGAATCCTTGGTATTATTTTGGTGAATAACCGTGAGGCATGATCAAAATTCCCGTGCTCTCCCACCCAGTAGTGTACCTAACCAGGCCCCTCCAGCAGACAAAGTGAGCAGGAAATCAACAACTTCACTCCCACAGCGAAAAGGGATTCTCCTTGGTTTTGATTCAGACGGCCTGATGGCGATTCCAAATCCGGCTTCCACAAAGTTTGGTAAAAAACAAAAACAAAAACAAAAAACAAAAAACCAAAACAAGAACATAAAGAAAACAACAGCAACAACAAATGGTCCAGAGCAGAAAAGAACTCTGGAGAGGGCAGTGGAGGTGCGGGTCGCGGTTGTTTTTGTTTCACTTGGAGGCTTCGAAGGAGCCGGACAGGAGCCGGTGGCAGAGCTCGGCAGAGGCCAATCTGGACGCTGCTCCGCGCTGGCCGTCACCTCCACTCTGGCCAAGACCAGCCGCTGGGTTTCTCCTCTGGGAGCCCCTGCCCCGCTCCGCCGCTTTAGGCCTTCTGACCCTTTCTCCCCTGCAAGGGAGCACCTGGCCATACAGGGGTGGGGCAGGGCAGAGGTCTGGCAGCTAGAGACGAAAAGAGAAAAAGCGAAAAACCCGCTTTCGGAAAGATGGAAAGACCGGAGGCCACGGGGCGTGGCGGGCAGAGGCCGGGGCGGCGAGGACGGACGGGCGTCTGACTCCGCGGTGGCGAAGAGCCGGGGAGCCGGGCCGAGGCTGTGCGTGGGGCTCGGCGAGCCGGCGATCAGGCGGTGGCTTCCGGTCCTGGCCGCCGCATGGGCGGCGCCTGCGAGGGAAGAGTCCCCGGCGGCGGGCGCGGCCGAGGCAAAGTCCCGGGGGCCGGCGGCCGAGGCTGCTCTCTCACGCGGACGCAGTCCGCTCGGGCAAAGGGGCCGGGGCGGCTTCGGCTCGTAAATTTGTTCCTATCCCGACCCCCCGGCCGTCTTTCTTTTCGGGACAGGAGGGGATGTAAAGCATTTGAAGTTCATCAACACGGTAGAAGTTTTATTGTATTTCCGGTCCCCAAGATTTACACCCGGGCGGGAGCGGGCGGCCAGGCGAACTCCCTCGCTCCCTCGGACTTCCCGCCGGACACGTGGCCGCTCGGACCCTCGCCTCGGGGCCAGGGCGGGAGGAGCCCGACGAGGAGAAGGCCGCTGGCTCACTGCTCGCACCTGCCAGCGGCCGCTCCGCCCCGCGCAGCCGCCTCGGCCCAGGTGAGTGCGCGGCCTCGGTCCGCGGGCCGCCGCCCGCTCGGGGTGTGTGCAGGGCACCTGCGACGCTGCGGTGTCTGCAGGGGTAGCGGGGGCAGGAGGGGACCTCGGTGGGGGCGGGGAGCGAAGGGCCCAGGCTGAAGGTCGGGAAGGAAGATGCAAACTTGTTCTCTGCGTCCCAATCTGAGTCCTCAGCCTCTCGGGTTCGTTTCTGAGTTCGAAACAGCCGGGCTTACCTGGGACAGCTCAGCTTCTGAGGAGCCAGCTCCCCCCCCCCCCAGACGTTTCTGGCAGGGCGACCTCACCGTGACCGTCCAGGTCAACCCGCTTTCCCTGCCAGTCATGTTCTTCCGTTTGCTCCCTGGTTTTCCTGGTACTTTCTCTCACACTGCTTTTCCGTCTATGTCTCCTGCAGCCGATTTCTCAGCACTCCTCTCTGCTCTGTCTATACTGCAGTCTCAAAGCAGGGCTTTGGCCCCTCAGAGCTGCCCTGAGTGACCCTGGAATACAGGCACTAGCCCGACGGCGAGTGTAGACGCACCTTGATAACAATTCGAAGGTGATCGAAGGTGAGGAATCGTGTCTGTGGAGACCTCCAGCTGCTGAGACGGAGGCCGAGAGGCGGTGACCAGGCAGGTGTATTGGGGAGGCCTTGCCCAGGCCTGTCTCCGGCCTAGGGTCCCCATCCACCAGGGCTCCTGGAAGAGAGCAAAAAAAAGTCCCTGGTATCTGAGCTGCCAGGCCCAGCTCCAGAATGGTTTTTCCTGGAGTTCTGCCTCCAGTTCTTCAGACGTGTTGTTTAGTAGCAGCTGGGTTCTGTCGGGGAAGTTGTGGAGGAGAGTGGGAGTGAGCGGGCCGGCCGTTGGGTTCAGGGGCCTGCCCTCAGGCAGCTCTTGACCTGGCGCGTGAACTGGAACTGCTGAGTGAATTAGGTAGTTTCGTGTTGTTGGGCCTGGATTTCTGAACACAATGACATTAAACCACGACTCATGGCAGTTACTGCTCCCCACTTAGCTGGAGGAGTGGGGAGCTGTGTAGGGGAGCAGAGTCAGGGCTGGGTCACCCTTGCAAAAGGATGAAGAGGTTTGAGGTCCCTCACCCGGAAGCAGCAAGGACGTTCCCCAGAGGAGAGTTCTGGGAAGTTTCTAGGGTCTTTCCACTTCTGTGTTTTTTAAGTGCGTGTTGGGAGGGAAAGGGGGGTATGGGGAGCATTCCACTCGCCAGAGGCCCCTTGCTGGGGTGTTCCGCAGAGCCAAAGAATGGTGGTTGGGGTTTCAGGCTTTCTGCCTTGGGATCTTGGGCTCCTGTCTACATTTAGATTTCCCGGAGTCAGTCTCTCCAACTTGGCAAATGCTTGAATTCAAGAGATAGAGGGAGGTCCTTGAGGTCTTTGTAACCCTGGGAGGGGGGGACAGGACTCCACTTTAACAGGACTTCAGGTCCTTGAAGAGGGCTTAGTTTGTCCCATTCTGAAAGGGAAATATCAGGATCCCATGTAGCCTCAGCCTAAGGGCCTCCAGGGTCCTTCCTAGGGCCGCCTAGTGGGGCAGAGGTGGGGCAGAAAAAATTCTACCTTTCCCCGTCCCTCAGCTCCTTCCCCACAAAGTGGCCAAGGCTTCCCCATACACCCTGGGGCTGGACTGCAGGGTTACCTAGGTCTGAAGGGCCACCCACTGGGAGAGGGGCCTGGCCTGCAGGCTAAAGGGGAGCCCAGGCTGTTGGGCCCGTTCATTCCAGACGGGACTGAAAGGAGATGGAGCAGGGGGGGTAGGGCAGGGGCAAAGCTGTGATACCCTCTTTGACCCCAACCCATTCCAGGCTGCTGGCTCTCTGCCCAGGAAAGGAAAAACTGGAAGTACTGGCGGAAGGAGGGGGACGGTCCAAAGCATAAGCTAACTTTTGTTCCCAAACTTTCCCCCCCTGCTTGAGGCAGAGGAAATGTGGAAAGGGGCCGGGAAAGAGGCCCGGACCGGATGGGGCTCCGGCGCCAAGCTGACATCAAGGGGGGGGGTCTCTCACTAAGGGGCATCTGCTGGGAGTGGAAGGGCCCTTGGGAGACCCACCCCCAGCTCTGGAAGAAATGCAGCCTCCAATCCACTGTCCTGGTGGACAAAGGCCAACAATGCTGTTCCTTGACATTTTCTTGTCCTCCAGCCTGGGTGAAGGTGGTCTGAAGTGTCTTACTGCCTTACCTTACTTCTCTCTGGGCCTCTCACAAACCTGCCAGCCACCCGGAGCCTGGAGCCTGACTGTCTTCCATCCCTGGCGTCTCTTGGCCACCCCCTCCCAGGAACAGTGCTGTAAAAAGAAAAAAGGGGGATGTTAGAGAGAAAAGAGGAAATAAAGTCTTTGGAAAGCAGAGAGTTTTACAACAGCCACAGGTTTTATGGAAGCAATTCCGTAATAACCTTCTACCTGCTCAGCTCCTTCCCGCCCCGCCTGCCGCCCGCCCCGTTTGGCCTCCTGGATGCCCCCTCCCAAAGAGCCAGCCACCCCCACCGCCTTCCATGTCCCTGATGGCTGAGGGTTGGTAAGAAGAGTCCAAAGGTCTGCTTGGGCCGCTGACCTCTCGGTTCTTCCTTTCACCTCTGACATCCTGGGAGGGAGATTTGGCAGGAGATTTCGTTACTTTACAATTAAAATCCCCACTTGGAGGGTTTGGAAGCCCTGAGGTTTGAACGCATGGGTGTAGATTCGATGTGATCCTTTTTAGGGGCTGTTTTGGATAAAGGTTGAATGTTCTGGGGACCTTGGTTTCTTCCCGCCCTGGAGCAAGCATCCCCACACCTCTTTCTTTCCCAGAGTGGGTCTGGACTCTGGTTCTGGGTCAGAAAAAATATCTCTGGGTAGTGGGGACATAGACGTGGGGACCTTTCTAATTTCGTTGGACACAGCAGTGCTTTGCTATGACCCCCACAGTTACCTGAGGGCTTTCACATTCCACTCATCTTTGCCCACTGGCCAGATTCACACTTGTGAGGGACACACTTGTGCACAAGTAATGGTGCCTTGATTCTTACGCCCATCACTACCATGAAATAGGCATCACACGATGCACGCTGTCCCTGCAGTTTTGGGGTGAGATACCCAGTAAAGGATGTCATGGTCAGACCAAAAAGTCACAAAATTTCATGACCGCCCCTGGGCCAATTCGAGGCATTTCCTTCACCTTCCAGAGAAATATTTTAGGAGAAAGTTGTAAAAGAATTCAGATTAAAGTCCCATGCGCTGGTTTGAGGAGACGGTATATACTTTGCTTGAATCTCAAGTCAACAGGAGATTTTCAAGCAAAGCTTACTAATCAGTGAATGTTTTACAGGCAAAATTCAAGTACACAAATACTTAAGTTTTTGCCCTTTCCATAGGCGTGTGATTGTTATAAAAATGTACGCACCAGCTTTTGGGCAATAGATCTTCTTATATGAACAGAATTGTAAACCCACATCCTTCCCAGGGGTTATACGCACATCCGCATATGAACCACTGGATCTTCTATATGCATGCCCAGTATTACAGTCGGGCATATTTATTTATTACATAGTCTATGCACAGTATAGAGCACAGCGTATTTGCATATTTGCACGCTGGGTCCCCATAAGTAAATATCAGTTTGAAATATACCTACAAGATACACACATCTATTCAAATACAACATGCATTAATTTCAGCTTAGCTTATCAATTAAAAACAAACTTTCCCCCTTTTCCCATTTCTTGTTTTTCTTTTTGTTTTTCCTTCTCTCTTTCTTTTCCTTCCCTCTGTCTAGATTTTCTCTCTCTCTCCTTATTGACAAGAATCCTTCCAAAAGCCGCCCCTATAGCACAGGCACTCACCGGCTGGGCTGGTCCTGGCCAGGGTCGGCCTCTGCTCTCCCCACCTCGGCCTCGCTCTTGACTGCTCAGGGCCCCAGTGTGGCCAAGGGTTGCAGCTCTCCCTTGCCTGCCCTTCTCCGAGCCACCAGTTCCTGGCCCTAGTTGTGTTCAGGCACGGCTCCTGTGCTGGAAAAGGCTAGAGGCTGCGAGGGAAGGCAAGGTTTTCCTTCTTTCTCTTTAGGATTTAGGGGTGGGGTGGGGAGCAGTTTGCTCTCCGGACAAAGTGACCCCCCCCACTCAAGCAACTTCTCTATTAAGCATCTTTAGAAGCTGGACTGCAGGGGCAGCGATCCTGTTTGTCTCCCTCCTCCACGGTGGGTACCATTGTTTGAGAGAGGAAACAAGGTTTTGAGGGCATCCACAGACTCAGAGCACCCAAACAAGGGTCTCCCTCCCAGCTGACCCTTTAACCCTTTCCCTGAGCTGGAGTTGAGCTCCAATTTGGGACAGCAGTGTTTTCTAGAAAACCGGGCTAGGGTGGGACTATTGCTTGATGCATCTGGACCCCCACCTGGAGGGAAGAGGTCTAGGGAAGAGGGTGCAGGGTCTAGGGCGTGGGTGCTTGTCCATTCCCTTCCCACCAGAGTTCCCTCTCCTGAGAGGACTGAGACCTCAAAACCTGCCATTTCTAAACTGTCCCTACCCTCCAGTTTTATGAGCAAAGGTTAAGCTCTGGTCTCAGAAAAGGGGCCTGGGTCTCCTCCTTACCCAGCACCTGCGAGCCACCAGGGCTTAGGAGCAACTGCCCATATAGACAGCAACTCACAAACTTAGCCTCTGTCTGCTGAGACTCTCCAGCCTTGTAGGGCACAAGTCATGAGCCCAAATGTTCTTCCTCTAACTTCTTCCCTAAACTAAGTGTCCCTCTTGACTTCTCTCTTACTGCAAAGAGAGGCGGCATTAAAGTCTGGGCCCGGAATGGGAACCAGAAGGGCTGTAGTCAGAGCCCAGCGCCTGCACAGCCTGGGTCTTAAGAACAGCCCAGCGCTGTGACTTTTCTATAAATAAAAAAAGGCCCTGCCCACAGTCCACATGGCCTTTTGGGCCCTAATTTATGTACTACAGAAAGTCATATACTCAGCCCGCCATGCTTCATAACACCACTATTTATGGCAGGAGAGGTTTTTTTTTTCTTTGAAGAATATATTTATTACAGGTAAAGCCAACAGCAGACTCCATACGTCTGGCAAATCGAGAACAGGTGCTTTGCCTTAACTGTGATTCATTCGCTCTGCGTGCAGCTTTCTCGCTGTTGAGTCCGGGGAGCTCCCTCGACTTTCCCAAGCGTCCAACCGCTACTTAGAAGAATTTGCATCGGATTTTTGTTTCCCCAATTGGGTCCCATGGAAAAGGCAGATCTTCACGCTGTTTGGTTCTGGATCTGCGGGGCTGTCGCCCTCGGAGAGCTGGGGTGGAAAAGGAGGGGGCCGGCTGGGCGCTGGCATTGATCTTTAAAAAATCATTTTGAAATCGCCATAATGTGAAGAAATATGGCGCTTCACCCTCGTATTTCACACGTAATGACACGAGATGGCTTCATTTGGAAAAGAAAAGCGGGCGGGAGTGTGCCTGTGTGTGTGTGCGCGGAGGTGATCGCAGCCTTCTCACGGCAGAGGGTACATGGCAAAAAAGATAAAACCTCAAATTAGAAAGACCCCGCTTTTGTTAAAAGGACAGGGCTGGGGACAGCCTATCGGTTAAGGGCCCAGGGCCCGGCAATGCTGAGAAAACCCGCCCCAGCCTGCTCCTACAACCCAACCGGAGGAGAATCTCATCTGTCCCAGGGCTGCGCCTCCCTGTCCCTGTGCGTCCACATCACAAGAAGCGGCTGTACCCAGGGCAGAAGCTGGAGGAGCAGCGGCTGGGAGATGAGCCAGGAAGCCAGCCGGTGGCCCCAGGGGAGTCCAGGCGCAGGGCTGCAGAGTAGATATCAATAAAACGGCCTATCTGAACGCTCCAGCCAGAGTTCACAGGAGGGAAGGCGACGGGTGGTTGGGAGACTGACCCGCAGGCTCTCTGTCTACACTGGTACCCAATACCAATATTTGGAAATCTATCAGGACCACAATGCCTGGAGAGAGGAGCCATCCAGAAGAAGCGAAAACTCACTGGTCCCCTTCTTCCCTGGGTGTAAGGGGAGATAACCGTGGGACCCCTTCCCATACCTCTGCTCTGCTGACACCTTAGGGAAGTTCTGTTAACCCTTTCTCACATTCAGCTTTCCCAATGGGCAATTTTAAGGGCCTGGGTGGTTATTGGGGAAGGAAAGGAGTCATGGCTATGCCCCCACCCCCGGGCTCCATACTTGCCTCTGAGCAGGGCCAGAGAGAGGCCCTAGAAATTTAAAGGAGCTGTGGCTAGTTGGATTAAACTCTTCCAGAGGCTCAACTTTCCAGAGTCTGATGAATACCTTTAACCTCACATAGGTTCTAATTTTAGGATAGCTAAATTTTAGGACCAGATCATTGGACACTCACCCCTTTTTATTCTCCTTTCTCCTCTCTCAGCTACGGAGGGGTCAGGAGAAGCTCCCAGGCCTGTAGACCTCCCAACATGGTCACAGAGAACCCTCCAAAGCGGATAACGCCCTATAAAACCCCCCAACTTCTCTCCCATCCCCTTTACTTCATCTCCAGTGGATTGCCGCTGCACTGCTGTTTAATAAACATCTTATGTCAAGGGGACAGAGGAGAGGAAACGAGGCCTGCGGGGTGGAGTGGCAATGCGTTTGAGGTGGAGGGGGGCAGGACGACCTCCTCTTTATGCTGTGGGCCTCTCCGTCTGTGCCCCAGGCTGGCTCTCTCCCTCCCTCTGCCCAGCTCTCCCTCTCTTCCTCCCGGACCCGCCTGGGGAGAGGGCTCCACAGCCTGCATCCCTCCCGAGGCAGCCCGCTGCTTTCCCTCCGCCTCTCCTCCGCCCCCGCCGCCCCATGTCGAGAACAACCCCCCTTCCTGCAAAAGGGGGGGGGCGGGCGGCCGGCAGCTCCGGCTGAGGTTACGTGGCCGCCGGAGCCCTGACGTGATAGCACATTGCATCAGCATAAAACAATCCATCCTCGATATGGAATGCGGTGAGGACGGATGACAGCGAGAGCGCAGCCCCCTCGCCCGATTGATTTATGTCGGAGCTGACGCTTTATCAGGCAGTCGGAAAAACTTTGACCAATCATTTTGCAAGGAGCGCTGAGCCGGGCTGCTCCACTGTACTTTGTTGGCTGAGAAGTTGAGCAGGGGGTGGGGGTGGGAGGGTGGGGGGGGGGTGGGGGTGGGAGGGTGGGGGGCTGGGGGGGTCGCGTCCGAAAGCCCTCACACCGGTCTGGGTGCCACCTCTCCCTGCTTGGGCGCCGCCGCGCGAGCGCTTCCCTTCCCCCTGCGAGCGCCCGGATAATGTCTGAGAATGTCCATTTCTGGGACGCTTAGCAGCTATTATGTCGACTCGATCATAAGTCACGAGAGTGAGGACGCTCCTCCAGCCAAGTTTCCTTCCGGCCAGTACGCGAGCCCCCGGCAGCCGGGCCACGCGGAGCACCTGGAGTTCCCCTCGTGCAGCTTCCAGCCCAAAGCGCCGGTGTTCGGCGCCTCCTGGGCGCCGCTGAGCCCGCACGCGTCCGGGAGCCTGCCGTCCGTCTACCACCCCTACCTGCAGCCCCAGGGCGTCCCGCCGGCCGAGAGCAGGTACCTCCGCACCTGGCTGGAGCCCGCGCCGCGTGGCGAAGCTGCTCCCGGGCAGGGCCAGGCGGCGGTGAAGGCGGAGCCGCTGCTGGGCGCGCCTGGGGAGCTGCTCAAACAGGGCACGCCCGAGTACAGTTTGGAAACTTCGGCGGGCAGGGAGGCCGTCCTGTCTAATCAAAGACCCGGCTACGGGGACAATAAAATTTGCGAAGGAAGCGAGGACAAAGAGAGGCCGGATCAAAGTAAGTTATAAAAAGTGAGGAAATACCAGGCCGAAGGCCAGGCGAGGGGGAGGGGAGGGGAGAGGCAATAAACTGCGGACAATGTGAAGGGAGACCGCAGCGGTGGCGGGAGAGCGAGCGGGGGAGGAGGGAAGAGGGAGGAAGGAGGCAAGCAAGCGGGGTGCCCCCGAAGGGGAGACTGAGGCCGCGGGAGGAGCGCCGCCCCCACTGCTCCGCGTCCGGGAGGGAACTGGGGCGCAGGCACCACCTCGCGGCTCTCTCGGCCTCCCTTCCCCCACTCCCCCGGGGCTGGGGCTCAGAGCCCGGGAGGAGGCGGACGACGGCCGGCCGGGAGAGGGGCTGGCGGGGCCGGGGACCGGGCGGCAGCCAGCGAGGCCGAGAGCCCGCGCGGGCGAGGGCGGGAGCGCACGGGGCTGCCCGGGGCCGCGCTGCTGGCAGAGCTCCCCGCGCCACGCGCAGACCGTAAAAACCGGCCAAGGGGAAGTGGGAGGGGGCTCATTAGGATTTTATTTGCGATGCAACAGCTTGGCGGAGGATTGTTCCTAGCGGATCTCGCGCAGTAGCCGCTCAGGGTCCGCTGCCGGCGCCGGGAGGGGCGGGGAAGCCCAGGACCCGGTGACTGAGCCCCCTCCCCGGATGCGCCGGCCCCTCCCCGGGAGCCTTCCCTCCGGCCGCCCCCTCCCCTCCTTGGCATCCTCGCCCGGGCTGCAGCTTCCTTTTCTGTAGCCCCCGCTGCGCTCCGCGGGGCTCCCGAGCCCCAGCCGGAGCTGTCCGCCTCTCGGGGAGTCCGGGAATCGCTTCTGAACTTCGGGGCCGACAGCCAGAGTGGAGAAGGAGAGATCCCGAAGGGACCCTGGGGAGAGGAAGGGTGGGGGGAAGAGAGGCTTGCGGAAAGGCGGAGAACTTTACCCTCGGATGGTAGTTACTCCTCACCTCCCGCTCCTCCAGGACCCCAAGTCTGGCTAATTTCCAGGAGGTGCTGCTGGCTGGATGTGCGGTGGAGGGGGGGAGTTTCGTATTTTTTGTTTGTAAGGTCGAGAAAGGCAAATTGGTTGGGGGCTCTTAGCTTCAAACAATAACCCCCAGCCTGGCCGGAACAAGTCCTCACCCCTTACTCTTTTAGGGGAGTGAGGGCCGGATTTTTGTCCGTCTCTGCTTGCCCTGCCAGATTTCCCATCAACCTAGTGGCCCACAGGCCCTTTGGGGCGTCCTCATCTGCTCTAGGATAGTGAGCCGCCCCACTCCTCTGAGGTCCCTGCAGGGAGCCACCTCCTCCAGCCTGCCGGGGTTAAGAAGGAGAACTAGCGTTTGAGTAACACGGGCTCTTCCCAAAACCTCCCGGCTCGCACCCAAATAGACCCCCCACCCCAAACCCCCAAACTCTGCCTGGAAAGGCCATTACTGCAAGGCAGTGGTTTGGCTAGGATCAATTATTAACAGTTTTTTTCCTCTTTCATATTTAATGTGGCTGCGGGTCCCATCCCAGGCAATCACATTAAGGAAATAGCGCTGCGAATTGGTAAGACACGGTACTTAGTGTAGGAGGAACCAGATTATTTTTAAAAAAATATATTCGGTGCTTTCCATTTGGGGAGAAGAATCTAGCAAAGGGTGGCTGTTATTTTTAATTGGCTCTGCTTTATTTGGCAACTTTTCTGAGTTCGGGAGGGTAGGGAGAGAGACAGTAAAAAGGAGACAAGCCTATATTTTTGTTCCCCCCCCCCATTCAATTACCCCTTTCTCTGCTCCTCCTCGCCACAGGGA
>NW_024424897.1:23779309-23786440 GCF_017311325.1 Ursus maritimus | reverse complement strand
TCTGAGAATGTCCATTTCTGGGACGCTTAGCAGCTATTATGTCGACTCGATCATAAGTCACGAGAGTGAGGACGCTCCTCCAGCCAAGTTTCCTTCCGGCCAGTACGCGAGCCCCCGGCAGCCGGGCCACGCGGAGCACCTGGAGTTCCCCTCGTGCAGCTTCCAGCCCAAAGCGCCGGTGTTCGGCGCCTCCTGGGCGCCGCTGAGCCCGCACGCGTCCGGGAGCCTGCCGTCCGTCTACCACCCCTACCTGCAGCCCCAGGGCGTCCCGCCGGCCGAGAGCAGGTACCTCCGCACCTGGCTGGAGCCCGCGCCGCGTGGCGAAGCTGCTCCCGGGCAGGGCCAGGCGGCGGTGAAGGCGGAGCCGCTGCTGGGCGCGCCTGGGGAGCTGCTCAAACAGGGCACGCCCGAGTACAGTTTGGAAACTTCGGCGGGCAGGGAGGCCGTCCTGTCTAATCAAAGACCCGGCTACGGGGACAATAAAATTTGCGAAGGAAGCGAGGACAAAGAGAGGCCGGATCAAAGTAAGTTATAAAAAGTGAGGAAATACCAGGCCGAAGGCCAGGCGAGGGGGAGGGGAGGGGAGAGGCAATAAACTGCGGACAATGTGAAGGGAGACCGCAGCGGTGGCGGGAGAGCGAGCGGGGGAGGAGGGAAGAGGGAGGAAGGAGGCAAGCAAGCGGGGTGCCCCCGAAGGGGAGACTGAGGCCGCGGGAGGAGCGCCGCCCCCACTGCTCCGCGTCCGGGAGGGAACTGGGGCGCAGGCACCACCTCGCGGCTCTCTCGGCCTCCCTTCCCCCACTCCCCCGGGGCTGGGGCTCAGAGCCCGGGAGGAGGCGGACGACGGCCGGCCGGGAGAGGGGCTGGCGGGGCCGGGGACCGGGCGGCAGCCAGCGAGGCCGAGAGCCCGCGCGGGCGAGGGCGGGAGCGCACGGGGCTGCCCGGGGCCGCGCTGCTGGCAGAGCTCCCCGCGCCACGCGCAGACCGTAAAAACCGGCCAAGGGGAAGTGGGAGGGGGCTCATTAGGATTTTATTTGCGATGCAACAGCTTGGCGGAGGATTGTTCCTAGCGGATCTCGCGCAGTAGCCGCTCAGGGTCCGCTGCCGGCGCCGGGAGGGGCGGGGAAGCCCAGGACCCGGTGACTGAGCCCCCTCCCCGGATGCGCCGGCCCCTCCCCGGGAGCCTTCCCTCCGGCCGCCCCCTCCCCTCCTTGGCATCCTCGCCCGGGCTGCAGCTTCCTTTTCTGTAGCCCCCGCTGCGCTCCGCGGGGCTCCCGAGCCCCAGCCGGAGCTGTCCGCCTCTCGGGGAGTCCGGGAATCGCTTCTGAACTTCGGGGCCGACAGCCAGAGTGGAGAAGGAGAGATCCCGAAGGGACCCTGGGGAGAGGAAGGGTGGGGGGAAGAGAGGCTTGCGGAAAGGCGGAGAACTTTACCCTCGGATGGTAGTTACTCCTCACCTCCCGCTCCTCCAGGACCCCAAGTCTGGCTAATTTCCAGGAGGTGCTGCTGGCTGGATGTGCGGTGGAGGGGGGGAGTTTCGTATTTTTTGTTTGTAAGGTCGAGAAAGGCAAATTGGTTGGGGGCTCTTAGCTTCAAACAATAACCCCCAGCCTGGCCGGAACAAGTCCTCACCCCTTACTCTTTTAGGGGAGTGAGGGCCGGATTTTTGTCCGTCTCTGCTTGCCCTGCCAGATTTCCCATCAACCTAGTGGCCCACAGGCCCTTTGGGGCGTCCTCATCTGCTCTAGGATAGTGAGCCGCCCCACTCCTCTGAGGTCCCTGCAGGGAGCCACCTCCTCCAGCCTGCCGGGGTTAAGAAGGAGAACTAGCGTTTGAGTAACACGGGCTCTTCCCAAAACCTCCCGGCTCGCACCCAAATAGACCCCCCACCCCAAACCCCCAAACTCTGCCTGGAAAGGCCATTACTGCAAGGCAGTGGTTTGGCTAGGATCAATTATTAACAGTTTTTTTCCTCTTTCATATTTAATGTGGCTGCGGGTCCCATCCCAGGCAATCACATTAAGGAAATAGCGCTGCGAATTGGTAAGACACGGTACTTAGTGTAGGAGGAACCAGATTATTTTTAAAAAAATATATTCGGTGCTTTCCATTTGGGGAGAAGAATCTAGCAAAGGGTGGCTGTTATTTTTAATTGGCTCTGCTTTATTTGGCAACTTTTCTGAGTTCGGGAGGGTAGGGAGAGAGACAGTAAAAAGGAGACAAGCCTATATTTTTGTTCCCCCCCCCCATTCAATTACCCCTTTCTCTGCTCCTCCTCGCCACAGGGAGTCAGTTAGAGTTAGGTGTGCTGTGAAGGGCTTTCTGTTACCCCCATACCATCTATGGCTCCCCACCTTGGGACTGGAGCAATCTTGCTTCCCAATTGCCCTGAACTTGCTTTACCCAAACTGCGAGCTGAGCAGGAGCAGAAAAGGAGAGACTATTGCAACCATAAGTTATCTGTGAGCCCCTGGAGCTCCCTTGTCCACAGGCCGGAGTTGATAAATGGTTGCAATTGGGTTGCATGTGAATTGGAGTGTGCTGGATGTTTGCGTCTCTAAGTGCAGACCCATGTTTGCAGTGTGTGTGTGGGGGCAAGATATCTACAGACACACATGCCTGCTGCTATGTGGCCAAGAGATGCAAGCTTGTGATTAAGGCGGGGTGTACCCGGACTGGACTGGAGAGCCAGGAGGTCTCTCAGCTGTGGTGGAACAGAAGCCGCTCTCCCCCAGCCCAACCCTTCTCTAACCTCCCCCCAGACTTGCCAAGCCCAGGACCCTTCAGGTCAACCACCTCTGGTTAGTCTGGTGATGCCTGTTGGGGGCGGGGGGAGACTCTCTAGCCATGCTGGGCTTTGACCTGAGTCCCAACCAGTGGGGACCCAAGTGCAGAAGGAGTGAGAGAGAACCTGAGGCAGCCAAAGCTTTGGAAATGCTGAAAAGCCTGGTACGTGTTTGGCTCCACTCTGTCCAAGTAACCCTCACCAGAGGGTGTCAAGAGCAACCCCTGGCCCATCTCTGGGACCCTTTCTGGGAACTTGAAGGCCCAGGTCCCCTCTCTGCAAAGCAAGATGGGGAGTGGAGGCCAGGGGTACCTTCTCTTGGAAGGAGAACGTGGGGGCCTTCACCCCCCCTTCCTTTCTTTGATTCTATCGCTGCTTCTCTTTCAGCCAACCCCTCCGCCAACTGGCTGCACGCTCGCTCTTCCCGGAAAAAGCGCTGTCCCTACACCAAGTACCAGACGCTGGAGCTAGAGAAGGAGTTTCTGTTCAATATGTACCTCACCAGGGACCGTAGGCACGAAGTGGCCAGACTCCTCAATCTGAGTGAGAGACAAGTCAAAATCTGGTTTCAGAACCGGCGGATGAAAATGAAGAAAATGAATAAGGAACAGGGCAAAGAGTGAAGACCCCCCCAGCCCTCCCCGCCCCTTCCCCATCTCACGCGTATTTATAAGTGATGGCGACAGGGCCAGTGCTGTCTGGGATGTATTCAAGTGAATGGGGAAGGGAGTCTTTCTCCTCCAAGTCCTTTTCCGCATCTAAAGCATCTCCTTTCCTTTGCCCTTAACCTGTCCTTCTCTTCTCCTTGAGCCTCAGAAGGAAGTTTTGTTGATTTAGAAGGTAGACATGTAGTTGGCTTCTAACAAGGCGATGGGCCACAAGGAGAGAGAGACCCTAGTTGAGCCCCTAGCAACCCCCCTTAATTTTTCTGGGAAGCCCCAGCCCCTCACTTCCAGCCTACCTATTTCCACACCCTACCAGCACCTTTCCCAAAGTCACCCAGGGACACTCCAACTGCCTACAGCCCAACAGAAGCCCACACCCATAAAGCCTGGAGCCCACAGTAATAACGGGGAAAGCTCACAGCCAACACTCAAATGAAGTGACACCCCAAATGCGGACCATCACACCCCAAGTCTGGCAGAACAGTCCTCAGACCACCAGCACGCCCAGATTTTACCCTTGACACAAATACACATTAAGAAAATATCTAGAGACATTCCTGAATGAGGCTCTGTAGCCCAAAGGGCTCAGCATCACCATACCATCTCTATGGAATCCCCAACGGTACCCTCTCTGGACCCAAGGCCAAATGGGGGTAAGCTCAGCCCCCAAGCTGGTGGGGGAGAAGGGCCAAGGAAAGGCAGCAGTGGTCTTATGACGGTATCTTAAGAGTTATGAAGGTGTTCCACACACACACACACACACACACACACACATACACACACATTTTGTTGCAGGAAATGTTTAATTCTGCATGTTGTTTTCCTCTCCTTCCAACAAAAGGAGGTCAAATCGGGTCGTAAGCCTTGACAATGTCGTCTGTCTGTTCATCTGTGCCCCGCTTGACAGAGACTGTAGCTTCTCTTGCTCTCCGTCCACATCCTCCCCAGCTCTGAAATCAGCTCTGTTCGGCCAAATCCACCTTGCATCAGCGAGTCAAGCTGCTCCTTGTAGAAACACCCCCCCCATCCACCCTCCATCCCCTGCTAGCTCAACCCTACCAGAGGCAGGAAAGGCAGGTCGGGAGAGTCCTACTGAGAATTTATCGTGAGTCGATTCCCGAGGAGCTCCCTTCCGGGATAACTTGTGGAGGACCGGGAGGAGCAAAGGCTCCAGCCGGGGAGCCTGGCGCATTCCTCCCCGTCCTGCCAATGTCTCAACCCAAGCGGAGGAGCCCGGGACTCGGCCGCTGCCCGCCCCAGCGCAGAACGAGACCTGGCGCCAGGCTTTGCCTCCCGCCACTCGGGCCTGGCTGGCGGTCTGCTCGGCTGCTGCCCGTGCTTGTAGGGAACGCGGTCCCGCGTGCAAAGGAAAGAGGCCAAATCGCACCTAAGCGTTGGGCCGAAGCTTACTCTCTGTTTCCCTTCTTCCCCTTGCTCCCCCATCTGTCCAGTCCCCTTCAATTCCATGAACTCTTCTTGCTCCTGCTTCTCCCGACCCTGCAAGGGGGGACATTCCAGTAGAACTTTTTTTGCTTTGTCGGTGGCTGTCGTGAAATTGTGCTGTGTTTTGTGATTTCTTTGGGGGTGATCGTCTGGTCTGTTTTCAGTTGTCGCTTATATGGGAGGGTTGTGGGTGGGAAAGGGGAGGGCGAGGGGCCTAGAGCTCTGATTGTTTTGGAAGAAAAAAAAAACAAGAAAGAACAAAAAAAATATATATCACTCTAGAAAATAAATCTCTCCTTGTGTCTCATTCTGTGTTGGCTCTCCTCACCTGGCCAGAGGTAGAGATCCTAGTTCCAGGAGGGTAGCTGGGAAAAAAAAGAGAGACTTCTGTGTCCAAGAGACGTCTCCTTAGACCTTGCAAAGCAGGCTTCCTGGCGGAGCTGAGAACTGGTCTGGACCCAAGGTCCCAAGACCTCTGCTTAAAGTGAGCAAGAGCCTTCCAACAGGAGAGCTGGGAGACCCGAGTGGGGTGGAAGGAAAGATGAGGGGTTTGGAGAGGGGTCTGGGTCTGCAGTGAGCCATGAGATCTTCCTCGAAAGTGGCCTTGGAGACCTCCCTACCAACTCCAGAGCCAGAGGGAAGGCACGGCCTGCGCTGCTACTCCTGGAAGCGGTTCCTCTCAGCTGGCCGAGAACATCACCTTGGTTTGGCCACTTAAAAAGAGCATGCAAGGGGGGAAGGCACTAACTTCCTTCAGCCATTCCCTGTAGCTGGGCTACTGGGTGTAGAGAGAGGCCTTAGGAAAGCCAGGCTGTCCTTCCTTCCACTCAAAAGGAGTGACCCTCCGAGGGTTCCGGCCCCCACCCGGAGTTTGAGGCTCCAATTTGAGCCACGGGGTAGCAGCCTTGGTGTAAGGCGGGTGGAGTTCGGTAGAGGGAGAGGCCTGGGCAGGCAGCTCCCGTAGATAGGCAGGGACAGGAGAAGTGTCTCGGGAGAAAAAAAAAAAAATCACTCCCCAGTCGGACCCCAAAACTAAATTCGGTTTCCAGAGGCATCTTTCTGTCCGTATCAGACAGTGGTGTCCCCGCCAGAGCCTCTTAGGAAGACCGCTGCTCCCCGCGGCCTTGCCTGTGTGAGCCAGGCGCTGGGCTTGGGCTTCTGCCCGGCTGGCGGGCTGGCGCGGGGGAACCGGCCGCCCGCTGGAGCCTCCCGCCAGGCCCACCCCGGCGGCGCTGCCGCCCGCCGAGCCCCCGAGGGTTGGGGGAGAGGTGGGGACAAAGCGTGGCCCGAGTGAGAGGTGCCTGGAAGTGAAAAGGCCAGGCCTACCCCTCTCCAGCGAACGAAAGATACAATCGGACAGATAGCCAAAGGCAGGAGAAGGCGAAGCTCCTGGGTACGGCACTGGGTACGGTCCCGGGACCGCATCCTCCAAGGAGGGTTCCATTCGGGTTATAAAATGAATCTGGCTTTAGAGCTTGTGTAGACTAGGCTCCCTCCCCATCCTGGGCTCCCTGGAGCCAGCCGGCGCGGAGGGTGAGCCGAGCAGGCAAGCTTCCGCCGAGAGGAAAGGCAAAGGCGCGGCTGGAACCGGACGGAGAGCGGCGGGGCAGGGGGCGAGGCCTCCCGGGGAAGCCTCCGGCGGCGTCTGGGTCCCGAGCCGGGGGTGGCTTCTTTAAAGACAAACAAAGGCGAAGATGCGGAGGCTGGGAAGCCGGAGATGGGGAAATCTGTTGTCATAAAAGAGAGCGAGAGATTCAGAGAGGGAGACAGCGAGAGTGCGAGACGGAGAAGCCGGGAGAGGAATTCAATGCCGTGCGCGCAGCAATAAAAGAATATGACCGCTATAAAAGTTTATAGCGTATAAATTTCTGAAGGTTAAGAAACTAAACAGCAGCAAAGCAAACAGTGAGGGGAAACTTTCCGGAGCTGCGAGAGCCGCAGCTGGGCCTGGGCTCTGGGGCTGGCGGGCGAATGGGTGGGCCAAGCTCCGGGGCCCCCACCCTCACTCGCCCAGGCCGCGGGGCTGGGGGTTTCCGGGCGCCCCAGGGGGCAAAGAGGGGAGAAGAGGGACAGGGGAGGGGAGAACACTTTGTTGTCACACATGCTTCAGAGAACGCAATTCGGACTCTCGTCTTTGTTCTTCACACCCCCTCCAGAATCGGGCGTCATAAACGAGAAGCCCCCTGAGCGCACACACACACACACACACACACACACACACACACACACACACACACA
>NW_024424897.1:23778047-23779299 GCF_017311325.1 Ursus maritimus | reverse complement strand
AAAAAAAAAAAAATCACTCCCCAGTCGGACCCCAAAACTAAATTCGGTTTCCAGAGGCATCTTTCTGTCCGTATCAGACAGTGGTGTCCCCGCCAGAGCCTCTTAGGAAGACCGCTGCTCCCCGCGGCCTTGCCTGTGTGAGCCAGGCGCTGGGCTTGGGCTTCTGCCCGGCTGGCGGGCTGGCGCGGGGGAACCGGCCGCCCGCTGGAGCCTCCCGCCAGGCCCACCCCGGCGGCGCTGCCGCCCGCCGAGCCCCCGAGGGTTGGGGGAGAGGTGGGGACAAAGCGTGGCCCGAGTGAGAGGTGCCTGGAAGTGAAAAGGCCAGGCCTACCCCTCTCCAGCGAACGAAAGATACAATCGGACAGATAGCCAAAGGCAGGAGAAGGCGAAGCTCCTGGGTACGGCACTGGGTACGGTCCCGGGACCGCATCCTCCAAGGAGGGTTCCATTCGGGTTATAAAATGAATCTGGCTTTAGAGCTTGTGTAGACTAGGCTCCCTCCCCATCCTGGGCTCCCTGGAGCCAGCCGGCGCGGAGGGTGAGCCGAGCAGGCAAGCTTCCGCCGAGAGGAAAGGCAAAGGCGCGGCTGGAACCGGACGGAGAGCGGCGGGGCAGGGGGCGAGGCCTCCCGGGGAAGCCTCCGGCGGCGTCGGCGGCGTCTGGGTCCCGAGCCGGGGGTGGCTTCTTTAAAGACAAACAAAGGCGAAGATGCGGAGGCTGGGAAGCCGGAGATGGGGAAATCTGTTGTCATAAAAGAGAGCGAGAGATTCAGAGAGGGAGACAGCGAGAGTGCGAGACGGAGAAGCCGGGAGAGGAATTCAATGCCGTGCGCGCAGCAATAAAAGAATATGACCGCTATAAAAGTTTATAGCGTATAAATTTCTGAAGGTTAAGAAACTAAACAGCAGCAAAGCAAACAGTGAGGGGAAACTTTCCGGAGCTGCGAGAGCCGCAGCTGGGCCTGGGCTCTGGGGCTGGCGGGCGAATGGGTGGGCCAAGCTCCGGGGCCCCCACCCTCACTCGCCCAGGCCGCGGGGCTGGGGGTTTCCGGGCGCCCCAGGGGGCAAAGAGGGGAGAAGAGGGACAGGGGAGGGGAGAACACTTTGTTGTCACACATGCTTCAGAGAACGCAATTCGGACTCTCGTCTTTGTTCTTCACACCCCCTCCAGAATCGGGCGTCATAAACGAGAAGCCCCCTGAGCGCACACACACACACACACACACACACACACACACACACACACACACACA
>NW_024424897.1:23776794-23778037 GCF_017311325.1 Ursus maritimus | reverse complement strand
AAAAAAAAAAAAATCACTCCCCAGTCGGACCCCAAAACTAAATTCGGTTTCCAGAGGCATCTTTCTGTCCGTATCAGACAGTGGTGTCCCCGCCAGAGCCTCTTAGGAAGACCGCTGCTCCCCGCGGCCTTGCCTGTGTGAGCCAGGCGCTGGGCTTGGGCTTCTGCCCGGCTGGCGGGCTGGCGCGGGGGAACCGGCCGCCCGCTGGAGCCTCCCGCCAGGCCCACCCCGGCGGCGCTGCCGCCCGCCGAGCCCCCGAGGGTTGGGGGAGAGGTGGGGACAAAGCGTGGCCCGAGTGAGAGGTGCCTGGAAGTGAAAAGGCCAGGCCTACCCCTCTCCAGCGAACGAAAGATACAATCGGACAGATAGCCAAAGGCAGGAGAAGGCGAAGCTCCTGGGTACGGCACTGGGTACGGTCCCGGGACCGCATCCTCCAAGGAGGGTTCCATTCGGGTTATAAAATGAATCTGGCTTTAGAGCTTGTGTAGACTAGGCTCCCTCCCCATCCTGGGCTCCCTGGAGCCAGCCGGCGCGGAGGGTGAGCCGAGCAGGCAAGCTTCCGCCGAGAGGAAAGGCAAAGGCGCGGCTGGAACCGGACGGAGAGCGGCGGGGCAGGGGGCGAGGCCTCCCGGGGAAGCCTCCGGCGGCGTCTGGGTCCCGAGCCGGGGGTGGCTTCTTTAAAGACAAACAAAGGCGAAGATGCGGAGGCTGGGAAGCCGGAGATGGGGAAATCTGTTGTCATAAAAGAGAGCGAGAGATTCAGAGAGGGAGACAGCGAGAGTGCGAGACGGAGAAGCCGGGAGAGGAATTCAATGCCGTGCGCGCAGCAATAAAAGAATATGACCGCTATAAAAGTTTATAGCGTATAAATTTCTGAAGGTTAAGAAACTAAACAGCAGCAAAGCAAACAGTGAGGGGAAACTTTCCGGAGCTGCGAGAGCCGCAGCTGGGCCTGGGCTCTGGGGCTGGCGGGCGAATGGGTGGGCCAAGCTCCGGGGCCCCCACCCTCACTCGCCCAGGCCGCGGGGCTGGGGGTTTCCGGGCGCCCCAGGGGGCAAAGAGGGGAGAAGAGGGACAGGGGAGGGGAGAACACTTTGTTGTCACACATGCTTCAGAGAACGCAATTCGGACTCTCGTCTTTGTTCTTCACACCCCCTCCAGAATCGGGCGTCATAAACGAGAAGCCCCCTGAGCGCACACACACACACACACACACACACACACACACACACACACACACACA
>NW_024424897.1:23767467-23776784 GCF_017311325.1 Ursus maritimus | reverse complement strand
TTATTTTGCCCATTTTCCTATTCTTCTTCTTCTTCTTCCCCGTTTTCATGCATTTGTTGCCCTACCGACCACAGAAACGGTGAGAAGCACTGAGACCTCCTCCTGAGGGAAATTCAGAAAATTGACCATTTGAGGGGAGGGGGGCAATACGCTATATCTGAAATCTATAAAATTGGGGAAACGGCCATAATGAACCCTATATTTTTATTACGCGCAAATTATTCATGACTTTTGGTAGCGCTCAGTTCACAGATTCAGGGCCGACCAAGGTGCGAGGTGCCTCCGCGAGAGTCCGCAGCCGCCGCACCGGGGATTTTCGCGTGGAGCAAGGGTGCCATCTAGCGGTCGTCCTGAGAAAAGGCGCCGCCGCCGCCTCCGGCTCGGCCGGTTTCTTCGGAGAGCCAGCCACCAAGGCGACATGCGGGAGAAACTTTCATTATTAGCAGAAAAGGGGCAGGGAAACGAGAGCAGGCGAGAGAAAAGGCATCGGAAATCAGGAAATGGCTCATGAAATTGTGCATATAAGCTAAAAAAAAAAAAAAAGGCAAGGGGGTTAGAGAGAGAAAAAAAGAAACCATAAGCTTTTTTCCTCTCCTACTTACCCCTGCCCCCCCCCCCGCCCCTAATTTCTGGCGGACACCGCCAGGCAGTGCGCCGTTTATGGCCCGTAAAAGGGGGAAGCCGAGCACTTTTCAAACCCAACACGATTGTTTCAAATTCTGAGAAGAAACAATTGGGCTTTTTTGGGGGGGGGGAGGCCTGGGAGGGTAGGAGGCGGCTGTAAAAGGATCAAGAGGCTGCCCGCGCCCAGACGTCTGGCCCCGCCGGACCGTGTGTGTGTGTGTGTGTGTGTGTGTGTGTGTGTGTGTGTGTGTGTGTGTGTGTGCGCTCAGGGGGCTTCTCGTTTATGACGCCCGATTCTGGAGGGGGTGTGAAGAACAAAGACGAGAGTCCGAATTGCGTTCTCTGAAGCATGTGTGACAACAAAGTGTTCTCCCCTCCCCTGTCCCTCTTCTCCCCTCTTTGCCCCCTGGGGCGCCCGGAAACCCCAGCCCCGCGGCCTGGGCGAGTGAGGAGTGGGGGCCCAGGCTTGGCCCACCCATTCGCCCGCCAGCCCCAGAGCCCAGGCCCAGCTGCGGCTCTCGCAGCTCCGGAAAGTTTCCCCACTGTTTGCTTTGCTGCTGTTTAGTTTCTTAACCTTCAGAATTATACGCTATAAACTTTATAGCGGTCATATTCTTTTATTGCTGCGCGCACGGCATTGAATTCCTCTCCGGCTTCTCCGTCTCGCACTCTCGCTGTCTCCCTCTCTGAATCTCTCGCTCTCTTTTATGACAACAGATTTCCCCATCTCCGGCTTCCCAGCCTCCGCATCTTCGCCTTTGTTTGTCTTTAAAGAAGCCACCCCGGCTCGGGACGAACGCCGCCGGAGGCTTCCCGGGAGAGCCTCGCCCCTGCCCCGCCGCTCTCCGTCCGGTTCCAGCCGCGCCTTTGCCTTTCCTCCGGCGGAAGCTTGCCTGCTCGGCTCACCTCCTCGCGCCGGCTGGCTCCAGGGAGCCCAGGATGGGGAGGGCCTAGTCTACACAAGCTCTAAAGCCAGATTCATTTTATAACCCGAATGGAACCCTCCTTGGAGGATGCGGTCCCAGGACCGTACCCAGTGCCGTACCCAGGGCTTCGCCTTCTCCTGCCTTTGGCTATCTGTCCGATTTATCTTTCGTTCGCTGGAGAGGGTAGGCCTGGCCTTTTCACTTCCAGGCACCTCTCACTCGGGCCACGCTTTGTCCCCACCTCTCCCCAACCCTCGGGGGCTCGGCGGGCGGCAGCGCCGCCGAGGTGGGCCTGGCGGGAGAGGCTCCAGCGGGCGGCCGGTTCCCCGCGCCAGCCCGCCAGCCGGAGCAAGCCAAGCCCAGCGCCTGGCTCACACAGGCAAGGCCGCGGGGAGCAGGGTCTTCCTAAGAGCTCTGGCGGGGACACCACTGTCTGATACGGACAGAAAGATGCCTCTGAAACCGAATTTAGTTTTGGGGTCCGACTGGGGAGTGATTTTTTTTTTTTTTTCTCCGAGACACTTCTCTGTCCCTGCCTATCTCACGGGGCTGCCTGCCCAGGCCTCCCTCTACCCAGTCCACCCGCCTTACACCAAGGCTGCTACCCCGTGGCTCAAATTGGAGCCTCAAACTCCGGAGTGGGGGCCGGAACCCTCGGAGGTCACTCCTTTTGAGTGGAAGGAAGGACAGCCTGGCTTTCCTAAGGCCTCTCTCTACACCCAGTAGCCCAGCTACAGGGAATGGCTGAAGGAAGTTAGTGCCTTCCCCCTTGCATGCTCTTTTTAAGTGGCCAAACCAAGGTGATGTTCTCGGCCAGCTGAGAGGAACCGCTTCCAGGAGTAGCAGCGCAGGCCGTGCCTTCCCTCTGGCTCTGGAGTTGGTAGGGAGGTCTCCAAGGCCACTTTCGAGGAAGATCTCATGGCTCACTGCAGACCCAGACCCCTCTCAAACCCCTCATCTTTCCTTCCACCCCACTCGGTCTCCCAGCTCTCCTGTTGGAAGGCTCTTGCTCACTTTAAGCAGAGGTCTTGGGACCTTGGGTCCAGACCAGTTCTCAGCTCCGCCAAGGAAGCCTGCTTTGCAAGGTCTAAGGGAGCGTCTCTTGGACACAGAAGTCTCTCTCTTTCCCAGCTACCCTCCTGGAACTAGGATCTCTACCTCTGGCCAGGTGAGGAGACCAACACAGAATGAGACACAAGGAGAGATTTATTTTCTAGAGTGATATATATTTTTTTTTTGTTCTTTCTTGTTTTTCTTCCAAAACAATCAGAGCTCTAGGCCCCTCGCCCTCCCCTTTCCCACCCCACAACCCTCCCATATGCGACAACTGAAAACAGACCAGCAGATCACCCCCAAAGAAATCACAAAACACAGCACAATTTCACGACAGCCACCGACAAAGCAAAAAAAAGTTCTACTGGAATGTCCCCCCTTGCAGGGTCAGGGAGAAGCAGGAGCAAGAAGAGTTCATGGAATTGAAGGGGACTGGACGGAGATGGGGAGCAAGGGAAGAAGAAGGAAACAGGAGTAAGCTTGCCCAAGCGCTTGGTGCGATTTGGCCTCTTTCCTTTGCACGCGGGACCGCGCGTTCCCTGGCACGGGCAGCAGCCGAGCAGGCCGCCAGCCAGCCGAGTGGCGGGAGGCAAAGCCTGGCGCCAGGTCTCGTTCTGCGCTGGGGCGGGCAGGCGCCGAGTCCCGGGCTCCTCCGCTTGGTTGAGACATTGGCAGGAGCGGGGGGAGAATGCCAGGCTCCCGGCTGGAGCCTTTGCTCCTCCCGGTCCTCCACAAGTTATCCCGGAAGGGAAGCTCCTGAAGTCGACTCACGATAAATTCTCAGTAGGACTCTCCCGACCTGCCTTTCCCTGCCTCTGGTAGGGTTGAGCTAGCAGGGATGGAGGGTGGATGGGGGGATGTTTCTACAAGGGAGCAGCTTGACTCGCTGATGCAAGGTGGTTTGGCCGAACAGAGCTGATTTCAGAGCTGGGGAGGATGTGGACGGAGAGCAGAGAAGCTACAGTCTCTGTCAAGCGGGGCACAGATGAACAGACAGAGCGACATTGTCAAGGCTTACGACCCGATTTGACCTCCTTTTTGTTGGAAGGAGAGGAAAACAACATGCAGAATTAAACATTTCCTGCAACAAAATGTGTGTGTATGTGTGTGTGTGTGTGTGTGTGTGTGTGTGGAACACCTTCATAACTCTTAAGATACCGTCATAAGACCACTGCTGCCTTTCCTTGGCCCTTCTCCCCCACCAGCTTGGGGGCTGAGCTTACCTTTGGCCTTGGGTCCAGAGAGGGTACCGTTGGGGATTCCATAGAGATGGTATGGTGATGCTGAGCCCTTTGGGCTACAGATTCATTAAACCGGCCGAGCCGGAGGCGGCGGCGGCGCCTTTTCTCAGGACGACCGCTAGATGGCACCCTTGCTCCACGCGAAAATCCCCGGTGCGGCGGCTGCGGACTCTCGCGGAGGCACCTCGCACCTTGGTCGGCCCTGAATCTGTGAACTGAGCGCTACCAAAAGTCATGAATAATTTGCGCGTAATAAAAATATAGGGTTCATTATGGCCGTTTCCCCAATTTTATAGATTTCAGATATAGCGTATTGCCCCCCTCCCCTCAAATGGTCAATTTTCTGAATTTCCCTCAGGAGGAGGTCTCAGTGCTTCTCACCGTTTCTGTGGTCGGTAGGGCAACAAATGCATGAAAACGGGGAAGAAGAAGAAGAAGAATAGGAAAATGGGCAAAATAAAAGAGGAGAAGTGGTTCGGAAAAATGAGATTTTCTGGGAGGGGGGCTAGAGGAATGTCTGCGGATGCGGATGCAGGTCAGGTGAAAGGGGCGAGCGGGTAGAAGAAGGTCGGATGGAGAGGGAACTGCCCCGAAACGGGATCAGCAGCAGAGGGAACCGGGTGAGCCAGCCCGGGGTGTGGGGGTATAATTTGGGGGCGGATGGAATGGATCCCCGGCTTCGGTGGGGATTCGGAGGTGCCCACGGCCGGCGGGGCTGGTCAGCACCGACAGAGGCTGCAGAGCCTTTGTACGTGTCTGGGGCTGGGCGCGCGCCGGGTGACCCAGGCGCGGGGCAGGGGCTCCCCAGAACGGCGGGCGAGGCGTGGGGAGGTCTCGTATGTTTTCTCGGTTGTTCTGCGCGCCCCAAGTTGGGCAAGCCAAAAAAAAAAGTGTGCGTTTTCCGGATGGATGTGGGGGCAGGCACGGCGGCAGGAAGCAGGAGCTCGGTTCTCTCCACGTTCCGTGGTTTCCAGGTGAGAGCTCGGGCTCCGTGCGCCGCGGCCCCGGCAAACCTAGGGGACAAGGGTCCTTTGGCAATTTAGCAGCTGGAGGCCTGGACTCGGGCAATTGTCAGCCCATAACCCTTTTAATTCTAAATCTCCCATTTCCTCCCAGCCCAGCCTGATCCGTATCCCCCGTCCGGACAAACCTGCCTGAAACACACACACCCCTCCTTAAAATTAGCCCCGCCGCGGTCTCTCTTCTCTTCCCCCAGGACCTGGTGCAAAGAGGCAAGCGGAGTTTCTTCTCAACTTGAGTTTCTCTAATAAATCTGCGCTCCGTTGGGTGTTTATAAATTATCTCCCCGCTCTTTCTTGTTTTTTCTTATAATAGAAACATTTTCCTTCCATCAGGAATTTCTGGCACAGTGTAGGGATGATTTAGAACAAGCCATTGAATTTCTACCTCACCGGTGAGTCCTCAAATCATGACCATAAAATCCCCCGCACTTGATAAAAATGTTCTCTTCGGCAACAACTTAACTCTGCTTTCCGCTGCCTCACCGCCCCCTCAGCCTCGCACTGAAAATCCAAGACCCTGGTTCTCTCCCCTCCTCTTCTCCGTTCTCTTCCTCCCTTTCAGCCCCTCTCCCATTCTCCCGATTCACTTTTGAAGGTCTAAGGGACTCTACTGGGAACTTCCCCTTGGAAAAAGCTGACGGGTTCATTTTTACAAAGGTTGGGGTACGTGGGATCCCCCCCAAAGCCCCTTTCCAAAGTGAACCACTCTCTGGTGAATAAACAATGGCTTGAATGTATTTAGGGAGCCTCTACCTTTGTTACTAGAAATTTTCCTTCTTTTTCCCTCTTTCCCTCCCTTCTTTCTTTCCTTTCCTTGGCCAGTGAGCCGATTCAGGAGGCCATGGGACCCTGAGCCTGGGGCCTTCGAAAACCTGGCCGCCCCCCTCAGTAGGCCCGGTAGGCTGGGGAAGGCAAAGGCAGGAGAGGGTGGTACCCAGTCAGCTGGGCCTTGTAGGCTGTGCCTCAGCCCCAGGTCCTCAGGGCTGGAGAGGGAGTTGGGTTTAACTACAGGCTCCCCCAGGGGGGAGGAGAGAAAATGGGGGAACTCCGTGGCCTTGCTGGATCCCAATCCCCTAGACCCCAAGGTCAGTTTAGGTAGTGATGATGGCTCAAAGGACGCTGAAAGCTACAAGGTGCCCCTGCCCCATACCTACACTCTGCAGCCTCTACCTAGAGCAGAGGAGAGGACAGGACGGCAAGCCTCAAGACCAAGCACCTGGGCCTCAGTGTCCAGCAGCGGCCTCCTCAGCCCTTCCCTCCCCTTGATGTGATGGGCTCGGTGGTGCCCTCTCACCCTAGGGTGCCACAGAAGGTGTGGAGAGCTGGCCTGGAATGTGGGGGGCCAGTTGAGCTTGGTTAATAGGTCCCAAGGCCTGGGTGCAGGAGTGGGACACCCCAGCTGAGCGTCATCCTGCCAGTGGCACCAGGCCCCTCTCCCATCACACAAAGTTGGTTCCCCGAAGCGCTGACTGGAGACCCTCCTCTCCATCCCAGCACTTCTCTGCAGGCCAAGGAGGTTGTACAAAATTGTGGGTTTGGTGGTCGCAGGGTGAACTTCGCTCCCTGCTTCCCCACTGCCCATTAACCAGAAAGTTTCTTTCCCCCCTCCTGGTACTCCTCATGCCCTGCGGGACCCCTTCTCCAAAGAAAATCCTTCCTTGTTTGTTTAATGAGGGAAAGTTGGTGAGTGGCCTGGGTGGGGCAGAGAGGAGGTGGTTTGGGGGCTGGGGGGGGGGTAGGGGCAGGTGCTGGCCACAGCTGAAGGAGGTGAAAATCTCAGAAAAGTCACCGTTTGCGCCGAAAAAACCCATAATCGTTCTCATTTCGGCTTCGTCACCCCCACCGCGCTGCAGTCGGGCGGCGGGGCGTTCGAAGCTGCAGTTTTATAGCTGTAGAGGAAAGAACTCGTAAAATGCTAACAGCTTTTATGCGCTGCGGCATAAACAACAACAGACTCCGGCTTTATTGCGTTTTATAGTTTGTTAAAGAGTTTACAGCCGTTTTTGGGGGGCCGGTTACCCAGCCAATTCTCTCCACACGATAGTTAAACCTTTATCAATAATAAGGAAATTGATCATTAAAGCCTTAAATATGACTACCTCGTTTGTTTGAAAATATGTTTAGGAGAGGAAGCTGTATGATTTGATAACTTGTATTAAAATACCAATTACATTTATAGGACCTTTTAAAACTCGGCGCAATTAAACCGTGTTCTTTTACATTTTTCCGAAGCGACCCTGACATTTAAAAAGACTCCAACTGCCTCGTTAAAATCGCGAAATTAACAGCGTGCCTACGCCTGGCGCGCTGTGTATGTGTGTGTGCGTGTTTTTTTCCGTGACTCCCCCACATCAGTCTTTGGGGGTGGTCTGCGAAGGTATTTGATTTGTTGTGAGGCGAGAGATATCTCATTAATGTAGGTAGTTAAACAGATTTAATCCGTATTCATTCTCTCTCTCACCCCCTCTCCCTCTCCCCCTCTCTCCCCCTCTCCCCCTCGCTCTCCCTGGGTGTTTTTTTTTCTTCCCCTCCTTTTTTTTTTTTTTTCCGCTCTCTCCTCACTCCCTGGCGCTCTCTCGCTCTAGCTCTCTCTCTCGCTCGCTCTCTCTCGCTCGCACCCTCGCTCTGCGTTCTGTCCGGGAGGAGTACGGAGAAGCCAATAGGATGCGGGGTTTCTAATGGATGCAAATGATCATGAAAAGACAGTGCAAAATATGAAACAACTCATTTGCAGGGAAGTAAATCACCGAAAACTGTTTATGAACTGGCATCCCTTCTTCGAAATGTAAAGCGAGGACCTCTTTAAGTGGCGGTATATTTTTGTTTGGGGGGTGGGGGGTGGGGGGAGGGCGAGCGAGCCGCGGCTGCCATGCAAGCTTAGACTTTTGGAGGCTTCGCTGTCCTTTTCTATTCCTGGAAATCACAAAAAGTGTGGCGGCTTCGAGATCTTCTTCGCCTTTTCTTTCTTTTCTTTTTTTCCCCCTCCTCCCTTTCCCTCTCCTTTCCTGGCGAGGGTGACTAGGAGCCGGCGAATCCGCGTTTTTTTCTCTCTCTCTCCCTCCCTTTCCCCCTCCCCACCCCCTCCCCAACAGCCCCCAACTACAGCCGCCGCCGCCGCCGCCGCCTCAAAATTCAATAAAATGAGCTCTTATTTCGTCAACTCACTGTTCTCCAAATACAAAACCGGGGAGTCCCTGCGCCCCAATTATTATGACTGCGGCTTCGCCCAGGACCTGGGCGGCCGACCCACCGTGGTGTACGGTCCCAGCAGCGGCGGCAGCTTCCAGCACCCGTCGCAAATCCAGGAGTTCTACCACGGGCCGTCGTCGCTGTCCACCGCTCCCTACCAGCAGAACCCGTGCGCCGTGGCGTGCCACGGGGACCCGGGCAACTTCTACGGCTACGACCCGTTGCAGCGGCAGAGCCTGTTCGGTGCGCAGGATCCAGACCTGGTGCAGTACGCCGACTGCAAGCTCGCCGCCGCCAGCGGCCTGGGCGAGGAGGCCGAGGGTTCAGAGCAGAGTCCGTCGCCCACACAGCTCTTCCCCTGGATGCGCCCGCAAGGTGAGCTCGCGTCGGGGCCGGCCGGGGCGGAGGGGAGACCGGAGGGCCCGAGGCCGGGCAGGGGGCCGGGCAGGCCGGGAGCATTTCCTCCAGCTCCTGGAAGACGTCCCTGCTCCGTTCCGATCGCCTCCCACTTCTTTCCTCTTTCCTCCCTCCTTCCCTCCCTCCCTCCCTTCCTCCCTCTCTTCCTTCCTTCTTTCCTTCCTTCCTTCCTCCCTTCCTTCCTTCTTTCCTTCCTTCCCTCCCTTCTTCCTCCCTCCCTCCCTCCCTCCCTCCCTCCCTTCCTTCCTTCCTTCCTATCTTTTTTGTTTCCCTTGAAGGGGGGTCGCTAAGAGACATTTCCTGAATCCATAAACCCCTCACCCTGCCTTAGTTTTCTTCTTCTCATCCTTTTTTCCCTCTTTTACTGTTTTATGGGGGTAGTGGAGAGAGGGTGGTGGGAGTGGGGGCGCTCAACTTTTGCACTTCTCAATTGCTTTATAGTTTAATTACCCTGAAGAAACTTTTCTTCTGGGGCAGAGGCTCTGGGGGCTTTTCAAGGTGGGTCCATTCGTCCCCATCCCGTCTTTTTTTATTCTTATTTCCCCCCTCCTTCACATCCTTCCTTCTAAAGTTTATGGCACTTTTAATAGATTTGAACCACCCTCACCCAACTCTCTGGTGCTGGTTACCAGAGGAGGGGGCTCCCCCTTTCTGGCTCCCTTAGATTCAGTGGTGTCTGGTCCCTCTCACTACCCCCCCACACCGCTGACCGCGGCCTCCCAGCGCCCCCGCCCCTGCACGGGGTAGAAGGTTCCCTGCCCTTATTATACTGGTCTCCTAGGCTGGTTCACGAATCTTCCAACCTTCTCCTTCTCTGCCCCCTCCCCCACCTTCCCTTCCCCCCG
>NW_024424897.1:23751682-23767457 GCF_017311325.1 Ursus maritimus | reverse complement strand
CCCCCCCCCCCGCCCCGGTCTCGCCTTTTCCCCCATTCCCAGCAGCCGCCGGACGCAGGCGAGGCCGACAGACCTACAGCCGCTACCAGACCCTGGAGCTGGAGAAGGAGTTCCTATTTAATCCCTATCTGACTCGCAAGCGGCGGATCGAGGTATCGCATGCGCTGGGACTGACAGAGAGACAGGTCAAAATCTGGTTCCAGAACCGGAGGATGAAGTGGAAAAAAGAGAACAACAAAGACAAGTTCCCCAGTAGCAAATGCGAGCAGGAGGAGCTAGAGAAACAGAAGCTGGAGCGGGCCCCGGAGGCGGCGGACGAGGGCGACGCGCAGAAGGGCGACAAGAAGTAGGCTCCAGCTGGGACTGCCAGGGCCGCGGCCGCCCTCCGTCCGTGGGTCCCCCGACCACGCCACCGCCGTCGCCCGCCCCCGCCCGAGAGAGCTCTGGCCCCGCGAGCGGGGCCCGGAGCCCGGCCTCCCGCTGCAGCGTCCCCCGCCGCGCCAGTCCCCGCTAGTGGTAGTATCTCGTAATAGCTTCTGTGTGTGAGCTGCCGTGGATCTCCTTCCCTTCTCTTGGGGGCCGGGGGGGAAAGAAAAGGATTTTAAGCAAGGACTCCCTCGCCCTGCGAGGGTGAGCGGCTGCGGCCTGGCTGAGCCCCCCACGCCCCCGCCCCATGTAAAAAGCCTCCTTGTGCAATGGTCTTTTTTCCTTTGAACGTGCTTCTTTGTAATGACCGAGGTACCGATTTCTGCTAAGTTCTCCCAACAACATGAAACTGCCTATTCACGCCGTAATTCTTTCTGTCTCCCTCTCCTCTCTCTCTCTCTCTTCTCTCTCTCTCTCTCTCCGTCCTCATTTCTCCCTCCCAACCCCTCTCTCCCCGCTGCCCTCCCTAGCTCGCTGGCTTTCTCTCTTGCTTCTCTCTTTTCCTCCCCCCCCTTTGGTTTGGCAATTTCGTCTTAAGTGTTTCTCAAAAGAGGTTACTTTAGTTAGCATGCGCGCTGTGGGCAATTGTTAAAAGTGTTCTTAGGTTTACTGTGAAGAGAATGTATCCTGTATCCGTGAATTGCTTTATTGGGGGGTGGGAGGGCTAATTATATATTTTGTTGTTCCTCTATACTTTGTTCTGTTGTCTGCGCCTGAAAAGGGCGGAAGAGTTACAATAAAGTTTACAAGCGAGAACCCGAGACTGGCCCGGCCCGCGCTCCTCATTTGCCCCCGGCGCCTTGCAGAGCTGGGGGGAGTCGGTCACCGGGCTCCTGCGCCCGCCAGGCCAGGCAGCCCAAAGGAGGGGGCGGGGGCTGGAGGCAGGTGGTGCGAGTCCCTTGGCCCAGGGGCGCAGGGGTTGAGGGAGGCGGCTGCGCCTGATTGGAGGAGAGAGGGACGGGGGAGGGGAGCCCAGAGAAACCCCCTCCCTTCGCGTTCCGAGGCTGCCGGCGCGAGACCCAGGCGCCCAGGCCACGCTGGAGAGATGCGCCGGGGCTGGTGGCTGTATCCCCCACCACCTCCCCCTTTGTTTCTGTGGGCCCTGTCCTGTTTGTGCGTGGGGGGGGGGGAAGGGTGGATAAATGTGTAGTGCAGGGCCGCTGAACAAGCTTATATATTTATTTTTCTCGGATTGGTGGGTGGTGGTGGGGAGCAAGGGGAGAGGAGAGATGCTCTTCTCCGCCTCTCCCTCTCTACGACTTGCCCACCTTCGCCCAGCACCGAGGTCATGGCTCGCCGCCTTCCTTCTTCGCTGCCCCGGCTTCTCCGGTAGCCACGCTCGACTGAGGCATCCGCCTCCCGGAACCAGGAGAGCAGTATACCCAGGCCGCCCTCCTCCCTTCCTTTCTCTTCCCACCCACCCCACCCCCTTCCTTTTTTATTTTCAAACCTTTTTTTTTTTTTTAAGCCACCAGAAACCGCAGCATCCAACGCCCGTGGGCTGGATCCCGCGCCTGTAGGAGCACCCACGAAGCCTCACTCCATCCCTGCCTGTATGTCTGGGGGCACCGAGAGCGAGCCAGGAGGCCAGGCTCACCTCCGCTCCTCACCTCGGGAGAACCGGACCAAGTTCCCCCAAAGGCCCAGCCAGGCTGAATTGGCACAGATTAATAAAGATCTGACCTGCCCCCCCCCCACCCAGTTGCGGGCAATCTCTGCATTTGTTTCTCCTTGGGTAACCGGCTGGGGAGGTGGGGGGGGGGTGACAACACGGATCGCTCGGAGGTTATTTATTTTCCCTTCTACTCAATCCCTTCCTCCCCAAATCTCGCCTGCAAGCTGCCTCCAGCCCAAGGGGGTCGACAGCGGCCCTTGAGCCCCCAGCCCCAATCCACAGGGCTTGGCTTTCCCATTCATTATTGATCATATTTTATAAATCTAACGCCACACAATTTTTTCCACATTACCGGGAGCCGTGGGGAGGCTGCCCGGCCATTGGCGGAGGGGACGTCACGTGGGCGGGGTCACGTGGTCCGGAGAGGAAAAAGGGGGTCCTTTTTGGTGTAAATCTGGACTCTAATTCTGTAATATATCAAGGAATCTCGTAAAACCGACACTAAAACGTCCCTGCCTACAAATCATCCGGCCAAATTATGAGTTCATTGTATTATGCGAATGCTTTATTTTCTAAATATCCAGCCGCAAGTTCGGTTTTCGCTACCGGAGCCTTCCCTGAACAAACTTCTTGCGCGTTTGCTTCCAACCCCCAGCGCCCGGGCTATGGAGCGGGTTCGGGCGCTTCCTTCGCCGCCTCGATGCAGGGCTTGTACCCCGGCGGGGGGGGCATGGCGGGCCAGAGTGCAGCCGGCGTCTACGCGGCCGGCTACGGGCTCGAGCCGAGTTCCTTCAACATGCACTGCGCGCCCTTTGAGCAGAACCTCTCCGGGGTGTGTCCCGGCGACTCCGCCAAGGCGGCGGGCGCCAAGGAGCAGAGGGACTCGGACTTGGCGGCCGAGAGTAACTTCCGGATCTACCCCTGGATGCGAAGCTCAGGTAACGCCGCGCACCGAGCCATCCCGAGCCGCAGCGGCCCGGGCACGTTCCCCGGAAGGCGCCCCCTTCCCGGCCAAGTGCTCCTTTCCGCGTCCAGAGTGCTCCCGGTAGGAGGTCGGCCCTGGGGACGCGGCAGCCCTTCGGCCGCAACCCGGCGCGCCGCCCCCACCCCCATTTTTGCTCGGTGCTCTCAGGCTCCTTCTGCTCCCTTGGCGGATCTCTCTCCGCCGACGCCGTGGCGCTCCGAGCCCCCCGCCCGCCCCCCACCTTTCCTCCTGGCCTTTTAGCTTTAAATATTTATCAGCCGCGCCGGCACGGGCTGGAGACGAGGCCGTTTGTCTTGTGGAGGAAGGCTGGGGTTTGCAGAGAATAGCCATTAGGGTCTCCCCCCCTCCCTTCCCCCTTCCCCCGCCGGGGATCTCAGCTCTGGGTGTGTCCCCCAGCCCCAGCTTGGAGGTCTGGGGGAGGGGGCCCGCAGCTCAGAGCAATTCTCCCCTCCCCCTTCCTTCCCAGCCAACCCCGCTCCCCCATTATTCCCTTCTGGACAATTAGAGGTGGGCTCTAGAGACTTGGCGGGAGGAGGGGGTATGAGAAGAGATGAAGATCCAGCCAGGGACACAGAGCCAGAGAGGCAGGTGGAGAGAGGGGGGCTGAGGCCAAGAGAGATGAGGCTCCTGACCCCCCAGTGAACTTGGGAAGGGGGAAGCAGAACTAGAGAAAGGGTCAGAAGCCTCGCAGGAGTCCAGCTGGCTTCCTCAGGTGCCCTTCCACGGGCTCCTAAGTGCCCCCTGGAGAACTGGCCAGAACCAAGTTTGCAGGTATCATTCCAGAAGGGTGAATGTCCTCTTAGGGGACAGACTACGACTCTGTGAAGCCAAATCACGAGTTAGAGAGTGCAGGCCACTGAGCCAACTGCTGCAGGAGCCCCAAGAGACCCGGGGCTGTCTGGGTTCTCCTGACTAGCCTGAACCAGACATCTTTCTTCATGCTGCCCTGGACTCAGGGGCCAACCCCAAGGTTCAGAAGGTCCAAGACTTGTGGTCAGAGCCTCCCCAGTCCGGTTAGAAGAAGCCCAGCTCTTACGCCATCAGTATTGGTGGTCACGGTCCCCATTACCTGTTTCATAATTCAACTGCCTTTCCAGTTGATTTATCAAAGCCCAAATTTTTCTGCTCGTAAACATCTCAGCTTGGCTTTTATCTGACTTGAAATTAGGGCCCCTAGGCTCTCCTCCCATGTCTACTTCCCAGGAGGGCTGGCACCAGCACCTCCCCCAGTACAACCTCCCCCACAGCTCCTCAGGGTTTTGGCCTAACCTGGAAAGCTCTCCTCTGCCCTTCAGCCCCCGCTCCCCAGATACTTCATGTTCCATCCCAAACCAGGCTGCTCTCTCCCCTGTGCCTTCCTGGAGGCCCAGAGATAGATTTGGAAAACTGGGTTGTCTGGGCAGGTGGGCAGGCAGCCTGGCCCTGTGTGTTCCTGAGCCACTGACTGGAAAAGAGTCCTCAGAGGGCAGCTGCTCTCAGGCCAACTCCACGCTCCAAGGAAATCTGCAAATTCTCACCTCCTCCTCATTCCACAACAGGCTCTGTGTGTGTGTGTGTGAGAGAGAGAGAGAGAGAGAGAGAGAGAGAGAGAGAGACTGGGTCTGTGAGGCTCCTTTGTTTCCTTTTCTTTTTTGGGAAAAGCACTCAGGCCAGGCCTAGAGCCCCACTCCAGGGGCACTTGCATGGTTTCCATTGCCTCTTACCCTAAAGACCATCAGAGTCCGTATCCAAAAGGGGAATCTTAGGGTGTCTGGTCTCAGGGATGATGGGAAGATTAACCTTCCTTCATCCCACATAGACCCCTTAGGTGCAGGGCCTTCAAAAGCCAACTGGTTAAATCTTGGGTTCAGAAGCCCTAAGCTGGAAGACTTTCTGGTTGGCAAATGGGGATGTTTGCCTCAGGAGGCCTCTAGAAACGCCTGCACATTGAGGGAAGAGGGAAGGCACACGTTGGGGAATGGAAAGTAAGAATGTGGTTTAGTGGGGAAATGGGCTCTTCCACCCACGGACCCCAAACCTAAGGGTCTGAGAGGGAGACGCTCTCCTGGTTTTTCCCACACGCACTGATTATTCTCCTTTACATACTGTGCGCAGGGACTGACCGAAAGCGAGGCCGCCAAACCTACACCCGTTATCAGACCCTGGAGCTGGAGAAGGAGTTTCACTACAATCGCTACCTGACGCGGCGAAGGCGCATCGAGATCGCGCACGCGCTCTGTCTCACCGAAAGACAGATCAAGATCTGGTTCCAGAACCGGCGCATGAAATGGAAAAAGGAGAACAAGACCGCGGGTCCTGGGGCCACAGGCCAGGACAAGGCCGAGGTGGAGGAGGACGAGGAAGAGTGAGCGCCTGAGAAAGGGCAGAGGAAGAGAGCCAGAAAGGGAGAGAGGGTGAAGCCCAGCTCTGAGAACTGAACCAGGAAACTCAAATTAAGTAGGGAAGGGGAAAACTATTTAAATAGTGGAAAGCAGTTTGAAGTTTTTTAAGGAGAGACGGTGAAATTCTGGTTTCTTAACACTGAAAAAAAATACTACCTATAGAAAAGTCCAGCGGGTTTGTTTTGTACGATGTGGGAAGAACATTACCGACCTGTTCTGTAGCTTTTCTGCCTCCCCTTTTCTATGTCGCTATTGTAAGGTCTTTGTAAAATCTTGCTGTTTTGTAAGCCCCTTTCTTTGATGCTGTCTTTGTGGTCTGTGGGTCTGGACTAATGTGTGTGGTTCCCTGTCCTCCTGAGCCCCCCGCCTTCCCAGTAGCAGACTGAAGGGGCCTTAGGGAGCCCCATGGACCCACCGACTAGCTCAAGTGTCCCCTCTGTGCACCTGGCCTGCCTAATGCTCTTTTGCTCCCTCCAGCCCCTGTGATCCTCTTTATATTGTATGTGTACCTGAAGGATGGAGAAATAAAACAATTTAAAAATGAACAGATGACCTATTTTCTGTGTTTCCCTAAAGTGGGGGGGGGGCGCAGGGTTAGTCCTGCATCCCAGAGCCCCTTGGCTCCAACTTCTGCTGCTAGCCCTCTCTTTCTGTGCTGGGGTCTGCTCTTTTTCCTGGTGCACCTGGCTCTGGGGGCTGCCAACAAGTGAACCCCAACAGGACACACACACCTCCCTTTACCTTCTTTTACACATACTGGCATACGCAAATGCACAAATCACACACACTTACAGGCTGACATCACACATAAATAAATATATACATTGTCACAATACACACCCATATTCATATGTCCATAAATAAACACAGGGGCATTCACACATCCCAACTCTGCACTGGAACCCATGCGTTCACGTTCACACACACTCACAAGTAAACACACATTCACACTCACAGAGACATTTATACACACCAATGTACATTCACACACTGGCTTATAAACACAGATTCACATTTGCCCCCAAGTAAACACATCCATGAGCCCGCAGGCTCAGTCACACCCATTCACAAAGCAAAGCCCCCACCTCGCCGCCAACTCTGTCTTCATCCAGGCCCTCAAACCAGGCTGCGGCTTGGTGGCGCGGCCGGGGCACAAATACAGAGCTGAAATCCAACGTGTTAGGCCCCATACGGGAAGGAAAGGGAAGGTGACCACCCAAATCCACTCCCGCTTCTTGGGCGGCGTTGGGCAGAAGCCAGGCCGGCGAGCAGACGCTCCCCGCCAGCCCACAGAGGCCTCCAACCCCGGGGCGCTCCCGGCTTCCGCTCCCTCGGCGAGCATTTTCCGCAAGACCTATTCGGTTATTTTATTTCAACTTCTTTTACTTTCATTTATCTCATTCTAAATTAACACCGAGAGCCAAATAAAATTTGTAAATGGGGGAGGGAGGAGTGGATGACCCCTGAGAACGAGAGCCTGCGCGGCGCAAGTTTACCCGCCTCGTGTGGCCGCAGCCCGGCGTCCCGAGTCCGGCCCCGCCGGCCGCCGGAGCTCAGCCGCCTTCCTCCGCGCCTTGCTGCTCGCGGTCCGCGCTGCCGGCGACCTGGAATCTTCTCCCGAGTACAGAAAAAGAGAGAAAAAAGAGAAAACATTTTGGGGGGGATGTTATTTCGTTTCCTGCATTTGGGCTCTGGTGGCTCAATTCAAAATACAGGAATATTTCAGGGGACCTGGGAAACACGGGGTGAATTTTGTTTGGTAGTGGTGGTAGTTTTTTTTTTTTTTTTTTGCCCCTCCAAAACACCCCTTGATTGAGGAACATAAACCTGGAGGACGGAGCCTATGCTTCTAGACCTGTGGAGCTCGTTTTGAGAATTTATTCGATTATAAACCTTGAATTATTTAAATGCAAAGGACAGGTTTTGGGACAGAAAGGGGGAAGCAGGTTAAAATGGAAGCACGTTTTAGGAGAATCTCTTTCATTTGAATTTGTAGGTAAAACTCCCCGGAACCTGCAGTTTCCCCCATTAATGGCCGCAGAACCCCCTGGAGAGCTCATGGAGCTGTCATTGGGAACCTGGGCATGTGGGCATTTGGGCGGGAGAGGCAGGGATCCGGCCTCACCCTCTTCCAATTTCTGGGGTGCAGAGGCGAGAATCTGGTAGCTAGACTGTCCACCTTGGCCTCTCTCAGGGCGGCCTTTCTTCCCCAGGCAAAAACTAGGCCCTAGGGGATCTAGGGCCCCCACACCCACAATGCTACAAGCCTCACAGGTGGGGGTCCCGCCATCTAGAGGGCTGGGAACGAGGGGGACATTCAGAGGGGGGAGAGGGGGCATTGAAGCCTTCATTTTTTCCTGATGCAAGTGGTAATTTTGGATACCCGCTGTTACTCCCGACTCACCCCAAAACCGCCTTAGAATGGCCCCTGTGTGGAGGATTTGGGGTGAATTCTTACTAGAAGAGGGGGGCAGAGCTCCTGCGAGGACAGGGAGGTTCTGGAAAGAATCCCCTTCCCAGATGGACCCTTGTGGCTCCTCCGCCTGATTCCCTGCACCCCAAATCTCACCCCTTCTCAGATTGGGGTTTCCCCAAATAGCGAGAAGGAGAAGAAAAGAAGATGGCGACCGAGAAAAGGGTTGCTGGTGGAGCAGCCATGAAGAAATGCAATAAATTCCTTGTTGTTTTATGAAAATTTACAACTTTGTGATAGAAGTTTATGAGTGGTTGAATCCAGCGATTGGCCGGCGCCGGTCATGTGGCCGGGCGATCGTGAACATGAACTTTTTATCATTTCCCTGGTGGTTATAATGCAGCATTCTTTTGGACACCACACCTAGGTCGGAGCACTGTCGTCCTTCAGGGCTCCAGCCTCTTGATATTTTTATACTTCAGTATCAGCTCGATAAAGCAAAAGAGAGAGAGCAAGAGAGAGGGAGAGGAAAGGGGAGAGAGAGAGAGAGAGAGAGAGAGACAGAGAAGGAGGGGTGGGAATTACACAAAAGAGAGAACCAAAAATAATTTTAATTTCTAAGTTGATTTGCTTGCTGATCTGGGATTTTAGTCATCATGGAGGGTAAATGGACAATCTGCCCAGGACTGCAGCCTGATACCATTTTTCAAAGCCAGAACTTACTCCATTTTCTATGCAAATATCAGAAAAGCGAAACACCCTCTCTCCCAAGTCAGAGAAGGGGAAGCGACGGCTCTCAGGTTGGGACAATATTATCTGGAAGATGAAGAAGAAACAGAACGCTTTTCCCCCCTTCCTCCTCACCTCTTTCAATCGGAGGAAAGAAATCCTAAGGTCTACAAAGGTAAGGGATTCTACAATTCTCTTCTCGTTCTTTTGCACTGCTTTTGTCTGGGGTGGGGCTTAGGTTTGTCTCCCTCTCCCCCCCACCCCAAGACGGGGCTGAACCCCACCTCCGGGCGCTGCAGGGAGAGGCTTCCCAGGAAATTCGGTGGCCGAGAGAGAGGGGTGGCTGCTTCCTGGAGGGGGAGCCAAGGCAGGGAAGATGGGAGGAGGAACCGAAAGGGGCCACGGAGGCAAGCTCCAAGTCGCCTTTTCAAGCTGGGAGAAGAGGCTCAAGCGAGGGGGATGCGAAAGAGAGGATAGGGGTGTCTGGGCTTCAGGGCGCCCCAGAAGCCGGTTGCTACGGCCTCTGTGGGTGTGCGCCCCCTCCCCCTCCCACCTTCCCTCCCTCATTCCAGCCTCCCCCAGTTGCCCCCCGTGCAGTTCTCTTGCCCGGTGTGGGTATCGGCGGTTTCCGGGCGGCCCTGGCACAGGGGGCGGTGGTGCTGAGGGACGTCCTGGTCTCTGGAGGGCCTGGAATCTTCGTAGAGGCCCGCGAGGGCGAGGAGGTGGCGGCTAGAGGGACAGAGAAAGAACAATTCACAGAGAAATGCTCATTATCTCCCTTCGGAGATGTTTCTGAAATTAAAGGGCTGTGGGTGGAGGCACCCAGATCAAGGGAGACCCCCCTCCCCCCAGGAAGCCAGCCTGAGAATGCCCAGGTCTCTCGCCACTCCCGCAGGAGGGAGCTTCGCTCTGCAGGGAGACAGTTTTGTGGTTTTTTAATGCGGTAGGTTACAGCGTGTTGGTTTCTGTGTGATATTGCGTCTATTACTTGTGTTTTATGGGCATGGGCGTGTGGATTTCGGTGGAGAAAATTGCCATGTGTGTGTCTGAAGTGGAAACATTTCAAACTTTTCTGGATCCAAAGGTGTTGATTGTCGAGAAGCTCTTGAGTATGCTGTTGTGTTTTAAGCTTGTAAACAAAAACAAAAACAAAAAAGAGAGGGACAGAGGGAGAGAAGAAGAAAAGAAAAAGAGAACCCAATTAGGGAACCTGATGGTGTCCGGACTGGAAAGCTGCCTGGCTCTGAGCTCAGACAGCTAGTCCTGTCCCTCCGGCGCCTGATTTCATTCTCCAGCCAGGCCTCCTGGGGGTGAGGAGGGGGGAGAAGGACGTTGGGCGGAAGACCGAAATTCCTAAAGTGGCTGGTGGGGTGGAAGAAGGGGAAAGCCGGTCAGAACCTAAAAACAGAGTGAGAAGGCTTCTGGGGAAGCTGCCAGGGGAGAGATAAGCGGCTTTGGGCGGGGAGGGCAGCAGAGACTGATTTAGTTTGGTTTGCACAAATAGGTGATTGCTTTTCTCTTTTTAAAGACCAAATGTGAGCGTTCGGCCTCGGGCCTCTGGTTGCCCAGGGATTGCAGGGGATGGGGGTGGGTAGGGGGATATTAGCCCTCTCAAGCCTGGGCTGGGAAGAGAGGGATGCAGGCCACTTGTGGCGCGGGAAAGGGGGCCCTGCACGCGCAGGTCGATGCCCAGCAAGCAGGCCGGGATTGGGTGCCTGCAGGGACCCCTGGGCTGTGCCGCGAGAGAAGTTCTCGGCCAGCACCCACGGCACTCGGGGCCTATTCTCAAAGGAAAAATTCCCCAAACCCATCCAGACTAAAGGGCTTTTTCTCCTGTAGTCTTGGCGGGGTATAAATCATCCCTTAGACAGTTTGCTCTGACCCAAATTATGCGGTTTGCTGCCATCTACCGTCCGTTCGGAGACATGCGGCTTCGGCGCCGCAAGCCCGGCGACACCGCCTGAACCATGCACGACGCCTGGAGCCCCTGCTGCTCAGGTTCGGCGGGTTTCGGGGGACTTCGTCCCAGATTGTCGCTTTCCGCTGGATCTTGGTACCCGCTCGTCCGCGTGTGAATTAGAGAACAAGTGTGCCCTCCCCTTCGCCCGCCCCATTCCCAGCTCCAAACCCAGCGGCTGGCTGGGAAAGAGGATTTTTCTAGGTCATATTTAAAAAGGACTCATACTGCATCCCGCGGGCAGAGGGCCCTGAACCAAAGGGTTGGGGGATCCGAGTCGCGAGCCCTCACCCGCCTACCCCTCCAGGGCTCGAGAGGGGATCATCCGGGCCGCTCGGGAGATGCGAGGCCAAGGCTGTTCAAGGTTTATTTGGTTTTCTTTTCGGCCAAGGGAGGGGGCCAGCAGGGGAGGCGCCGGCCCCCGCAGTTCCACTCGGCTGTCAAAAGACAAACCCGGGTCTGTGTTCTCCGGGCTGGCTGGTGGGTCTTGCCAGTTGCTTGGCCCGGTGAGTCCGTGGTGAAGGAATTGAGCCGAAATTCTCTGGAAACTGTTGGTGTCTGCAAGTGAGTGTGGGTCCCCTCCCCCATTCTCGATCGTTTCAAGCGAAATCGACACACATACGCTTTGGGGAAAAATTGGGAGTGGGAGTGGGGATCGATCATTAAGGAACCAAACCATCGTGATTTCCGTTCCTGCCGGACCCCTCACACCCGCTTTACCCAACCGCTTTCCCAGAAGGGGGTGGCGAAGGCAGGGGTATGCGCCTCGGCTGCGGCGTTTGAATATTGGCCCCTGTCTCTCGGGTTACTGATTAGCTCGGGCTTTCAAGCCGCAGGAGGAAGCTCTGGCTGCTCCTTTCAAGGTGCTGTGGCCCCAGTTCCTGGGCAGGGGCTCCAGGAAATTGCCTGCGGTGCCAGGCAGGCCGAGGTGTTACTAGGGTCTGGCCCAGAGCTGGAGGAGCTGCCGAGGTCGAGGGGGCCCAGCCGTGCCGTGGGGCAAACCCAGCGGCTGCGGTCCCCGCATCTATGGCACCTCGAGTCTGGACCACAGGAGCTGCCCTTTCAGCTTTCCGGCAGCAAGAGTGACCTTCAGCGGCCAGAAGGCCAGGCCCAGTGCGGAGGCCCCCAGGGAGCCGCTGGACGCTGGAAAGTCTTGGGCCCCGATTTCTTGTGGGCAATCCGAAGGACAGGTAGGGAGGGAAGGCGGCTGGTACAGGGGGTTGAAACACTTTGGCTCTTAGGGTGCCAGTGGACCTGGCTAGGGAGGAGGGGGAGGGAGCCCAGCGGCACTGCCAATCCCACCCCCCTATGATCAGAGACTACGATGTTCATTTGCATAATGGAAATGAGGTCTTTGTACCGCGGGCCGGACGGGCCAATTTTAAGGCAATATCCCCTGTAAACAGCCCCCAAAGGTCGAGAACTCCCTCTGGGAACATTTATGTTCCTCAAATTTGGAGAATCACACAGTCTAGGGGAAGAATTGGGTTGAGATGTCTTAATTTGCTCCACCCCAGCCGGAGTTGGGAGTGGGTTGGGGCAAGATGCTCACAACCCAATGAGCTGGAGGTGGGGGGAGCTTTGTAGCTGAGAGGAAATGGGAAGCCTGGACAGTGTCTCAGTCCCCCCTCTCCTCCATACACATCCAGGAGAAAACCCCTCCCTGAGGTTACCGGTACAGGAGAATATTACTCACAAGCTGAACACAACTTGGACATTTCCCTGGGAGATGAAAATGCATGCATGTCCATGGGAGCTCAGATTCACAGCACGGAAAATTACAATTATAAATTCTGCCCGTGGGGTTTCTGTACAGTCTTTCTGTTGTGTACTCAAGACTTGGTACACATTTATATCCACCTCTCTAGATACACACTTCCTCAGTGAGGCTGGGAGAGACACCCCAGACTGGCAGACAGCTGTGCCTGGTGGGTATTTACTTATTCCCCCTTGGAGACAGACAGACAGACAGACAGACGGTGGTGGTGGACCGAACCACAGACAAATTCGTAGAGATCTGGCTCCAGAAACCAGGCGGCCTCTGGCCGGGCCCTGCCCGTCTGCTCTTTCTCCCAAACAAACGGATCAGACGAATAAACGCTCATAAATACCTCTGGGCTTAGATAAGAGCGATGAGGCGCTATTTCCTTTCATGCCGGACTCCAGGCGCCCAGGCCCTGCCTTTGCGGCTCCATCTCACAACAGGCAACCTGCAGAGGTGACGTTAATTTGGGGCTGTGACTCTTAAGGACAAGGCAGTCATTTTGGTGCTTCTGTCACAGGGAAGTCTCCCTCCCTTACGACATCCTACTTTGTCCAGACTCTACAGTATGCCCACACCGTCCAGTTCTAGGAAGGGGACATTGTGGCCAGGGAGGAGGCAGGACGGATGTGGTCCAAGGCCCAGCCTCAGTGGCAGGGAGGAGGGAGGTGCACACAGGCACTCTGCTGACCTTGCTCCCCCAGACCAAATGTTTCCCATTCCTCTCTAGGAGTGGGCCCAATCACAGCTCCACTGGGGAACTTAGGGTCTTCATCATTAGGATGCTTGAGTTTTCTTAAATCTTCATAAAACCCCCCTATAGAGTTTGGCTAGGAAGTGGTTAGTGGGACATGCAGGGATCACCATTCCACCATGAAGGTAGAGCCTAGAGGTTGTCCTAAGTTCAGGGAGCCTTGTAGACCACTTTGCAACCAACCACGTTCCTCCCCTTGGTCACCAACCTCAGCCCTCTACCACTTGCCTGAGTGCCTGAAGGCATCTGCAGGGCACAGCCCTGGCCCACAGAAAGGAGCCCAAAGAACAAGGCAGTGGAGAGTCAGCCTGGCCCCTTTATCATCAGATTTTGCCACACATCCTGGCTCATTCCTGAACCCAGGTCTGAAGGTTATCACCCGTGACTGCCTGGCCTCCACGTGCATAGTTAAAATGTTGAAAACACGTTGTGGTTCAGTCTTCCAGCCTGGCTTCAGTGCTCATTTTCCTTAGATGAGAGAGAGAGAGAGATGAGCAGAGATGAGCCCTCTTTCTCACACCCAAGGTTGTGCAGCAGCGAAGCTGGTGATACAAATATGAGATGTGGGAGGGACTGGAGAAATGCTGAGAGACAGACAGAAGGGTGGTGAGCATCTGGAGAGGGGATTTGGCTGATAGTTGTAAGCTGTCTGCTGGGTCCCCAGGAGGATCTGAACACCTCTCCCTCCTTAGACAACTAAACCCAAACCAAGTCTTGGGAAAGAATTAATTTGAAAAAGAACTGCCAGCTTCTGGAGAGACCTGGAAAAGGAGCAAGGGCCCCTCTCTTCTGGTTGTCTTTGATTGACTCAAATATCAGTTTTTTGAGGACCCAGAATTGGAGGAGGCATAATTTCTTCCTTGTGCCCAGACGTACTGAGACATCTTTGAGTCCTATGAATCTGTAGCCCAGGATATTCTAATAATTTGGGAGGAAGAGGGTGGGGATGGAGTGAGGGTGGCGGGCAGGATGGGGATCAGACAACCTAGGCTGAGGGATGCCCCTCACTCCTCCTCTCCCTCTCCCCCAATCGAAGAGAAGGCGAGTCCCTTTCCACTGCCCCTTCCCATGCCAGAGCAAGCAGCCCTTTCCCCAGCCAGGCAGGATGTCTTGGGCGACAGAGGCAGCAGCAGTAGCCTTCCAAGAAGCTCCTAGCCTAGCCTAACCTGGCCACAGAGCCTGAGGGAGAAGCTTGGGCTCAGACCCTCCTCCCACTTCCCAGCCTTCTGGGTCCTCTGGGCAGCAGGCTCTGGCCTGCCCTTCAGACCATAAGAGCTGAGAAGAAGCAGGAATAATAAACCCAGGCTTGGAGGAGGCAGGGTGGACCCGAGAAATAGGAAAAACAGTTTTCAAAACCTGGGGAGGGGAGTGTTTCTTCTTCGCCTCTCCTTCTGAAAACGATGCTAAATAGTGAACTCTTCTCCTCGTCTACAGGCACAAAACCCTAGAAACAAACCTTTTCCTTTCCTTCGCTCCTCACCACACAGAGAGGGACATTTAGGCACCCTTCCCTTGAGGGAATGGGGCTCAAGCAACGCAGGGGTTAACTTTTCTGAAAACACAATTAACTTTTTCCTATCCTGCGTGGGGAGGGGAGGGATATATTTATTTAATCACTGGGGGGTGGGGTGGTCTCAATCCAAATGCTCCCTCCTCCCTCAAAGGCACGGACGCCTCTTTCGCAGATCCTGCGTAGGTGGAACAGGACGCGTTGTGTTGTCGGAGAGAGAGAGAGAAAGGAGAAGGATAAGAAGGAGGGAAAAAAAAAAAAAGGTTGATAGGTTTGTGCGCGGGTCCCTCGCGCGGGCTGCGCTCCTCCTGGGTGCTATTTGACAATTCCTGCTTCTGCCATTGGTCAGTGTTGGATCAGATGGTTGTATTTCCTTCTGGCCCTCACTGGCACCTCGCCATCCCCCCTCAGCTAAAACCCAATCTCAGATATACTACTAATAGGCGCGGCGCTCGGACTATAAAACACAACAAATCATAAACCCGGCGGAGCAGCAGCGGCCGAGCGCGCCTCCCCTCCCAATGAGTTCCTATTTCGTGAACTCCACCTTCCCCGTCACTCTGGCCAGCGGGCAGGAGTCCTTCCTGGGCCAGCTGCCGCTCTACTCGTCGGGCTATGCGGACCCGCTGAGGCACTACCCCGCGCCCTACGGGCCCGGGCCCGGCCAGGACAAGGGCTTCGCCGCTTCCTCCTATTACCCGCCTGCCGGCGGCGGCTACGGCCGAGCGGCGCCCTGCGACTACGGGCCGGCGCCGGCCTTCTACCGCGAGAAGGAGTCGGCCTGCGCGCTCTCGGGCGCGGAAGAGCCGCCCCGGTTCCACCCCGAGCCGCGGAAGTCCGACTGTGCGCAGGACAAGAGCGTGTTCGGCGAGGCCGAAGAGCAGAAGTGCTCCACTCCCGTCTACCCGTGGATGCAGCGGATGAATTCGTGCAACAGTGAGTGAGCCCTCCCGCGGCCGTCCCGACCCCCGCGGGCCCCCACACCCGGGGACAGAAGTAGCGCCCTCCCCCCGGGGTGCCGGGTGAGCATCTCCGGTAGGAGCTAAGGGAAGACGGGGCGCCCGCCCGAGGTCTCCCGCTCTGGCCTCTAGCCCTCAGGAGTTACAAAGTTTGCAAAGTCCCAGCTGCACTGGGAGCCAGGGGGAGCGAGCGGGCTCTCCGGGAGCGCCGCGCCAGAGCCGGATTCCGGGGCAGGGGAGGGGGCAGGGACCGCAGCCACTAGCGTGGCTTTCCCCCCCCCCCC